>NC_083318.1:125428105-126028105 GCF_963455315.2 Globicephala melas | reverse complement strand
TGTCAGAAAAATCTAGCTGCATTTTTGCATTTTGTTTTCAATTTTTAAAAGTGGAGATTTTACGAAATAGCAATCATAGTAGAGCACAGACACACACTCCCGTTTCTGAAATAACCTCATAGATCATAGATATATGTGAGATAACATTGTTTGTACCTTCTCTCACATTAGATGATCCTTGAAACCTTCATAATAGGGAAGTTGTTCCACATACCAAATCAACAATTTATGTCTGTCTGCCAAGTGCCAGACACTGTCCTAGATGCTGAGGTTTGTCGTGGTTAACTAAAGAGATATAACTCTTAATCTCATGCAGTTTCACCTGAGTGTGAAATAATAGCACATTTAAGACCTCACGTGAGAAAGATGCTCTGCGCTTTCCTATATAATATTTTTGGTGGGAAAAAAGATCTCAGTGTATCCCTTGTTTACAACCCTTGGATGATACAAAACCTGACTTTTCTTAATTCAGAACTGGCTGTTTTCTGTAGCATGAAGGAAAAACTGCCCTGTGTTTGGAAATCAAGAGACTTAAACTATGTTCAAATCAAGACATAAACATAGTTAAAGTTAGAGAAAAGCTTGTCTCATTATGATCAACCTTTCAGTGCTCAATGTGAAAAAGAAAAAAAAACACACAACCATGCAGAAGAAACAGAAAATACTGCCTATGATAGTTTACAACCAAAATTCAAAGCAAAGGAAACAAAACTCAACCAGGACTAATTAGTACCATATTTAGCAAATTCTTTCTCTTTTTAATTACTTTTCTGAGAACTTTGTGTACCTGTTTTACTTTCATATTAATGAATCATTTCTTCTTTTCTCAAGTGTTTATCAACATTTCATAACTGGCAGCGTCTAAGTGAGTGGTGCTTGCTTAATTAAGGTTTGGTACTTTAACTGTGTCATTTAAAGACCAATTAAAACATAAATTTACGTTAATAATTGCTTTCACATGTATTTGGCGCACATAATACTTTTGTGGGCAATCTAGTGTTTCTTACTGAAAATCTCTCTTTATATCCCAAAAGGGTTCAATAATATATACATTTTAATCATTTTCCCATTTTAAAATTATCTCTTATACTCATTCCCCTCTCTTCCACTATTGTTAAAATTTCTTAGCTTATCTTAAAATATACATAAATTTTATATCTCTAGTGACCAGTAATTGGTCATCTAGTGTGGCAGTTCTCGAAATATGATTCACAAGCATAATCATATGATATATTATTAACATTTGCACTTATGGTACAAAAGAGAAATAGTGCTTAGAACTGTTGGTAGCACCTGAGCGCAGATCAAGACAGGGTACCAAACTGTTCTTGTATTCTTCACTGCCATCACAGTAAAAACAAACCATCAAACAAGCCCACTGACCAAACGCCAAACCAGCTAACCAACCCCCACCTACCCAACACCAAACAAAAAGCTACCTTCATTTAATAATATCAAGAATGAAACTGTAAAAATTATTAAGTTTATTAAATTCCAACCTCTGAGTAAATTTCTTTTTAATATGCTGTGTGACAGAATGTTAAGTATACAGAATGAAGTTCTTCAGCATACTGAAGATTAATGGTTACCATGAGACTTTTCATGAAAGGCAATTTTTACTAGAAAGAATGACTGACAGACAAACTGTGGTTATTCAGACATGGATATTTGCAGACATATTCTCAAAAATGAACAAAGTGAGCCTGTCACTTCAGGGAAAACAACTGACAGTATTTATTGCTAATGATCAAATTCAAACTTTCAAACAAAAATTAGGATTTTGGAAAGCCTGTATCCACAGGATTGATCTGCATAACTGAGTGAAACAAGATTTATTTCTCCAAATCATCAGTCAGTGCCCATTGTTTCATATTCATGCCCGTGTAAACATCCACTCAAAGTACATGATAGACAGTAGATTTTAATTTATCAGAATATGAAAATTTCATTGATGGGGTTTCACATTCGACATTGCATCTAACTTTGAAGAGACTTCTACTTCTCCAGTGTTTGTGTAATATCAAATAACCACTATTATGAAAAACGTCTACTAAAATATAGCTCCTTTTTTCAACTACATAATGTGTGACCCTATATTTTTCATATATGTCAAACACAATATGTTGCAGTAGATTTAATTCAGAGGCAGATACCCAATTTCTTCTATTAAGTTAGGCCTTAAAGAGATTTGCAAAAATGTAAAACAGTACCACTTTTTTCATTATTGTTTTAAAAACATGTTAAAATGGGTTCATTATTATTTGTAAATGAATTATACATATTTAAAAACTGTTCAGTTTTAATTCCTAATATAGTAAATATTGTAATCCACATAACTAAAAAATTTGGTGCCCTTAATAATTTTTAATAATGAAAAAGGATCTTGAGAACAAAACCTTTGCGAACTGCTAGCTGGAGGAATCATTGCTTTTAAAAGTCACAGAGATCAGAGCTTGCCTCCCACCCTTGCCTGCTACTCACTTGTTTGCTCTCAGGAAAATAACCTCTCCCAGCCCTAGTCCCCTCATGTATAAAACGAGTATTTTCAGGATTACATTATATGAGATTTATAAACACATAATTGCGGATAGATAAATGATTTCCTCTTGTTCCTTGAAGACTCCTTGAAATGGAAGTATTGTTACTATGAAGTGTTTCAGATTAAAAAAAAAAATTAAGAACTGGCCTAAGGTCACACAACTAATAGATAACAGAACTGGGATTCTTACATTTTATCGATACGGTATTCAGTACCCTCTTTCTACGCTACAGATACAAAAAAAAGTGTATCAGCAAAGTGGAAGTTACGTAGAACCTTAATGTATCTGAAGTAGGAGGGCGGTTAGAGAACATATTTTCCTACCATCTCCTTTTACTGATAAGGTAATTCAGGGCACACAAACATACTGTTGTGACCCCTGAATTGCTTTGAATTTGGCAGCATTTTGAACATAATTGTTCTCATCCTTTCTTTGCCTCCCATTTTTCTTTGCTTGGCCAGACTAAAAGAACTCCATTATCTTTGGCAAGAACTATACTTACCCGTCCCAACAGATGCCGATGAAAGCAAAAGCACACAAAAACAAATGAGAAAGAGGACAAAACTGTTGTGATAAAGAGACATAACCTTCTGTGACTACTGGCTGATTTTATTTTATTTTTTATTTTTATCATAATTTTGATTTTTTTCAAACCTTAGGAATTCAGTACTTGTTGGAAATTTAGCTGAAGTGATTTAAGGAAGGGGGTGTTTGGGGAGATGTAATACTGTAATGAAAAGACAAAAGGGAGTGGCAGTGTTTGGAACAGGAAAGTGCGTATGACAGTCAGGGTCCGACAACCCGTCCCCTCAGAGCAGGCTGATAAAATTCCTGGATAACACCCTTTGGGTCGTTTCTAGAGAGGAGGGCATAGTTCTCCAGTACACGTGATGAGACTTCCTCTCTTCACCCACAGCCCATTGATACCTTATGGATGATGGGATTAAGCCCTGGTTCCACCACACTATTGTTTCTTCTTTTTTTGTTTCTTCATAATTTGTTCCCATTTTACTACGACTGCATAGAATTAAAAATATGAACTTAATCAGTCGAGTTAATATGTTGTATCAGAGTAAAATTCAACCTTTATTTAAACATAGATTGTGTAAATAATCAGCTCAAGGGAAATGAAAGTTATTTCCAGGTTACTCTATATGTCAGTTTAATTTTGGAAATTCCCAACTGCTGTTCATTTTTGGCTGTTCGTCCTGTCATTTTTTCCCCCCTTTCTCTAATATAATACAGTCTCTCCTTTCAGTCTATTCAAATTCCTTTTCCAGTAAACCTCATTAATGCAGACCCATGAGCATACATAATTTAATATGTATGTAATATTCCCTAAATATGTATATACAACATCAGACTTAAAAATCTGCCTGAAATTAGGCGGGTGAAGTCAGGGATATCCATAGATACATCCATATCTAAGATATAAAGACATGTGTACTTAGTTATGAGTGATTTCCTACGCTTGTAGTCAGACAAGCTTGGGTTGATTTTTATCCCGCCTGTTCATCACTAGTTATGATCTTAGGCAGTGGGATGTTAGATGCCCTTTTTCCAAATTGTTTATTGGGTAAGGGTAGAGTTGGAAGTAGTTAGATAGAACACGTTGTAGTGTTTTGGAATATTTGGGTTACCAGGGCAACCACCACTTCTTTCTGCACAGATTCTCTTCTTTAGAAACACCCACTGTCGTTGGGAATGTGGTCATGCAAAAAGCAGTCACCGTGTGGCACTACTGTGTTACAGCGTTGACTCAGGGTCACTTCCTTCACACTGAGTTTCTAATCTAGACAGGTATGTTTGGCTGAGTCTTTTCTAGTGATCTAATTCATTCATTGGTATTCCTTCCAAAACATATCCTGAGAACCTATGTTTACTGCCTATGCCTTATTTGGTAAATCATCACTGTGCTGGTTTTCCAATCAAAGCATTCTGGAGATTTCCAAGTCGGTAGCATGGCTAGGGCTGGAAATCATGATTCCTACACCTGTTTGGAATCTAATTATCCTGTTATACATGTGACTTGGCCTATTGTAAGAGATGGTGCTTGGTTACATGTTTTGTATATAAGTTACTATATTTTGATATAATGGCACAAGCATAAGCATCTCAAGTTTTCCTTTCAGGGCTCCTTTGCCCTTTCTTCCCAATACACTCATTTTCTCTTTGTCCTAAAATCCTCCTTCAGCTGGGCTGATCTAACCTGGGAAAACTGCTCTTTGTTCATAACCTAGGAAGGAACGTATGGAAGCAGACCATCCTCTGTGAGAAACTGTGGTCTCGGCTGTGCATCTGGGTGTGTGAGAAGAGATGGGGTCCAGCAGACAAGTGACAGGGTAGTTCCCCTGAGAGGGCAAGCCAGGATGAAAGCTCCCAGTTAAGAGGTGTGTACTGAGTGGAGGGGGGCAAACAGAGACGTTTCACACCTGGTGTTTCCTTTCTTCTCAGTGGGATTGGGAGGGAAGAAAGGAGACATCTGGATCTTCAAGAATATTGAAGTTTTTGAGAAGCCATTGGGGGTTGGGAGATAAGAAATGAGGAAGGAAGGCAGAAAAGAGTCTCAGATTTAAAATAAAAAAAGTCCTATTCTGCACATGTACTCGAATAGAGGGCCCCTGCCCTTGTTTTCCCCATGCATTGTAGAATATTAGCAATGAAGAGCTCAGGGTTTGCTGCTACTGAGAAGAAAAGTAAAGCTGAGAAACTTGACTTGTGTAGATACGAAATACAAAAGCACATTTATGAGCCACTGCCAATATAGCTGCAGAAGTGAGAGTGCCCTGGGCACCCTGCTCTGAGCATCAGCTTGTGTTCTGACATGAGCATTCAGGTACTGGATGATGGACTGAGAAAAAGAAAAAGAAAAAATGCTTTAAAAGTCTCAGTTTTTTATTATTACCTGGGGGGGTGGTGTTGTTCAGAAGTGAGACATTTTTGGAGGTTTGGAAAATACTAAGAACATTTGACAAGAAGAGACAAGTTTGCGGTGATGATTTGTTACTTGCAGGTCCTCATTGTGGACATACTTGGGTGTGTGTGTGTGTGTGAGCAAAGGAAGGGTTATATAAATACTAAATCTTTTGAATGAATGTTTATATGATTGAAATGATTTTTTAAAGTCTGAATTGATGTGTTTACTTCTAGGTCTTAATAAACATCAGAAATCTATGACTATTAGGTCATTTTGCTGGTAGGCAGCATTTTTCTGATCTTGATTGGCAACCCTAGTCATCTAATGGCAAGAATTTCCTTCCAGTCACTATTTTTAAAAAATTAAGAACATGTCACATTTAAGTTGCTGTTTGTGTTTAATATAGGTTTTGTAACCAAGTACAGTTTTTTAGCATAAGCACTGATAATTTCAGAATTGAAATACTACTGCCATCTTTCTGTCTTAGGCTTGGTTTCCTCAAGGCAAAGTGTCCATTAATGTGAACCAGTTTCTCTTAAGCATTTGTTACTGACCTCCTAACACTTGATTTTTTGTGGGTTGTCATAGTTTTCATTGATGTGACAAAAACTTATGCATGTTGATATCGAATATTTTATTGTTGTTCAACCTTGTTGTATTGTCAATGAAGAAGAACAGTAAAGGTGATATTGAAGAAAGCATTAAAGGTTTGCTAAGAGGTGGCAATGAATGTGGTGTTACTAGCAGAGATGCTTTTGAACAATACTGCTAGAGAATAGGTCTAATGAGATTTGGGATGTTTTTTAAAATTAGTCAGCATTAGTGTAATGTTCCTTCAGGGAGTGTTCGTAATGCCTGCAAGAATGTGTCAGTAGAGTGATCAGATTCCAGGCTAACCTTCAGTTGCTTTCAGTAGTTGACATAAAACACACCTGTGTGTTCTCTTCTCTGACATCAAAATTGTTTTGAAAAGATTTTGACATCTGGAAGTGTGAAAAAGAGCAGATTTTGATTTATTTTCTGACAAGTAGGAAAAATAAATTCTAAACGTAATATGTTTTACCTGTATATGGTACTAGCAGGAAGGGCCTTGTTTATCTCATATCCTTCTAATCAACTGTGGAATAAAACCTCTGAGGTTGCATGATAGATTAGTATTTTTCTTGTAGCATTTTAACATGCTAGAGATGGAAATATGTATATATATTTACATAATAAACATAAATATCATTCATTTATGATACAGTTGCACTCAGGTTGTCTTTCTTTTTCTTGGAAGGAGTCATTTAGAAATTCTCAAAACAGTTAAATTGTTTGTGAATAGGAATAGTGCTGATGAAGAAAACTGACCTAATTCAACTTTACTTTTTACATAGTGATAGGTAAAGCTTTCCTTGGTAACACACATTTGCTCAGCATCTGTTTTACTGTAAATGTTGTCACTTAAGAGAAAATATGTATCAAGTATCAATAAATTTACTTTGAACTCGAGCTAGTCTGCAATAACTTTGGTAACTGAATCAGTTGGCCTTTTAAAAATATATGTTCTGTGTTTTATATATTATATTTTAAAATAAAGTGTTAAGGATTTTATGTGCCAGAATCCCTGGAATCCTAGGTGGATTTTTATTCACAGATTTTTCTTTTCAAAATTAAGCTTCACTTGGTTTGGCATCAGCAGCTTATTCTTTGCAATCCGTTTAATTGAGTAGGTTCTGCTGTTTATCCTAAAGTGCAGATAAATGGCTTTCAGCACACTGTTTATAGTTTAATAGTTCCTGAAGTGAGTCAACATTATCTGCTAACGTCTACATGTCATAACTAATGATCTCTCTGCTTATACTTTCTTGCTAGTGAGGAGACACTGAACTCTACAAAGGGAAGAGCCCTGAACACTTGGGGGTGGGGGGATTATTTGGGATGATGCCTGTTGGACGAGGCTTGTTTTCCCCTCATTGGTATGAAATGAGAAGAGAAATTTGTCCTTTACCATGATTTCAGCATGCACAAAAGCTGTCACAAAGTGCTGTATTCTAAGGACTGGGGTGAAAATTTGGGGGGAAATAGCTATTAGAGAGGTTTGTTTTATTCCAGATTATCTCTCTAATTAATAATTAGCACAAGTTTGATACTTTTCTGGTCAGCCTATTAGACTTGATAGTAGAGAAGGGGTGCCACCCGGAAATTTTCATATTACCACCAGATAGTTACTGTGGTTTTAATGATGAAAGCAGATATTTTTTTGTCTGCTAAGAAAGATGAAAAGAAAATAAATAACTTTCCTAGTTAACTAATCATATATCCTAAGTGGGGCCTATTCATTCTAAAAGACCCGCATGCTCTTCCCTTAAGGATAAAACAAAAGTCTATGAGACTTCATTCCTCGTGAGAATCAGCAGGCCTGACGACTGTAAGAGTTAAAGCTGACAAGCTTTGCCAATCTCTGATTCATTAAATAGTAAGAGTTCTTGCCTCCCATACTGAATTTTGGGGTTTTTAGGTAGAGAATAGGACATTCTGTAGGTGAACATAGAGAATGGTTTCTTAATAGCTGAAGTACAAACTCTTAAATTCTGGGAAAATATTTGGTTTGATCTCATATATTCTTTGTCAAAGTGGAAAACTTTCTAACTGAAGTGACCATTTAAGGTAGCCACTGTCCTTTCCTCCCATATTAATATTATTGTTTGGGAGTAAGTACTTCGGTCATTTAAATAGAACATGAGTAAGTATGTATTTCATACCTTCTTACTCTGATACTGAAATTTAAAATCATATCCCCAATTTATCAAAATATTTCAGGGTGATAAAACATAACGCACAGGGATATGTCCGCCTTATGTTGGTGTGGTTGAAGATAAAGAACCATATGAAGAAAGGGTTTATGAGAGGTAGTTATTTTTCATGTAGCCTCTTAGATTCAGGGTTTTTGTTGTTCTTTTTTTCAGTTGTTTCTCATGAGATACCATGTTGATAATTATTTTAAAAAGGAGGAGGGAAATATTTTTACCTTAGAATGTAATGTATGGGCAAAAATATAATTTTTGGCATAAATGAGGAGATACGAATTGAATAAAGAAATATAAATTGAATAAAGAAATATATTTATTTGAAAAAATAGATATAAAGAAATACGAATTGAATAAAGAAATATAAAGAAATATAAATTGAATAAATAAATATAAATTGAATAAAGAAATAAAGAATATATAAAGAAATAAAAAAATAAAAAAAATTTTACCTTAGAATATAATGTATGGACAAAAATATAATTTTTGGCATAAATGAGGAGATACGAATTGAATAAAGAAATATAAAGCAGGAAAATTTAAAGGTAAGATCAGGCTTTTCAAAGGCTGGGCCACTGAGTCTACTAGGCTTTATGCGATTAAAAAATTTAAAAAATAAGATTGCTTTTGAAGAATGTTTTGAAAACTGAAGCCATTTGTTTATTGAAAGAGGGACAGCTTGAGCAACATGAGGCCAGAATGTTCCAGTGTGTGCCATACACAGATTTAAGATAACAGTCGTTACAATAACATAGTCTCAGTTTGGATCTTTCCTCGGTGTTTCTGCCCAAATGTCAACAAGACTTTTGCCTTTGGCAAATCTTATTCCAATAAATCAAACAAAGTGGAGGGTGGTTCAGAATCTCAGCACTATTTTAATGGCCAATTAAGTATAATTTCAGAAAAAAAATTGTTTTTGTCCAAAAAAATATCAGGAGTCTATATTTTTTGCTAGTCATATACGTACCCAGGACCCAATTCAGCCGTCTTATTTTACTTTGGACTCACAGACCAGAGTATGGGAATCGTTAAAATATTAATATAACATTTTGTGGTGTACTGCCTAAATCTTGGTCCTCCTCCAGTTAGCCTCAGAGTGTTATTTGGAACTTTAAATGCAGTATTATCTTTAACACTAATGTCTAAATATAAAGGAAGGCTCTAAGACTTGTCAAATTCTGATGAGAGAGAATGCTTTTATGGACATAGGAATTTCTTTTGACCCTTTTGCTCCTAATATATATCATATGGAATTTTTCTAATTTTTTTTAATATACTGCTTTGCTTAGCAGCTAATTAGTATCTAATCAATGAAAACAAAAAATAACTTGAAATTTTAAACATTTTAAAATATATACCTTACATATGTACATTTTGAAATTGATATATTTTCTTCATTTCAGCTCTTTGGGTATATATAATCGAATTTTTTGTTTTTGTTTTTTAACCATCTGCTATTAGGAAAGGATGTCTGGTTTGGGGGTAAGGTTTTAGATTATTTAAAATGGCACGGATACTGGCCTGGGGGACAGATGGTTTTGTGTTTATATAGAGTGTAAAAGGAAAAAGAGTGAAAGTTTTGGTATGAGTGAATGGTCAGCAGCCCTTTTATGACCAAAAAACAACAATAACAGAAAAAGTAACTTTTATTTACTCTCCCCCATTAGATTTTAAGGTTTGTGAGCATAGTGGTGGTTTCTTCTTCATCTCTGTGAAACCAACATGCTTTGTAGACAGCTTTGTGTATAATAAATATTTCTTAAATCAATTTGGAGTTGCTAGCAATTTTATGCTGGTTAAAATAAATATTTTATGCTGGCTTAAGCCATATATGATGAATAGGATAGTTGTGTCTCAAACATAAATTTTATATCACATATTTTAATGAGTCAAGTCCAATAATATGGTTGACTTAATAAAAAGATAAAATTAATGGTAATCATTTGCTTTCAGTTTTCCCAACATTATAAAAGGAGTTTGATGTCTAGAATAGGTAAACCTCTTTAAAGAAAGATTTTTAAATGTTTATGTAGCTGATCAATTTGTGAAGTTGTGCTGATTTTAAAATAAACCAAAGAATTGCATGTTGAACTACCATGCTAAAAGTCTAAAGGGTAATATCAAAAAATAGATTTCTAGATACTTAAATGTTGTATATTTTTCTGCCTGTGTATAATCAGAGGCAGCTTTGAACCATCTGGAATTGTTACATAATACACTGTGGTCAGTGACTTTTTTTTCTTTTCTTTTTACTTACTTTTTTTTGATTCTAAGGTTTCCTTTCTCTTTCACCTTTCCACTGTCATATGCCATGTATCTTGAACATAGCTCAATGCTTGACCAGAATAATCTCTCTTGCCAGCTTATAATCAAAGGGAGTACTGAGAAAAACAGCTGAGCTGTATTAGGCAACCACCGTCTGGACTGCATTTCTTAACTGGTGAATAACACATCACAGGTGCAGGATTAGTGTTGCCTACGGTGCTGTGCTTTTTAGTGGACACCCCTAGCAATTCTGTGTGTCCTCCTCATGTCTCGTCCCAAGGAACCTGGCAACGATCTATCAAGCGTACAGAAATCAAAAGTGAGTAGTAGGAGAAGCTTTATATCTTACAGAGGCTGTTTTCCCTCCAGAAATGTAAGCAAGATCAGTTAAGCCAATTCTGGTTCACACAAAAGAGATGATAGAACTTAGTCTTTCTTGACATAGAGGTTTGGGAATAGAACAATTCAGGGGTTCAAAAATTTCGCGCACAAAAATTACACGGCAAGAAAATGCAGTTTAGCTTAAATGTCCCAGCAATGTGTAATTTAGGTTACTTTTAAACTACTACAAATGTTGCATATATTATTATACCTTCTGTGTTGTCTGTGTGTTGGAGTGGGTTTGTGTGTTTGCCCCTACACATTTTCCAGTACTGTCATGGTTAAAACCAAGTGTTTTGGCTGTGTAACGTCCTGTGGTAGAGTTTGTAGTTTTTGATGTTGTAAATTCTTCTGCTTTCTATGATATATGTCTCATTTCATAGATTATAAGTCAAAGTTGCTTTCTTGCAAATATGGTTTTTAAAAAATGCAAAAATATTTTAAAGTACAAATTAATGATTTAAACATTAGAAGAAATGAATGTTCTGAAAATTCAGTTTCTAAGTCATTTAATTTGATCAGGAAGGTTATAAATTGTTTTAAGGTAAACTATACAGTCAGAGAAGCTAAGGCAAGTATATTTTAGTAATTCATGTCATTTTTGGTATCTATCTTAGAAAACTTTCCTATGAAGCATGACATAACTGTAAACAAAGCTATGTAGATAGCACTGCAGGTTTTGTACAGTTGTTTCTTCAGATTCTTTAGTTTCTCTCTTAAAACTCTATAATGGCTTTCTAATATTCAGATCGTTTTAATTCATTTTGCTGCTGGTTATCATTATTCTATGTTGTTTCATCATAGACCTTTAAACTCATTGATGATGATAGTAGTTGATAATAGTGCATTGTAAGTTAAGTTTTTAAATATATATATTCCATATATTTTATGCCTCAAATATTTGAACATTTGTAATAGCAATATATTTACATTTTCAAGATCAGTATGTTCCTTACTAAAGTATCCTTTAACAATTATCCAATTAGAGGATCCAGAAAGGATTAGAAACAGAGAGATCCTAAATGCTTTCCAGGTTTTTTCTTTGGGGAAAAAGAATAGCATGAACCTGGTGATTGGGTTTCTGATGTCTGGCTTCACTGTCACTTCTCTTCTTTACATAGATGTCTGTTCAAAGTAGTTTTACACTTCAAGCTGTCTTGGGAGTGCTTTGCAAAGCTGCGGAGTAAGTTTTGGTGTGGTGGCTAGTTGAACATCCGCTTTGATTAGCTTTAGAACTCTGTGAAGCAGAGCATTGATAGAAAGTCACCGAATAAACTATAGCTCCTGGCTTGGCAGTCTGCCATGTCCTGGTTGATTCTTTGACATTATTGTCAAAGAGGCTGTGGTTCAGTTTCTTTTCCAACAAAGAAAAGAACAGACATATTAAGTATTTTTAAATGCAGAGATTTTTTTTAACTTTTAAAATCATCCTATTAGCTGTGATTATGCTATTTTATGGATATAGATTCAGTTTGATGTTAAACTATCTTTAAACATGGTGGTTACTTGCTTGTAAAGTTTATTATTTCTTATGTTGATACTTTTATTAAGATACTTGTTATCATGTCATGTTTTAGAGTATTTTCAAAGATTTTTAATTTATATGAACATTTTGGTTGAGTTTCTCCAAATTCGAAAGCATATTAAAACCTGTGGGAAAGCTAGCTACCGTTCTACCTTTAAAGAGTATAAATGTGATGTCCTGAGAACTATAAATCATGTTATAATCAATTATGATGCTTACTCAGGCTCATAACTCTGTATTAGTTACCTGTAAAACAAACAAATATGAATATATATGTTGTATGTTCACCTTTATGTAATATTTCACCTTTTTATGATTTCTTCAACTCATAATCTAGCATCCCAGAATACAAAACACTTGAATTATTGAAGCTTTCACTTTTTATCCAGATGTTTTGGGGTCTCTGGGCAGAACTTTTATGATATAAAATGTTGAAAACATGATTATCATACAGAAACTGAGTGATATGGTCATGTGGATGTGTAAGTATGGTAAAAAGAGAAACAATTGCTGGCAGATGGAAACGTGTAAAATATGTTATTATAAAAGCTCTGGTTTCTATAGAGATCCAGGAAATCTTTAACATTGTAAAACTAATGTGTTTTTCTTACCCTATTCAGTAGTGTCAACAGTGAGCCACTGAAATGAAAAACTGTCAGTATCCCTGGTGCTTATGTTTTCCATAAAATTTATTGGTTGATTACTGTTACTTACCCCTAGTAATCTTCCCTCCTGTGCCTCCTACCTAGGACTTACTTACATTTGACAACTATATGTGGCATTTTGACTTCTATTTTATTATTTTCATATACTGTTTTTGGTTTTCCATATGTAGCTGATTTGTCTCACTATATTCCACATGCAGTTGATTTGTCTCACCAGCAAGATGGTTATATTACTGAAGGTACTTCAGGTGCTCTGCGCCATTGTGTTATGTAGATGGAATGGATTTAATGATTATTTGCTAAATAAATGAATAATGAATAACAATGTATTATTCAGCTGTGAACAAAGTGTCAATGTTTCATAAACCAAAAAGCTCAATATTTTTATAGACTGTCTGTGCACAGTGATGAGCCCAGAATGGCAAAGTTAATGGAAGTAACATGAAGCAGAAGAAAGGGGAATTGAAGAGAGAATCAGGATGAGAGAAAGAGGTTGGGGAAAGAAGAAATGGAAGAGAAATAGAAACATTTAGGAGATGAAGCAGTAGAGAAAAGGAACAAAAACAATTGAGGGGGAGAAAGAGAAAAATCTGAAGAATGAAAACAAAAAAACTGAATAGTAAGCTTCAGCAGCACAGAAAACAGTTTACTGTTATTCACTCTTAGTATGTGCAAGGAACTGTGATAGGTGCTTTACTTGGAGTCTCTCAACCAGTTCTCCTAGCAAGCCAATGTGTGCTGCCACTTTCCACATCCTCTGTTAGAGAGGTAAGTGACTTGCTAAGGCAACAGAGCATGGCAGTAGCTAAGCTGGGGTTTGAACTGTTTTGTCCGTTTTACGTTATATCCTGGTCAAGTCTGAGTCTACTGCTTGGTGACCACACCTGGTGTTGGTATCTCACCTGGCATTTCAACCCCCTCTGTAGCATGGTAGCCCCAGAACTTACCACCTACAGCCTCCCTTGTCCCTCTCTCCTCTGACTTCTGAGACTCGAAGGAGAAAGAAACTCCTGTGCAGTTCACTTCACTATTAATAATTGCAAGTCTACTCTTTCTTTGTAATGCATGTGATTTTGCTTTGGTATTTTTGAATCTAAGTTGTATTTATATTTTGTTTTCAAAAGAGTTTAGGGACGTATTTCAACTTTTTATTAACGATTGCGTTTCATGTTGTTTATATTTTTTTCTAAGTTCTTGTTGCAAACAACATAGAAAAATTGTTTGAAAATGTCTTAGTATAATGAGAGAGGGTTAGGCAATGAAAATTGAGGTCAGGACTTTTGAATTGAGTATGCTTATTAGACAGTAAATTAAATTATTAAATTGAGTTAAATGATTCAAGGCTTAAGTGATGAAAATAAAAGTTAGTTATCTATTTAAACCCACCATTCAGGATCACTGAAAGTTAGCTTGAAAATTAATATTGTTTTCAAGCTTTGATTCAAGTTTTATTCCTGTGTGTTACAGGTTTTGGTTTTTAACCAGTGTACTCTTTAAACCAGTTTTGGTTGAGAAAGGAAATGAGCATTGATTCACATTATTTATTATCATAGCAACATGGATAGTGTTAGACTGGATCAGTCCCAAAGCATTGCTGGACAGTTCAGTAGTACTTTCAAATTTTCTTCCACTAATCTTTTTACCCAAGATACTTGAAGTACAGACTTGTGTGACATGAATTTCAATTTCTCTTCTTGGTTCGGCCTGCCCTCTTGTGAAGATGAGGTAGAACAGAGAAGACACTCAAAATTTTGTTAATTCTTGAGATATTTAGAGAGCTAAAAAGTAAAAAATAAAATGAAGACAGGAAAATAGATTACTAGCAGATCCTGTGGCACAAAATAATTACATGTCATCTTTAAATGAATTTTGAAGACTCACATCCATTTCTTAGTATTAATACATAGTGTATTTGAGGTTTAATTTCCTTGAATTATTGCTGTCCATAAAGATCGTTCTCCATGTGTTTTAATGTGACAGTAGATTCTGATATCCTCTTCACTATGACATATATCATACAACAATATTTTATACCAAAAACTTAAAATGTTTTATTCTATTTTTGAAATAAGAATGTTACCGAGAAAAAATAATCAAAACTAGTACATTAACTAAAATGTACTTTAGGATATAATGGATGAATATGGAAGCTAAAATTTATTTCTTGCAGAGTTGTAGTATTGCATTTTTTTTTGCAATTTACTGTTATCCTGTGTTTTCTGATTTTTCTATAAAAATCTTGTTTCATTTTTCTGTAAAAATCATATGGAAGGGTACACTATAATATAAAATAATATAGAAATAGTAAAAATAATTGATTTGTTAAGTATATACATCAAAAATGAGTTATTTTATAGTGTTTATACTAGGCTGCCAACTAATAATTGTCCACTGATTCCAGATGAGTACTTTAAAGAAATTCTTTATAACTCTGCCTTACTTCCTAACTTACACAAGAAGAGATGCCATAGAAAACTTGTGTATAACTATATACAGACATACAAAATAGCTGAAAACATGTGTGTAACTGTAACATATATCCATGAAAAGATATTCAAGGAAGATAACCATCTGCTTAGCTTCTGTAATTGAATGGAAGTCACACTATTGCATGCTGATCATTATATTATTTTGTGAAGTTTGAGTAATTTGCCTGAAAATTTGTAAATCTATCTCATATATGAAAATCATAAGGAATATAATTTAGTTGCAATTTATTAAGAACGCACACGCGCACACACACACACACACACACACACAGAAACATGTTTGGAAGTGATCTTGTGGTTCAGTTGCTCCCTAAAAAAATCTGATCCTCTGAAAAATGAGAAACAATTTTAGATTGGCTTCCACAGGCCCTACTTTGTATTATCATGGTAATTTGGATAGTTAACCTGGATTAACTATAATGTAACTAGCTAAGCTAACCAGGCAGCATCTGAAGTGTCTGGATTCACACTGTTAAGCTAAAGATTGGTATTAGGGAGAAAAAGAGGTGGGGAGTTAGGGGAGGGGGAAGGTAGGAGGGAGGAAGGAAACTGAAAATGGACTGAACTAAAGAGGGTGTAGTATTTATTCCTAAGACATTTCCGGACAGTCTGACTTTTCTCAGTTTTTTTTCCCTCTTACATTTTTCTGTCAGATTTATTTATAATTCTATTACTAAATATTAAAAAAGCCTTAACTGTCTGGGTTAAAGCTACTGGGAAGTAGCTACTGGGAAGAAATAATCAATTTTGTTGAAATTCTTTTCAACCTAAGTAGAAACCATTCACTATTTGGCTTTCCTTGGTGGAAAAAAATTCCTTTTAATTTGCTGATTTAGAAAATATAATGTATTAAATTATATGTAATGTTTCTTTCATAATTAGTAATCTTGCCATTGTTTTTAATGATTATCTTCTTTTATATAAATTTATCAGAAAGTCAGGCTAAATTCATGCTTTTATGAGATGATTATTAATTTTATATACATGTAATTGTCTTTTTTTTTTTTTTTTTTGTGCGGTACGCGGGCCTCTCACTGTTGTGGCCTCTCCCATTGCGGAGTACAGGCTCTGGACGCGCAGGCCCAGCAGCCATGGCTCACAGGCCCAGCCGCTCCACGGCATGTGGGATCTTCCCAGACCGGGGCTTGAACCCGTGTCCCCTGCATCGGCAGGCGGACTCTCAACCACTGCGCCACCAGGGAAGCCCTGTAATTGTCTTTTTTATGCCTTAGCTGATGTGTTCAGTCTTGTTTTTGATCTAAAATGCCTAAGCTTGCCTATATGAGGCTGGCTAGATTTGGCATAAATTCAGAATGACTTTATATGAAAGTGATCCTTTTATAAATCCCTTTTCATAATTATAACAGTAAATAAAACAGTTCAGTTTCTTATTGACCCTTTATTTCAAATGTGGACTAGGTATTAGGAAGATCTTAAGGAAATTGAACCAATAATTTAAAACCTCCCAACAAACAAAAGTCTAGTTCCAGATGGCTTCACTGGTCAATTCTATCAAACATTGAAAGAAGAATTAATACCAATCCTTCTCAAACTCTTCCAAAAATAGAAGAGGAAACACTTCCAGAATCATGTTATGAGGCCAGCATTTCCTTGATATCAAAACCAGACAAGGACACCATAAGAAAAGAAAATTACAGACCAATATCCCTGATGAACATATCTAAAAATCCTCAACAAAATATTAACAAACCAAATTCAACAATATATTAAAAGGATCATACACCGTGATCAAATGGGATTTATTCCAGGGATGTAAGGGTGTTACAACATCCACAAATCAATCAATGTGATTTACCACATGAACAAAATGAAGGATGAAAATCTTATCTAAATACATGCAGAAAAAGCATTTGAGAAAATTCAACATCCATTTATGATAAAAACAACGACAACTCTCAAAACAGGTATAGAAAGAATATGCTTCAACACAGGAAAGGCTATATATATGGCAAGCCCACAGCTAACATCATACTCAACAGTGAAAAGCTGAAAGCTTTTCCTTTAAGATTAGGACCAAGACCAGGATGCCCACTCTGGCCCTTTTTTTTTTTTTTTTTTTTTTTTTTTGCGGTATGTGGGCCTCTCCCTGTTGTGGCCTCTCCCGTTGCGGAGCACAGGCTCCAGACATGCAGGCTCAGCGGCCGTGGCTTACGGGCCTAGCTGCTCTGCGGCATGTGGGATCTTCCCAGACTGGGGCATGAGCCCATGCCTCTCAACCACTGCGCCACCAGGGGAGCCCAACTCTGGCCATTTTTATTCAACATAGTATTGGAAATGCTAGCCAGAATAATTAGGCAAAAAATAAATAAATAAAAGGCATCTGAATTGGAAAGGAAGAAGTAAAACTGTCACTATTGGCAGATGACATGATGTTATATATAGAAAACCCTAAAAACTCCACCAAAAACTGTTGGAACTAATAAATGAATTCAGTAAAATTGAAGGGTATAAAAGCAGCGTAGAGAAATATGTTGCATTTCTATACACTAATAATGAATGAACTATCAGAAAGAGAAATTAAGAAAACGATTTCCATTTACAATTGCATCAAAAAGAATAGAATACCTAGGAATAAATTTAACCAAGGAGGTGAAAGACCTGTGCACTAAAAACTATCAGACATTGATGAAACAAACTGAAGAAGACAAAAACAAATGTAAAGCTAATCCATGCTCACAGACTGGGAGAATTAATATTGTTAAAATGTCCATATTACCCAAAATAGTCTACAGATTCAATATAATCCCTATCAAAATTCCAATGGCATTTTTCACAGTAATAGAACAAACAACCCTAAAATCTGTATAGAACCACAAAAGACCCTGAGTAGCCAAAGCAATCTTGAGAAAGAAGAACAAAGCTCGAGGCATCATGCTCCCAGCTTGCAAACTATTTTACAAAGCTATAGTCACCAAAACAGTATGGTATTGGCAGAAAAACAGACACATAGATCAATGGAACAGAATAGAGAGCCCAGAAATAAACCCACACTCTTATGGTCAGTTAATCTATGACAAAGGAGCCAAGAATATACAATGGTAAAGTGATAGTCTCTTCAATAAATGGTGTTGGGAAAACTGGATAGCTACATGCAGTAGAATGAAACTGGACCATTATCTTACACCATACACAAAAAGTAACTCAAAATGTATTAAAGACTTGAATGTAAGACCTGAAAGCATGTAACTCATCAAAGAAAACATAGGTTGTAAGCTCTTTAACATAGGTCTTGGTGTTGGTATTTTGGATTTGACACCAAAAGCAAAGCCAAGCAAAAAGAAACGAGTGAGACTACCTTAAACTAAAAAGCTTCTGCACAGCAAAGGAAACCCTCAACAAAATGAAAAGGCAACCTACTGAATGGGAGAGGATACTTACAAATCGTATATCTGATAAGGGGTTGATATCCAAAATATATAAAGAACTCATACAACTCAGTAGCAAAAAAACAAAGTTCCATTTACAAAAAATGGGCAGAGGATCTGAATAATATTCATTTTTCCAAAGAAGACATACAGATGGCCAACAGGTACATGAAAAAATGCTTAACATGACTAATCAATAGGGAAATATGTATCAAAACCTCAGTGAGATATCACCTCACACCTGTTAGAATGGCTGTTCTCAAAAAGACAAGTGATAACAAATGCTGGTGAGGATGTGGAGAAAAGGAAACCCTTGTACATTGTTGGTGGGAATGTAAATTGGTGCAGCCACTATGGAAAACAGTATGCAGCTCCCTCAAAAAATTAAAAATAGAACTACCATGAGATCCAGCAATTCCAATTCTGGGTATTTATCCAAGGAAACAAAAACACTAACTTGAAAAGATATATGCACCTCTATGTTCATTGCAGCATTATTTACAATGGCCAAAATATAGAACAACTGAAGTATCCAGCAAGGGATGTATAAAGAAGATATGGTACATTGTTGTACACCTGAAACTAATATTGTATGGCAACTATACCTCAATTTAGATATCATAATCTTTCTTTTTAACTGTGCTCTTGGCTTTTAAGTTGAGTCTAATCATATTTATTCATTCTATTGCTACTGCTTCTCTTCTCCCTTGTCTTCGCTTTTTAGCCTCCAAATTATCACTTAATTATTTTAGTTTAATCTTGTGATTGGTAATGTTGTGAATCATGTGATAATGATTTTCATTTCATAAGGAATTAAACACATATAGATTAATTGACTCCTAAGTAGCAATTACATACTTTTATGGATTACTCCCTTGATTATTTTGGCAAAAGCAAATAAAGAACTCTCCACCTGTCTCAGATTTGCATTTAATTATCCATGTATTCAATGCTAATTAAAAGCAATCATTTATCATCTCACTACTTTTACTTGTTTGGGTCATATTGTATGAAGGAAGCCTTATATGTTCATTCAGTATGTTGTCTGTTAACTCAGTTTATAGAAATGGTGTCTATTATGAGCTAGCTATACTTATCTTTTTGTTCTTATGAATATGTTTTTGGTAAAATATCATGTATTCTGACTGCATGTTGAAGTGTTAAACATTTTAGAAGGATTATGCAGCAATATTTCATCTTCACAATCTCTATAGAAAGGAAGATTTTTACCTTCTGATTACCAAGCTTTTATTCCTAGTGTCTCCTCTGGACCTCTTTTATATTGTTGGGTTTTTTGTTTATTTGTTTGTTTTAGCCCCTTTTCTTGTTCATATAGTGGGATTTTGTAATTAAAATGCTCTGTAAACTGCCCTTTTCAACAAAAATTACATTTTAACAGTCTTCCTTGTCAGTAAATATACTTTCACATCTACATTTTAATGACTACCTAGGAATCTCTTTTAAGAGACCTGACTTATCCCCCTCTTGTTGTAAACACGGATTGTTAAGCAATATCGCAAAGAATCTCCTTCTAACTAAATTTTATATCATTATTTTGTTTAAATAAATTTAAAATATGAGAAAATCATGAATCCTGTATTAAAATGTTTTTTACAAAATATCTTCTTTCCAATAGTATAAAGATGTTTCTTTTTATACTGTAGACTATTCTGTGTGAATATTCCATTTAACAACTTTTCCCACCAGGTTGTAAATTCTGTGTATGTTTAGTTCATCCTACTTACCTAGGCTGTGTCTGGAACAAGGTAGGCACCCAATATGTGTTTGCTAAGTAGACATATGCATAATAAATGAATTTTTATTATTTTGTTTTAAAAACTTCAAAGAGCAGGGGCCTGGTATGGAAGAAAGCAGGATGTAATAAGTTTTAAATATCTTACCTTCATCACTTTGAGTTACTTTGAGGTAATTTAGGTCATAAAGTTAGTAAGACTGAGAAACAGATTTAAAAAGAAGGAAACCAGCATGGCAGGGTGATATATAGGCATACCAATACCCACTGCACCTGGATAGCAAGCCGTGTGCAGGCTTTAAATACAAGATACTAACATGAACTGTGTTTAACTTCACTTTATTTTGGAATTTAACTTAAGGATGAGCACCGATTTTATAGAAATAATAAACACCTATTGGGATTAATTTTGTGGTTGGATTAAATAAATATTTACTTAATCTAGTCCTAGTATTCTAAAAGTGGAGTCTGCACATCATCTGTCTCAGTCACCTGGGGTCTTGTGGAATAATGCCTTTCCCTTGGCTCACCTGAGACCTGTGGAATCAGAATCACTGTGGGTGGCCCAGGATTCTGAATATAACAGACTCTTCATATATTACAATTGATATGTCTTCTGTAGACTAAAATACAAGGAACTGTTTGAGAAAGTTAGGTGTACATCTTACATAAATTTGAAAAATCTAATGAAATATTAGAATTAATGATTGGGGGAAATTCTGGTAAATGGATCTAACATATTCGTTTTTCCTTTAATTACTACTTTCTACAAATTCAACTAATTAGCATAACATAGAAAAAGTCAGGATAAATCGTCACAGACCTTTTTCTAAACTCTTCATTCTCTGATATAACCAGTGGTTGGAGGCACTAATTTGTAGTTAAAAAAAAAAAAAAAACAAACGTACACTGTACATATCTATTGTGTATACTGTACTTCTGATCTAGAACTTCAATTTTTTAACCCAGTATCTTTTAGATAATATTTTTGTTGAAATTGTATTTAACTGTAGGCAAACTGGATGTGTTGTTAGATTTTAAATCAAACATTGCTCAGGGTGACAATTTATACAGTGACATAGCATGTAGGAGAGCTCTTACCACAATGCCTGAAACCTGGTGTCAATTAATCTATGCCTCCTTCTGAAGCATCCTTTCTTTCCAAAAGTGGTGGTAAAGAAGAAAACATGAAAACTGTCTCAGTGATATGTCACCCTAGGTTGTGCAACATTGTCTTACTATTTAAAAGGTAAAAAATTAGATTTCTCCAATAACATTAGCTAACATTTATCAAGTAATACTATGTAACATACCCACTCTAAGCTCTTGACATGAGGTAGGTGCTTATAATTATCTCCATTTTGATGATAAGAAAATGAAGCACAGTGGGATTATTTGTAAAGCTATTCAATGTCAACTAACTGGTAAACAGCAAAGCCTACTTTAGAACCAGAAAAATCTGTCTCTAAACATCATGTCTACTATCGTATCTTCCACTGAAGATGTAGAAACATTGCTACCGTAATAGGTCGTCACTTTCGCTTTTATATCTTGATAATTAAATTTTTATCTTCCTAATGAATGTTGCAGGTTAAATATGTTTAATGATTTCTTTAAAAAATACATGGTATACCTAAAGTGAAGAGAACCCTAAAGTAAAGACACTGGTAGAAAGTTTTAGGGCCCAGATGATCTGGGTGTAAATGCTGGCTTCATGACTTATTTGCAGGGTGCAGATCACTTAAACTTCGAGTCGTAATGTTCTCATCTGAAAATGGGAATGGTTATATTTACTCACAGCATTACCGCACAGAGTAGAGATAATCTATATAATAGTGGGTCATTGAACTGCTTGCACTCAATCAAATACAACTATTATAACTTAATGTAGAAACTACTATTCTGAAAGGAGTATGAGAATTTCTAATGAGACATATATATCATATAGAAAGTACACTTTTTGGTGTCAAAACATCAGAATACGTTTTCTGTTTAAACGTTTAACTATTATGAATACTTAATATTTTGTTTAATATCATCATTCTTTGGACAGAAGACTGTGGCTGGGCTATCCCAAAGATGCTTAAACTCTTACTGTTTCTTCTTTTCAGCAAACTTCCTTGATAACATGCTTTTGCGAAGTTCAGGAAAATTGAACGTGGGCACCAGGAAAGAGGATGGTGAGAGTACAGCCCTCACCCCTCGCCCAAAGATCTTGCGATGTAAATGCCACCACCATTGTCCAGAAGACTCAGTGAACAATATTTGCAGGTTGGTCATATAAATTATTTCACTCTAGTTTTAATAGAAAGCCATCCTTTTTTGACTATAGAATTGTAGGCTAGTGTTTCCAAGAACACATTTTGGGGAATAGGTCCTAAACCCATTAACTCTCAGAGCTGTGCCTGTATGTAGAGAAGTACTGAATCGCATTTTGCCCTGAAATGTTGTTCTGAGGTCATTCTTCCTGCAAACGTCACATGTGCACATAAACAGAGAGCACAGATCCCAGGGTCCCTGTCAAGGAGCAAGAACCAATTATTTTCTTTCAAAAGACCTCAGCCCCCAAAATAAATGCAATAGCAGTGGTGTCAAATGTGTTTTTTTTGTTTGTTTGTTTGTTCTAACATTTATTATGGTCATGGTGTTAGTATTTTGGAAAGAACACCTAAGCTGTTAGGAATATTTATAAACTGCCTCTGGGAAACAGCGTAGTAATAGAGTTTATGTGAGTCCACCAGAAGTTAAGATTAAGACGCTAAATACTAGAGAATAAACTCCTCAGTAGCTAATTTTGTTTGTATAAATACTTTCTAATATTTGAAACTGGACCGTTTGCCTCTTTCTTCCTTACACATCTTTATGCAGCCACAACCATTTTTTTGGTCACTGTCCCTGCACTGACTCCCCAGGGTGAGAACAACAGTAAATAAAGAGGCCAGAGTGTGTCCAGGGCAAAGTGGCTGAGATAACAAGACAAGTGTGGGTCTCAGGAGTTAAAATGTCAGAGAAGCAGAGTCTCCCTCAAGGAGGATAATGGACACAAATAGGAAGATGGGCTGCTGGGTTTGAACTCTGGGCAGAATATCTGGGCAACCATTTGGGACCTCATTCCCCAGGAAGGAACATGAAGCTGAGTTGAATGCTTTTCTTTTTCATGCTGAGACCTTTTTTTTTTTTTTAAAAGTTTCCTATGAAGTGGGATATATCTAATATAAGCTCACCAGTGTATCCTGAAATATGTAGCTCAAGAAATATGTATTAACTGAATGACACAAGGAGGAAATTTGGGTGTATTCATAAACATATGTCTCATTTAATCAGCACAACAACTCAGCATGGTAGGGAATTCTTCTTTCTTACCTTTAGACCTAAGGAATTCAGGGCCCAGAGAGGTCTAGTAACTTGGCCCTTGTATGATAGAACAAGGTTGCAATCTCTGAGCGCTTACGCCAAGATAAAATGACTCCAAAGCTCAGACAGTGTTTCCTGGGAACACTACCTTTTTGCAGTAAACAGAAAAAGTATCAGGAACATTACAAAGTTTTCTGAAGAAGAGAAAATTAGCAGGATGAAGCATATTAGGGAGATATTTTACTATTTTGTGTGAGTCTGTAGTAATTAAGTGTGAATCTGTGTGTGCCCTTGGAGCTGTAGTTTGGGTGATCATACGTTCAGGTTTTCCAAAATTATCCCGATTTCAAATATTTTGTCCTATTTTCCTTATAGGCCATTGAAGCGTTCTAAGTTGATTTGGAAGAAGGTGTTGAGGCATGGTTAACTGCAGTGCAAGTTCTTTGTGGTGGGAAGGAGAAGCTTGGCATATAGGAGGAGACGTGGTGGGATTTAAGCCTGGAGACGGGAAATTTGTCTGTGTTCTAAAGGGGATGTTTAAGCAGGAGTGGCAGTGGAGATTGAGGTAATTTGATGTGCTTTTTAGAAAAATTTTCTCCGCTGCAGAGTATTGAATGTATTAGAGGGAGACAAAAGTAAGTTCAAGAACAACAGCAGACGAGTAAGAGGAATTGAAAAGTAGATTCAGGAAGGACAGTTTATGTGAGAGAAAATGTTCTCGGATGAGGGTGATGCTGGTGCAGGAGAGAGTTGGACGTATTGGAGGCATATTTAGAAGGAAAGTTTTATGTTGACGCCACGGAGATGAGAGGGGACCAAGAGGAGCTTCACAAGTTGGCAGGGGTACACTTAGGTGCATATTGTAGCCTTTTGATGAAAGACGACAGAGGAAAAGAATCGAGTTTCAATCTGGATATACTAAGTTTAAGGTTTCTGACACATCCAAGTAGAGATCTCCGAGAGTAGGCCTATCAACAGAATAAGGATTTGGAGCTCAGGTAAGAGGTTGGGGAGAGAGTAGAGTAAGTAGAACATTAGTCAGTTTTTTTGTTTTTGTTTTCAGTCTCCCAATTCATCACACCACCACCCCCCTGCCGCTTTCCCCCCTTGGTGTCCATACATTTGTTCTCTACATCTGTGTCTCAGTTTCTGCTCTGCAGACTGGTTCATCTGTACCATTTTCTAGGTTCCACATATATACATTAATATGTGATATTTGTTTTTCTCCTTTTGACTTACTTCACACTGTATGACAGTCTCTAGATCCATCCACATCTCTACAAATGACCCAATTTTTTTCCTTTTTATGGCTTAGTAATATTCCATTGTATATATGTACCACATCTTCTTTATCCAATCATCTGTCGATGGACAATTAGGTTGCTTCCATGACCTGGCTATTGTAAATAGTGCTGCAATGAACATTGGGGTGCATGTGTCTTTTTCAATTATGGTTTTCTCTGGGTATATGCCCATTAGTGGGATTGCTGAGTCATATGGTAGTTCTATTTTTAGTTTTTTAAGGAACCTCCATACTGTTCTCCATAGTGGCTGTGTCAATTTACATTCCCACCAACAGTGCAAGAGGCTTCCCTTTTCTCCACACCCTCTCCAGCATTTGTTGTTTGTAGATTTTCTGATGATGCCCATTCTAACTGGTGAGAGGTGATACCTCATTGTAGTTTTGATTTGCATTCCTCTAATAATTAGTGATGTTGAGCAGCTTTTCATGTGCTTCTTGGCCATCTGTATGTCTTCTTTGGAGAGATGTCTATTTAGGTCTTCTGCCTACTTCTGGATTGGGTTGGTTGTTTTTTTAATATTGAGCTGCATGTGCTATTTATATATTTTGGAGATTAATCCTTTGTCCGATGATTCATTTGCAAATATTTTCTCCCATTCTGAGGGTTGTCTTTTCATCTTGTTTATGGTTTCCTTTGCTGTGCAAAAGCTTTTAAGTTTCATTAGGTGCCATTTGTTTATTTTTATTTTTAGTTCCATTACTCTAGGAGGTGGATCTAAAAAGATCTTGCTGTGATTTATGTCAAAGAGTGTTCTTCCTGTGTTTTCCACTAAGAGTTTTATAGTGCCTGGTCTTACATTTAGGTCACTAATGCATTTTGAGTTTATTTTTGTGTATGGTGTTAGGGAGTGTTCTAATTTCATTCTTTTACATGTAGCTGTCCAGTTTTCCCAGCACCACTTATTGAAGAGACTGTCTTTTCTCCATTGTATATCCTTGCCTCCTTTGTCATAGATTAGTTGAACATAGGTGCATAGTTTTATCTCTGGGCTCTCTATCCTGCTCCATTGATCTATATTTCTGTTTTTGTGACAGCACCATATTGTCTTGATTACTGTAGCTTTGTAGTATAGTCTGAAGTCAGGGAGTCTGATTCCTCCAGCTCCATTTTTTTTCCCTCAAGACTGCTTTGGCTATTCGGGGTCTGTTGTGTCTCCATACAAATTTTAAGATTTTTTGTTCTAGTTCTGTAAAAAATGCCATTGGTAATTTGATAGGGATTGCATTGAATCTGTAGATTGCTTTGGGTAGTATAGTCATTTTCACAATATTTATTCTTCCAATCCAAGAACATGGTATATGTCTCCATCTGTTGGTATCATCTTTAATTTCTTTCATCAGTATCTTATAGTTTTCTGCATACAGGTCTTTTGTTTCCCTAGGTAGGTTTATTCCTAGGTATTTCATTCTTTTTGTTGCAATGGTAAATGGGAGTGTTTCCTTAATTTCTGTTTCAGATGTTTCATCATTAGTGTATAGGAATGCAAGAGATTTTGTTTCCTGCAACTTTACCAAATTCATTGATTAGCTCTAGTAGTTTTCTGGTGGCATCTTTAAGATTCTCTATGTATAGTATCATGTCATCTGAAAACAGTGACAGTTTTACTTCTTCTTTTCCAATTTGTATCTCTTTTATTTCTTTTTCTTTTCTGATTGCTTCCAAAACTATGTTGAATAATAGTGGTGAGAGTGGACATCCTTGTCTTTTTCCTGATCTTAATACTTTCAGTGTTTCACCATTGAGAGTGGACATCCTTGTCTTGTTCCTGATTTTAGAGTAAATGCTTTCAGTTTTTCATCATTGAGAATGATGTTTGCTGTGGGTTTGTCATATATGGCCTTTATTATATTGAAGTAGTTTCCCTCTGTGACCACTTTCTGGAGAGTTTTTATCACAAATGGGTGTTGAATTTTGTCAGAAGCTTTTTCTGCATCTGTTGAGATGATCATATGGTTTTTATTCTTCAGTTTGTTAATATGGTGTATCACATTGATTGATTTGCATATATTGAAGAATCCTTGCATCTCTGGGATAAATCCCACTTGATCATGGTGTATGATCCTTTTAATGTGTTGTTGGATTGTGTTTGCTAGTATTTTGTTGAGGATTTTTGCATCTATATTCATCAGTGATATTGGTCTGTAATTTTCTTTTTTTGTAGTATCTTTGTCTGGTTTGGGTATCAGGGTGATGGTGGCCTTGTAGAATGAGTTTGGGAGTGTCCCTTCCTCTGCAATTTTTGGAAAAGTTTGAGAAGGATGGGTGTTAGCTCTTCTCTCAATGTTTGATAGAATTCACCTGTGAAGCCATCTGGTCCTGGACTTTTGTTTGTTGGAAGATTTTAAATCACAGTTTCAATTTCATTACTTGTGATAGGTCTGTTCATATTTTCTGTTTCTTCCTGGTTCTGTCTTGGAAAGATACCTTTCCAAGAATTTTTCCATTTCTTCCAGCTTGTCCATTTTATTGGCATAGAGTTGCTTGTAGTAATCTCTTAGGATGCTTAGTATTTCTTCTGTGTCTGTTGTAACTTCACCTTTTTCATTTCTGATTTTATTGATTTGAGTCCTCTCCCCCTCTTTCTTGATTAGTCTGGCTAATGGTTTATCAATTTTGTTTATCTTCTCAAAGAGCCAGCTTTTAGTTTTATTGATCTTTGCTATTGTTTTCTTTGTTTTTATTTCATTTATTTCTGCTCTGATCTTTATGATTTCCTTCCTTCTGCTAACTTTGGGTTTTTTTTGTTCTTCTTTCTCTAGTTACTTTAGGTGTAACGTTAGATTGTTTATTTGAGATTTTTCTTGTTTCTTGAGGTAGGCTTGTATAGCTATAAACTTCCCTCTTAGAACTGCTTTTCCTGCATCCCATAGGTTTTGGATTGTCATGTTTTCATTGTCATTTGTCTCTAGGTATTTTTTGATTTCCTCTTTGATTTCTTCAGTGCTCTCTTGGTTATTTAGTAATGTATTGTTTAGCCTCCCTGTTTTTGTGTTTTTTTCCCTATAATTGATTTCTAATCTCATAGCGTTGTGGTCAGAAAAGATGCTTGATATGATTTCAGTTTTCTTAAATGTACTGAGGCTTGATTTGTGACCCAAGATGTGATCTATCCTGGAGAATGTTCTGTGCGCACTTGAGAAGAAAGTGTAATCTGCTGTTTTTGGATGGAATGTCTTATAAATATCAATTAAATCTATCTGGTCTATTGTGTCATTTAAAGCTTGTGTTTCCTTATTGATTTTCTGATGGATGACCTCTCTGTTGGTGTAAGTGAGGGGTTAAAATCTCCCACTATTATTGTTACTGTCGATTTCCTCTTTTATAGCTGTTAGCAGTTGCCTTCTGTATCGAGGTGCTCCTATGTTGGGTGCATATATATTTATAATTGTTATATCTTCTTCTTGGATTGATCTGTTGATCATTACATAGTGTCCTTCCTTTTCTTTTGTAACATTCTTTATTTTAAAGTGTATTTCATCTGATATGAGTATTACTACTCCAGCTTTCTTTTGATTTCCATTTGCATGGAATATTTTTTTCATCCCCTCACTTTCAGTCTGTATGTGTCCCTAGGTCTGAAGTGGGTCTCTTGTAGACAGCATATATATGGGTCTTGTTTTTGTATCCATTCAGCAAGTCTGTGTCTTTTGGTTGGAGCATTTAATCCATTCACGTTAAGGTAATTATTGATATGTATGTTCCTATGACTGTTTTCTTAATTGTTTTGGATTTGTTTTTGTAGGTCCTTTTCTTCTCCTGTGTTTCCCACTTAGAGAAGTTCCTTTAGCATTTGTTGTAGAGCTGGTTTGGTGGTGCTGAATTCTCTTAGCTGTTGCTTGTCTGTAAAGCTTTTGATTTCTCCATCAAATCTGAATGAGATCCTTGCCGGATAGAGTAATCTTGGTTGTAGGTTCTTCCCTTTCATCACTTTAAGTATGTCCTGCCACTCCCTTCTGGCTTGTAGAGTTTCTGCTGAGAAATTAGCTGTTAACCTTATGGGAGTTCCCTTGTATATTTGTTGTTTTTCCCTTGCTGCCTTCAGTAATTTTTCTTTGTCTTTAATTTTTGCCAATTTGATTACTTTGTGTCTTGGCGTGTTTCTCCTTGGGTTTATCCTGTATGGGACTCTCTGCACTTCCTGGACTTGGGTGGCTCTTTCCTTTCCCATGTTAGGAAAGTTTTCAACTATAATCTCTTCAGATATTTTCTCTGGTCCTTTCTGTCTCTCTTCTCCTTCTGGGACCCCTATGATGCGAATGTTGTTGTGTTTAATGTTGTCCCAGAGGTCTCATAGGCTGTCTTCATTTCTTTTCATTCTTTTTTCTTTATCCTGTTCTGCAGCAGTGAATTCCACCATTCTGTCTTCCAGGTCACTTATCCGTTCTTCTGCCTCAGTTATTCTGCTATTGATTCCTTCTCGTGTAGTTTTCATTTCAGTTGTTGTATTGTTCATCTCTGTTTGTTTGTTCTTTAATTCTTCTAGATCTTTGTTAAACATTTCTTGCATCTTCTTGATCTTTGCCTCCATTCTTTTTCCGAGGTCCTGGATCATCTTCACTCTCATTATTCTGAAATCTTTTTCTGGAAGGTTGCCTATCTCCACTTCATTTAGTTGTTTTTCTGGGGTTTTACCTTGTTCCTTCATCTGGTACATAACCCTCTGCCTTTTCATCTTGTCTGTCTTTCTGTGAATGTGTTTTTTGTTCCACAGGCTGCAGGATTGTAGTTCTTCTTGCTTCTGCTGTCTGCTCTCTGGTGGATGAGGCTATCTATGAGGCTTGTGGAAGTTTCCTGCTGGGAGGGACTGGTGGTGGGTAGAGCTGGCTGCTGCTCAGGTGGGCAGAGCTCAGTAAAACTTTAATCCGATTGTCTGCTGATGGGTGGGGCTGGGTTCCCTCCCTGTTGGTTGTTTGGCCTGAGGCGACCCAACACTGGAGCCTACCCGGGCTCTTTGGTAGGGCTAATGGCCGACTCTGGGGGGACTCAAGCCAAGGAGTACTTCCCAGAACTTCTGTTGCCAGTGTCCTTGTCCCTTGGTGAGCCACAGCCACCCCCCACCTCTGCTGATGACCCTCCAACACTAGCAGGTAGGTCTGGTTCAGTCTCCTACGGGGTCACTGCTCCTTCCCCTGCGTCCCGACGTGCACACTACCTTGTGTGTGCCCTCCAAGAGTGGAGTCTCTGTTTCCCCGAGTCCTGCTGAAGTCCTGCAATCAAATCCCGCTAGCCTTCAATGTCTGATTCTCTAGGAATTCCTCCTCCCATTGCCGGACCCCCAGGTTGGGAAACCTGATGTGGGGCTCAGAACCTTCACTCCAGTGGGTGGACTTCTGTGGTATAAGTGTTCTCCAGTTTGTGAGTCACCCACCCAGCAGTTACGGGATTTGATTTTATTGTGATAGCGCCCCTCCTACCATCTCACTGCAGCTTGTCCTTTGTCTTTGCATGGGGGGTATCTTTTTTGGTGAGTTCCAGTGTCTTCCTGTTGATGATTTTTCAGCAGTTAGTTGTCATTCCGGTGTTCTCGAAAGAGGGAGTGAGAGCGTGTCCTTCTACTCTGCCATCTTGAACCAATGTCCGTTCGTCAGTTTTTCGCTGTGAAATAAGCATCCTTAAAATCACAGTGATTCTTACCACTGAAGACATTTATTATTTCACTCCTGTGTCTTCCTGTGGGTTGCAGCTGTGCTGGGCTGTGCTGGCCTGGGTGGGCTTGGCTTCCGGCCTGCTCCCAACATTTCTTCATTCTTCTTGAACTGGCAGCTACCAAGGGCATATTGTTTGTTTGTTTGTTTTAATAAACAAACAAACAAATTAATTAATTAATGACTGCATTGGTTCTTCGTTGCTGCACGCGGGCTTTCTCTAGTTGCAGTGAGTGGGAGCTATTCTTGGTTGTGGTGCATGGGCTTCTCATTGCAGTGGCTTCTCTTGTTGCAGAGCTTGGGCTCTAGGCACGCGAGCTTCAGAAGCTGTGGCTCGTGGGTTCTAGAATGTAGGCTCAGTAGTTATGGCGCATGGGCTTAGTTGCTCCACAGCATGTGGGATCTTCCCGGACCAGGGATCAAACCCGTGTCCCCCGCGTTAGCAGGCAGATCCTTAATCACTGCACCGCTAGGGAAGCCCCAAAATTCTTTCTCAAATGAGTTTGAGGGAGGAACCTTTTAAAGCTTCTGCTTGTGTCATGTCCTCTAACATTCCATTTACCAAATCAAGTGACATCCTCAAGCTCAAAGTGAAAGGGTAGCCATGGTTAGAGTGTGGCATAAAGGATTGAGAACAATAATAGAACAACCTAATCTACCAGAGTAGATTAGCCTTGAGACTTGAATGCTTGGGTGAAGGAGGCTCTCCCTAGGAAACGCAGAATTAGCAGTGAAGCAGTGAGTGTAGTGTCACTGAGGCCAAGTTTACTGAGGGAGGAAGAAGTAAGGTCAGCCATATTAGATGCTGTTAGGAGAAGAACTGAAATCCAGCCATCAGATTTATTGACCTTGATAACTGCAGTTTAGAAATATTTAATGTGGAAGTAGCTATGGAGGGCAGATTGGAATGGGTTGTGAATTTTATGGTTTCCAACCTTTGATTTATAATAGCAAAGAAGAAGAAAAGAAAAATACAACAAAGCCAGCAATCAGTAACAATGGAACCCCTCAAAAAACGTTGGTATACCATGATAGCATGCATTGGTTAACTTGTAGAAGTCAACAGAAAACTAATATTTATTGAGCTTTTTTACTACTAGCACGCTTACTTTCACCTATCTTTTTTTTTTTTTTTTTTTTTTTTGCGGTATGCGGGCCTCTCACTGCTGTGGCCTCTCCCGTTGCGGAGCACAGGCTCCGGACGCGCAGGCTCAGCGGCCATGGCTCACGGGCCCAGCCGCTCCGCGGCATGTGGGATCCTCCCGGACCGGGGCACGAACCCGTGTCCCCTGCATTGGCAGGCAGACTCTCAACCAGTGCACCACCAGGGAAGCCCCACTTTCACCTATCTTTAATCATCACAGCACTCCTCTAAAGAATGTAGCATTATCTGTACTTCCCAGGTGAGAGATCTGAGGCTCTGAGAGGTTAAGTAATTTTTAGTAGGTCACTCAGTGTTCATGCCCAAATGAGTGAAAAGAAATTGTGGCCCAGTTTACAAAGTACTGAATTTTTGACCAACAGCTAACCCCTGACTCTCGAGCAGAAATATTCATTCTTGAGTAAACTATACATACATTTTTCTAACGAGGTATTGACTCCAGTTGAGTCTCCTGTGAGCTGAGGTCAGTCATGTCTGAATCACAGGGCTGGTTTTTGTTCCTGTGCCCCTAGACCTAAATAGGTCCAGGCCTTTCTACCTCCATTCCTATAAGCACTCCAAATCAGCGCTCCTCAAGCTATCTCTGGTCAAAGTTTTTTCCCCCAATAAGTTGTGCACTGATACTTTCTAAACTACAATAAAAATGAATTACTAGGAAAATTAATTTAAAAATACCTACAAATTGCATGCTTCATTTTTCTATTGTCTGTTAATTAAATTCAACAGAGCTAAATCTATTGCAGTATATACAAGTTTCAATTTCTGTATTAACGTACTCACAGACCAGTAACAAGTAGTTTGCAAGGGAACACACTTTGAGTAATACTGCACTAAGTCTTGCACTTCTAGGTAAAACAGTTCTAAAGACAATGGTGTGCTTGCTTGGGGCTTAGATAAGGGCTGGTACCAGGCAGATTGTAGCCAAGCTGGGTGTCCTAGGTAGATCTCATGCTCATTACCACTCCCACTTTCCTGGAGAGAATAATCCAAAAAGTGGGGCGTTCAGTACTGATGACTGATCATGTTCCTATGCAACTGTTCTGTTTTGTCAATTACTTTACCTATAACCCAGGGGCAGAATTTTTGAAATGTACGTTGTCTTCTTTTTTATTGAAGTATAGTTGATTTACAATATTATATTAGTTTTATGTGTACCACATAATGAACCTTAGGGTTCTGTTACTCTGGTCATTACCTTTGCATAACATTCTTCTTTGCCTTTTCCCCCCAGTCAGTAGAAAGCACTTGATTAACTGGTGATTTCTGTCCCTCCTGCTTGAAGTTGAACCACTTTGTTTTTCCTAGAACTGGTTCATAGATGTTGAGCTCCTCGAAAGCAAAGGCTGCATCTTCCTCACCCTTGCTTCTCATCATCCAACTCAGTCTGAGGCATAGTATGCTTAGTAAATGTTTGTAAAATTACCTATTTGTTAACAAAGCTCTAAGCAGCTTACAGCTGTTTTAGTTAACTGACTAAAATCTACATGATTTAAATAGCAACTCTAAAAGTTGTATGTATCTTTCAATTTACCTGTGACAGAAACTTTGAAAACTTTGTTTGTCCCCTTCAATGTGAAATAGATATTTTAGAAGACAGTGTTCTCAAGGACCTGTTTATAATTGACCTAAAACAAGAACCCTTTCAAATAGATTCTGACTGAAACGTAAAAGAAATTTACGAATTCTAGTATTTCTTACATACTGGAAGAAAAAGTGGAATAAATAATTTGATTCAGTTTGATCGGAATAAATAAATTGATTGGTATAGAGAACAATTAATCCCTGTGTGCAGATGCACTTGAGCAAGTATCCATTTATTTAATGAGTTTTTGTCAAGAGCAAAATTTTAAACTATTTAATAACTAAATAATAATTTTGAGTTATTTAATAATTTTTAGATTATTTTGTTAGTGCTCTAAAATTTCCTATCACCCTGACTGGATAGATCAGATAAACTCTTTTTAACTAATACTTAAAAAAATTATCTTATAGTTAAAATAATCTTTATAAAGATCAAAATTAGTTAGAAGAAAACTTCTACAACAGTCCCTTCTCAACTGTGGTGGTTATTGTTTCTGGACAGTCCTGGGGTTTACAATAAAGAAGCATAAGATCTTAGTGGAAACATAGAGTTAAAGGGACCAAAACTTGGGTGAACATTATAAACCCTGTACGCACTCTACAATGAATGAGTTGGGGCCCAGAAGACTGTTCATAAACCCATTTGACCCCAAATGAAAACGGGCAGAACTTTCAGGCTCCGGATGCACGTCCACCTAAAGAGTATTATTTGGTTCCTCAAAGCTTTAAACTAAGTATATCCCTTTCTTACTTGCTAGTAAATGTTCACTTGGGCACACTGAAGATCTCTTGAGGCAGTTTATCCCTGCTGATCTCTCAAGATGTTCCAGGCACTCCTTTGCCTTTGGAATACTGGGCAGATTCAAGGAGTCATGAAACTGTAGACCAATCCAAGGGTTGTAACCGAAGTTTTATTATCAACTACTTTGACCTCATATGACCTTTTCATTTTCAAATGCTTTGCTTTTTCATGGATTAGCATTATGTTGAGAGGCGTTCAGTACTGATGACTGATCATGTTCCTATGCAACTGTTCTGTTTTGTCAATTACTTTACCTATAACCCAGGGGCAGAATTTTTGAAATGTACGTTGTCTTCTTTTTTATTGAAGTATAGTTGATTTACAATATTATATTAGTTTTATGTGTACCACATAATGATTCAGTATTTTTATAGATTATACTCCATTTAAAGTTATTAAAAAATAATGGCTGAATTTCCCTGTGCTGTACAATATATCCTTGTGGATTATTTATACATGGTAGTTTGTACCTCTTATTCGCCCACCCCTACCTTGCCTCTCCCCCCTTGTCTTCTTTTAAAATTCATAATCATTACTGTAATCAAATGGTTCATCCTGCATTCATGTATACATCTCACTACTTTCAATTTTGTTTAAAATTATTTCAACTTTTGCTTCCTTCATAATTCTTCATCTCTTCTTGTTACCACTTTCAACACTCGGGGGATGTTGGGGTAATAATCTATATAAAACATTTAAAAACTAAGCTTAAATATGGCAACCAGCAACAAAAGGTTCAAATAAGCCCATGGTTAAGAGGTGAATGGCTCGTAGCGATGGGTGACGTGGATCAGCTTTGACTCCAGAGCGTAGCTGTGTTTACCTTTGTGCTTGCTCGAGAGTTGAAAGTTCTCAAGTAATTCTTAAGCTTCTGTAAGTGTACTGCGGGTTTCCAGTTAATGTCCCTTAGTAGCTAGCAATTTCAGTAAGAAGCTTATAAATTATTTTTGCTTTCTTGTCAGTAATATGCACTTGAAATGGTTCTCTTACCTCTTTGCTTGTCCTCCAACTACATATTTGAGTTCCTATCCAAATTTATGACTTATGGGACACCAACTCTTCTTTCCAGGGTCTCTCTCCCTCTCCATCCCCTCTTTTTTAAATTTAGTTTTCATTGAAGTAACATTGGTTTATAACATTATATAAGTTTCATGTGTGCAACATTTTATTTCTACTTCTGTGTACATTACAGCGTACTCTCCACCAAAAATGTAGTTTCCATCCTCTCTTTTTATTCTTAGCTCCCCCCACTTCACAGACGAGGGAGTGCATTTTTAAAGCTTGAATTTACTCTTCCTGATGTTTCTTTATATTTCCCAGGACATTGTGACAGTAACCTGCCAACAGCTTTACCAGCTTTCTCTCTTCTTTCTTGATTCTTCAAGTTGCCTAACAGTACATTTCTGTATTCTCAGATTTTGATTTAAGGAGGCCTCCTGATTAAGGAGAAATTAGTCTTTTTAGATTTAACCTGTTGTATCAAACTTTTCTAGCTGCTCTATGATTTCCTTGTGTCAGAAACTTAAACTGACTTTATTCCTAACTCCTGAATTTTACTTTTGATGAGAAGTGTAAGTTATACATATAGTCCAAATGTATAGGAAAGGGATAAAAAAATCACATGGGTATTGTTTGCTTATATTGTTTAAAGTAAATTTCTAAGGGACAGGTCTTTTATTTATTGCCTTTGGCGTTTACATGCTTTAGATTTTCATAGCGATTTCAGTACATTGGCTAAAAAGCCCCAAAGAATTTAGAGCATGGGCTGTTCCAAGGCAGTCTTTCTCCTACAGCAATATTCATGCATTTGACCTTAGTCTAACAAAGAGATTTATTATCATTGGCCGTTCCTAGCCATTCATTAGTATGTTTGAACTTTGCTGTGCTAGTTCTTATAAACTGAGGCGTTTTGGATCGCTTGAGGCTTACAAACCAAGTAAACAGTTCTAAGGGTGTTGATGATAACTGACGCGCTAATGTATGGCAGAATGCCGCTACCACTAACATAAAATAGACCAACACACAAATCACGGCTATCACCATGCTCAGAGCTTTCTTCCCATGACCTTTCAGGACTATGTTGTCACATCTATGTTGGGTGCTGAACATGCATATATATGAGAGAAAGATAGATAGTACGTTAGTACTTTAGTTCTTTATTTCTTAGACATGCAGTAGTGGTTTATGACTTATAGTGGGCGTCTGTGGGTGTTTATCACCCGAGCTTGTGAAGACAGTAGTGTCTGTTTATAAATAGTTCTACATATAATAGTCCTTGGTTTTCATTTTTAATCCCTGTGGAAATGAAGCAAGAAGTCCTTGATTCAAGGCTTGATTCTGTAACTGTTTTGTTTTGTGACCTTGTACAAGTTTGTCAGACTCTCATAAATTTAATTTACCCATTTGTAAAATAGAAATAGTATCACTTCTCATTGTTGTTGAGAGGATTAAATGAGATAGAATAAGTGAAAGTTCTTTTCAATGTAGAAAACCAGACAGAAATGAAAAGTATTGTTTCTTTGCCTTACCATGATCTTGTTAAAAACCCTTCTTTCTGCTGTCCATCCTTACCCCACACCCAAATAAGACAACCACAAAGCCTGATGTTTTCGTATGCCTGCCCAGAAGCAGAGGGTACCACATGGCGGAATCTTACTCACTTCACTTAGGCTGTGCTGATCCCAACTCCTACCTGTCCTTAGTCTGTGTGCCTTAGTAAGAGATAAATTTATTTCACTACCTCAGAGCAAGTAGAACCAGAATAAATGTTCACCTGCACGGGTTCAAACCCCTGCTGTGCCTCTCACTAGCTGTACAGCCTTTGAGAATTACTCAAGGTCTCTGAGCCTCAGTTTCCTCATATAGAAAGTAAGCATAGTACTGCCTTCTTCTTAAAGTGGATTTCTGAAGGTGATACCTGTGAAGGACCAAAATAAGTGTTTAGCATTTAGTGTATATGGTTAGTAATTTATATGTTATATGGAAAGTTTGGATCCTTCTTTCTTGCAAGTTTCTGGACAGAGGAGATATTACTAAATATTTTATGATAAGTAAGTCAACTTTCATAAAAGGAAGTTTGGGGATTCTTTAAACAGATGGTGTTGACTTTCTTCTTGTTTGTAATGAAGCAAGTGATAAACATCTTCATTTCCTTTTACCATAGACACACACACACACACGCACACGCACACACTTACTTTGCCTGTTTGGTCTTTAGCACAGATGGATATTGTTTCACAATGATAGAAGAAGATGATTCTGGGATGCCTGTGGTCACTTCTGGATGTCTAGGACTAGAAGGCTCAGATTTTCAGTGTCGGGTAAGGAAGATGATTTGATTCTACTTTGTAACCTTTCATTGGCTAGATTTCAAACAGCCAAATTTCAAACAAGATATAACAATTGTTTTGGGGTTTTTTTTTTTTACTCTCTTGTTTTCAGTAATTTGGAAAATAATTTGAAAATTCACATTGGATCAATTCTTCCTTCCTTTAGAAATCAAATATTCATTTTATTTTTGCCGTTAACTTCTGGTTTAGTGACTCATTAGATCATCTTGCTCAAATTCCAGTTTGGTTAATTGCATTAAGCCAAACCTTCTTCCTCAGTTTACGCTACACACGTTGGTTATTACAAATAGAATAGTAATTTTGTTGAAATGCAAAAGTTGCAGTAAGATAATACATGATGATTTGAAAGAAATTATCTAATACATCAGTTTCACCATGTTTGAATAAAACTATCAGAATTTTAAGTGACTTCTCTAAATAGAGTTAATTTACTAGTTTTGGATGGTATGACTTTGAAATTTAGGGGAAACCTACTAATAGCTGTTTGGGTTCGATTTTAGGACACGCCCATTCCTCATCAAAGAAGATCAATTGAATGCTGCACAGAGCGGAATGAGTGTAATAAAGATCTACACCCTACACTGCCTCCACTGAAAAACAGAGGTAAGCTTTAGACATAAAGTGGAAAAGCTTTAGACATAAAGAAAATAAAAACTTGAATTATGCTCTTTTCTAAACGCATCTACCTGTACCATTTTCCACTACTGGGGCAGAGGACTGAGGCAAGATGACATAATGAAACGGTCGTTCAAAGACATGTGCAAGGAGTTCTCAGGAAAATAGTTGCATGTGCCTTCACTCTTAAGATTCTTACTTCTGGGCTTCCCTGGTGGCGCAGCGGTTGAGGGTCCGCCTGCCGATGCAGGGGACGTGGGTTCGTGCCCCGATCCGGGAAGATCCCACATGCTGCGGAGCGGCTGGGCCCGTGAGCCATGGCCGCTGAGCCTGCGTGTCCGGAGCCTGTGCTCCGCAATGGGAGAGACCACAGCAGTGGGAGGCCCGCGTACCGCAAAAAAAAAAAAAAAAGAAAAGATTCTTACTTCTTTAACCTGTCCTCATTTCCTTCAGAAAACTACGGTGTCTAGAGCTTGGAGTGGGTTTCAGGAGGATAGAGGAGGGAGATAGTGTTTTCCGTTTACCCCTAAATGTTATTGAGAAGTTACACTTCACTCAAAAACTGCTATTTGGCTACATTCGTTTTAAGAATAAGGACCTTTTAAAGGACTAATTCAGATAATTTGCTGGATGGCATTTCCTTTTATTTATGCTAGAGTAACTACTTTTTAGTCAATTCATACGTATTGGTAAAATGGAGAAAATATCTAGAAAGTTTAATTCTAAGACTATACATTTAGTGTTGCTCATTAAAAAAGACACATACTGCATCCCCAAAGACTCCTGGTTAAAAGCAGCTCCCATGTTTCCTTTCTTCTTGTTCTCACCATAAAAATAAATGATTTGTAATTGTCATAGAGTCCTAAGTCTTATATAAGTAGCTTAAAATGATTTGTCATGATTGATTTTTATTTCTTGAGAGAGAAAATCTTCCCAACAAAATACAATGACATTTCTGGGTTTTGATGATAATATTTTATAACATTTGTTCATCCTGTAGCCTAGAAAACTCTGTAAGATTGGTTCATAATAATTCACATCAAAAATTCACAGACAGATTTTAATTTTGACAGTCAACATGCTAGGTGTTATGGTTAACAGAAATGGATGAAGAAAGTTCTTGCTCTCAACACATGCACACTAGGTTATGAGAGAGAAACATGGAAATAATTAAATTATACTCAGGCAGGAAAATCTCTGTAGAGTTAGATTATAAAGTGTATTAAGGACACAAAAGAGTGAGTGGCTCACTTTGAGGTGGGAGGATGTCAGAATAGCTTCATAGAAGTGATACCTGAGCAGACTTTAAGGCGGAACAGAAGTTTGCCAAATGGATAAGGCAGGAATAAAAAATTTAAAAATTAAAGTGGCTGACATAAGCCAAGAATTACGCTAATAACTGTTACATTAATTAACCCATTTGAGCTGTGGGGTACTTAGGCTTATTGTTCCCCACTTAACGGTGAGGAGATTGCAGCACACAGAGGTTAATTAACTTTCCCAAGGTTGCACACAGCCTGTGAGTAGCCTGTGGCTCTAAACAGAGGCAATCTAGTAAGTGCAGAGGTTTAGTTTGTAATATTTGAGAAAGATTTGCAAAATACAGGCGTATGAAACAGCATGGCTGGTTGGAGAAAGTCCCCTAATTCAGTTGTCTGAAGCCTCACAGTTCAAAGTGGGCCTGTGGGTCAGCAGCAGCAGCATGGCTTGGAGCTCATTAGAAATGCAGACTCTCAGGCCCCACCCCAGACTACCAAGCCTGCATTTTTAATGAGATTCCCCAAGTGATTTACATGCACATTAAAGTTTGGGCAACACTTTTGGTAGAAAAACACCTATACGAGGATATAGCTAGTGCCAGTGTGTCTCAGCACCTGAGTTCGACAACACCTTGTTCGAACACAATTCCACTGATGTCAGGTTGCTGTAAAATTCTAAATGCTTACTTTCAGTTTTTTGTAGTTATTGCCTTGTGAATCAGTTGCAAAAAGTAGGTGATCTGTAGACAACATTTTGAATAGCATCTGTAGACAACACTAATGTGTTGGGAGTGGGGCGGGAGGTGGGTGAGGAGTGCTGGAAATGAAGGCAGTTGTGCCAGAATCGCTTCGCTCAAGGAGAAAAAGGTTTTATTACCTGTAAGTGGAAGAGATGCGTTCTAGTAGTAGCTGTAGGGTTTAGGAAAACTGACTCAAATGCTGCAGTGCACATACTGTCCTGTAGATGGAGCCAGATTCTAGTTAAGACCCGGCAGGCGGGGGTGGATTCTCTGAAGAGGTTGAGTGCTAGGGACTTTTAAAAGCAGAGTAAATCTCCTAGAGAACTTGGTGAAAAGGCTTTGAAAAGAAGGGTAGTAGTATTGGGAAGACAGGTCCTTGGTCAGGACAGTAAGGGAAAGAGGATGTTACTGTGGCTGGTGGATTATGTTGAGGATTACACAAGGTGACGGACGTGGGGGGAGTTTAGTGGCTGTAGGGTTTACCATTTTGAACTCTGAGGATCCCAGGTAGTGCCTGGGTGAGGTCTCTGCAGATTCCACCTCACCATTTTGGCACAGTCGTTTTGGGGTCCAGTAAAAGTCACTGCAGGCTGTGGTCTGGGAGCACTGGTCTTTCTTACACAAATATACCACAGAGCTGCTGCCTTTCTTGTTTTTGCCTCTGCCATATATACACATGGGCAGCATTTTTTTTTGGAAGTGGACTGTACATGTTTACTGAATATCAGTAATGCATTGGTCAGAAATATTTGCATTGCAGCCATATTGGATATATGTCTTTATATAGTCATATTGGAGATAGGTATATTTATGTTTTGGTATAAAACCCCCAATAAAGAACAGGGATGTTAAAGAGACATGGAACCATCTTATTTTGATATTTTTAACTTTAGCTGTTGTTTTTATACTTACGAACAACCCTAACTTTTGTGGAGCCGGGGCAATGGTATAAATGGAAGTCCACATACCATTTACCTAATTATTTAAAACTCATAAACCAATGTAGAAGACTGGTAAATAAAATACGTTCTGTTAACCAGGCTTAACAAGAATATTTTCATAGTGATGGGGAACACCAGCTTGGCATTCAGAACGCTTGAACTACTTAGACTTATTCATTCCAGTGTGGGAGTGGGAGTGATTGGGAGCCCCGTTCTTGGTTCTGTCTGGCACTGGGAGAGGTCTCTCATGCATGCAGCTGGACACCTGTTTTGTGTCTGTCTCAGCCTGTTGGCAGTGATACTGTCGGCTGGGAAAGTCTGAATCACTTACCGGGGTCCATACCACTGTGGCAGCCCCCATAGATGTTTCTCTGACTGGAGCTAATGTTGTGGCTAGACTGACCCGTGTGGTTCTTATTATCTAAAATGCACCTCAGCAGCCACTGTCAGAGAAATCTGAAAGATAAGATGTATTATTTGCAAGAACCAGAGGGTACACAGCACACCTGAGGGCCACACAGCAAGGTCACAGGCATGGGGGTGTGGGGACCTGGGGTTCTCCCTTTACTGGGGTCAAAGGTGGGGTGCCTAGGGTTTCACAGTTTCTCTTTTTATTGGCAAATTAATTAATTTTGAAAGTTGAGTTATGACTGAAATATAACATTATATTAGTTTCAGGTGTATAACATAATGACTTGATATTTGTGTATGTTGCAAAAATCATCACCACAGTAAGTCTAGCTAACATTTGTCACCATACACGGTTACAAAAATATTGGCAAGTTTAAAACGTAAGAGTGGGAATTAGGGCACGGGAAGGGAAAAACAGAATTATTCAAGCGGTCAGTTATCCAGGGAACTTCATGGATGGGGTGACCTGCTTTCTTATCTAGTTGTTTTACTAGTAGTGTGTCATACAGCTGGCAATGTGCTTATTTGAGATAGATGTCTTTGCAACAGATGCCTCAGTAATCACAAGCTTAATGTCAGGCACCCACATTACAACACCCCAGCCCTCTGGTTTACGCTCTGCCCACATGTCTTGCCCCAGACACCCCTTGGCCACTGCTTGGTCACTCCTCAGGCCTTTGGGTAAGTACACCAGCTTCTTGGTCCACCCTCAGGGAGACAGGGGGCCTCATAGTTTCCAGACACAGGCCTGGGGCCATTTAGGTAGAATTCCAGACTTTGGGGCAACGGCCAGTGTTTTAAATGGAGAGCAGGATGGGACAAATTCTGGGTGGACACGTTGCCTGTGTTCTGCAGACCACTGCTCAGTGGGAAGGGGCCCAGTTAAAGGGAGCCAGAGCAGGACCCTCTAAAGCTCAGGGCCCAGGTCACTGTGAATGGAGTGCTTACTTACTGTGGCTCTTTTCTAAGTACTGTACATACACTGACTCATTTAATCCTCATAACAGCTCAGTAGGGAAAGCACCATGAGCATCACCCCAATTTCTCAGACATGCAGCTAAGGAATAGTGAGGTCAAGTACTGTGTGAAGGTTACACAGCTAGAGTAAGTACTGGAGATGGGAAATCGGCCTATGACCTCATCTCCCTGAATCGTCTATAAAGAGCCTTAAATGACATTCTCAAAAAAAGAAAAAAGCGTTTATGTATCTAAGAGTTAGACGACTCTAAGTAAGTAGTGGTTAGCCATGTCACAAATAATCAATAAACAAGGTGATTACTTTGAAGCCTCCTGTGTATTATGTTTGCACAATTAGCATTTTCTCCATTCTTAGAATATGGTGTTAGAGGGTTGCTCCCTCTCTCTCTTGCACACACTCTCTCCCTCCGCTCCTCCTCTCTCGTCCTCTTCCTTCTAATTTATCATTTATTAAGGCCCACTTACGGGCTTCCCTGGTGGCGCAGTGGCTGAGAGTCCGCCTGCCGATGCAGGGGACACGGGTTCGTGCCCCGGTCCGGGAAGATCCCACATGCCGCGGAGCGACTGGGCCCGTGAGCCATGGCCGCTGAACCTGCGCATCCGGAGCCTGTGCTCTGCAACAGGAGAGGCCACATCGGTGAGAGGCCCACGTACCGCAAAAAAAATTAAATAAAATAAAAAATAAGGCCCACTTACGTATTAATACTAGGCTAGTGGTTTTCAAACTTAGGTGCATCAGAATCACCTGGGGGGCTTATTAAAACACAGATTACTGGCCCCCACCTAGAGTTTCTGATTCAGTAGATCTGAGTGGACCCCAATGATTTGTCTTTCTAAGGAGTTTCCAGGTGATACTGATGATGTTGGTCCAGAGACCACACTTTGAGACCCCTGGGCTAGGCGTTGCCTGATAGATTGTTACATATTATTATAGTAGACTTCCTATAAACCTATGTGTCAAACTAGTACAAAGCAGACACTGTATTATTAAAAGATGAGAGGGTTAAAAAATCCAGCTCACCATTTTGTTGTTGTTGTTCTTTTTTCTTAATAATAGCTTTTCTGAAAAAGTTAAATGATTAACCTTATCTCAAAACATCTGTATTACTAGGTGCTAAATAATAACAGGCTTAGGTGAGGTTCTGTTATTAGACATCAGAGAAGTACTAAGCATAGGGGTAGATACCTACAAATAAACTGTCTTATTAAAAAATAAACAAGAAAATCTTTTCTACCGATCCAGAGTTTTTTCACTTTTTTTTCCAACTTAGATGCATTTAGCAGGAAATTAGAGATACAAAATCACATCCAACAAATATTTATCAATGTATATGTAGATCCTTGAAATTTTATTTGTCATCTTCTGTTTCAAAAAAAGATGATGAAGAGTGACCAGAAAGCAGCGGAAATTCTTTTATGAATATTAGTTTTCCTTTTGTTTTGCTTATTCCATTTCAGCACCAGCAAAGCAGAATACCCTGGGACAATATTCTTTCTCCTGAAGGAAGAAATATGAAAAGTAATTAGATCAAATGCAGCACCTTCATTATAAACAATAAGATATGATTCGGGAAGCCCAGTCACACTGCAGCTGGTGCAAAGAGGAGGGAGACAGGTCTGTTTTGATGGAGAGGGTTGTAGGGAGAAGTCGTGGTGCCCTGGTGTCTGGCTTCCTGCCTGCAGAATTAGTGCTGAAGGGGCACTGAGATGCTGGAAGGGATGATGTATGGTTCCAGCGTCACATGGTTTGACCAAGATATTGTGAGTTAAATGTTCTCTTGAAATGGTGTGTAGGCGAGAGAATTTGATGAGGTTTTTTTCCTCCTCCCAAATTACTTATTTTTGTTTTTTTTTTCAAATGAGCACTTAAAGAAGTGAAAGACTGGTGTTGAAATGAACAGAAGCCCTTTGCTTTATTAAATGGGATCCTTAAATTTGGCTTTTACAAGAGCAAATAAAGTTCATATAATTTTTTGGAATACGTGTAGTTTGTGTGTTTAAATATGGGAATTACTAATATACGGTACATGTATACTTCACGGAAAATGTATCCGAAACAACTGTTTCTGTTTTGAAATAGGGTAATTTCAATGTAGTTTAAGTAAAATTATAATACAGGATTTCCAAAGCTAAACTTTACCTTATTATTTTCTTACTCCACTAAAAAATATATTCTGATCAGTTTACAGATTTGTTTAAAAATGCTATTGCTTAGCTTCGGGTATTGCCAATTACAAATTAAACTCAATAGGTAACCGGTATTTAATCAGTGAAACCGTCTCCCGTATTCTCTATAACACAGATAGGTTGAATATATGATAGCATCTAGAATGCAAAGGTCAGTTGCAGAATTTTCCTTCTGACACATATGTTATGCTTGTGGCAGTATAAACCGGTACATGAGTCTGAGCCGAATTCCTGGCCAGGGAATAGCTCTTAACATTTCTGGAAATGTGCAGCTTCTAACTATTTTGGAAATTCTGGTTAACTTTGTATTTGGGATAGGTGAAAGAAATTTATAAAGAATTAGACTTTTCCTTTCTCACTGAGCACAGTAATCTGGATATAACAATTCTGTCTTAACTTCCTTTGTTACCAGAAAATATAATGCTAAATCTTTTTCTGCAGGAAAATAATTAGAATATTATGTGTCTGTTCTTATAGTGAATTTGTTTCTAGATGTTACTGTAAGGTGACATCCCAATCTATGGTGAAGGTAAATTACTTTACAGTATTGTTGGTTGACTAAAATCCTCTGACAAGAATATGCTTTTCAGGCACTTTGTGCTCTATTAATAGAAAGATGTCTCCAATTTATCTGTGGTTATAACACTGAGAGCACATATAAAGATGTCCTCGGGCCATCGTATTTCCAAGACTCTTTCTAGCAATATGGTTTTTTATTTCTTATTGCAATTATGAGCTATCTTCTAGCCTTATAGAAACAGTCCTGGCATTTTAAGCAGTTGCAAACCAGTTAATTATCAGAGAGGAGACAAGTAATGACAGAATGCTGTTTTGTTAGGAAACCATTGGTGATTCTTACTTGCCTCTCAGAGTGAACCAGACTTCCCTAGAGAGTTCTCCATTCTGCTTCCCTGAGCAGTTGGAGTGACAGCCAGGTAGAAATCTGCTGGCCTAGAGAGAACTGTGGGCTCTGTTCTTTTCCTGATACGTATCTGGAAGTGTTCGCTTTCCAAGACTCTGGCAGTGACTTGAATGTTTACATTGTTAATGCTCAGAGCACAGGTAATGGCAGATTAAAACATGACAGGCACGACCAACAGAAACAAAAGGCATATTGATACGGCTCCTATTTATGACAAAAGACAGGGAGGCAGCAGGGGACAGGTTTATTGGGGCAAAGAAAAGGAAAATGGGAAGGTAATGCTAGCCTTTAAAAAAAGTACTTGATAAGTACTTTATCAAGGAAAAAAATCCCTTAGATTCTTTCTGGTCTCATTGCTCTCATAAATCCGAAATCTAATATGATGAGTAATAAACACACTGTTCTTGGGCTTCCCTGGTGGCGCAGTGGTTGGGAGTCCGCCTGCCGATGCAGGGGACACGGGTTCGTGCCCCGGTCGGGGAAGATCCCACATGCCACGGAGCGGCTGGGCCCGTGAGCCATGGCCGCTGAGCTTGTGTGTCCGGAGCCTGTGCTCCCCAACGGGAGAGGCCACAACAGTGAGAGGCCCGCGTACCGAGAAAAATATAAAATAAAATAAATACACTGTTCTTACGGTTCAGAGTGTTCTGCATTTACGTGGAAAAGTGAAAGTCGATGAGGCTGATAGTTTTTAGTAAAATTATATCACTTGAATGAAAAAGTATTCTGTATTTGTATACGGAAACTATGTTGTGCATATGTAGTTAGTTACTCTCGTTTTGATAGAGTATCCAGCGTCCTCTTTGATTTTCTGCAAAATCAGGCTTTTTTGCTTTTGTTGTCCTTAAAATTGGAAATAGATTTTAAGCTGTTTGCAGTGACATTATGTGCACCATGGTATTTGTATACATGCATGTGTACAAACGTTGTTAATTGCTCTCTCACTGGCGGAGGTATTGTGCTCATTTTGGGTTATTGTTGACTTTGCCTATAACCCAGAGGAGTGGGGGAGGTAAGGAGGGAAATTTTACTAAGAAAATTCATTGTGTAAAATCTTAGCCCACGTAATTTTAAGAGCTTACAAATTATTTTCAAGATTTCCTAAGCAACACTTTTTGGATAATGCATGTGGTAATTATATATGATTCCTGTTGTTGTTAAAGGCTGAATGGCTCTTTGAATGTGTACTCCAGTAGATCACGGTCTTGAACTGTTTCTCTGCTCAATTGGCAGTGTTTCTGAATTTAATATAAAACTGCTTTTTAAAAAATGGTCTCTCATTTAGTCTTTTCAGATGCAGACAGACTACTTCCATTAATATTTTACAAGTAGTGTAGATCATAAATAATTACTAAACATATATTTTAGACTGAGGAGTAAATCATAACATTAACCATCATAAGATTTGGATGAGAAATTTGTATAAAAATCTGTGGATTTTAGTTTATAATAAATAATCCAAAGTTTCTCTGATAGATTTCACAGTAAGATTTATTTTCATTTCATGTGTTCGTGTTACTTTCCTGATTTTGGTAATTGCATTACCATTTGGTAAGACAATGCCCTTGTTCTTAGGAAGTTCACTCTGAAGTGTTTATGGGTGGAGACATTATGTCTGTAACTTCAGATGATGCACAGAGTATACATACATATAAATAAATAAATATGAATACAAACATGTACATATACATATCTTTATATATAGAGAGGGAGATAGGCACACACATACATAGAGAGCAAGAGAATTATAAAGTAAATATGGTAAAATTTTTAAAATGAAAACTCTCTAAAGGGCATATTGGAGTCCTTTATCCTTACAGGTTTTTTATAAGACTGAGATTATTTCAGAATACTTAAGACATATGTTCACATTGATGGTAAAAAAGAAACTTGTAATCTTTTTTAAAGGGTGCTTTGACAACATGTATGAAGAACCTTAAAATATATATCCTTCAAACTAATAATTCTACTTCTTCAAATCTAGATTAAGAAAATAATCATTGACATGTGCAGTGATGTATGTGTAAGAATGTTCATCACAGAATTTTATGTATCACAGCGAAGATGTATTGTAGCAAAATCTTTGCAATCTCTAAATACACATCATCAGAAGACTGACTTTCTAATTAGGATGTGTCTGTATATGTACTGTGTAATCTTTGAAACTCATTTTGCAGAAAAATTTTTATTGTTTTGGAAAATGTTTACAATATTATAAATGAAAACGATCTAGTTACAAGGCAATTCTAATGATTTCTTTCCCAAATTTTTTATTTGTGGTGAAATATCCATAACGTAAAGTTTACCATCTTAATCACTTTCAAGTGTACAGTTCAGTGATATTAAATATGTTTATAATGTTATACAGCCATAACCACCATCCATCTCTATAGCTGTGTTCATCTTGTAGAACTGAAGCTCTTACCCATTAAATATTAACTTCCCCCATCTCTCCTCCCCACAACCCCTGGCAACTACCATTCTTCTTTTTGTCTTTCTCGTTTTGACTTCTCTAAGTATCTCATATAAGTGGAGTGTTTGTCGTTTTGTGACTGGCTTGTTTCACTTAGCACAATGTCCTTAAGGTTCATTCATGTTGTAATATATGTCGGAATCTCTTTCCTTTTAAGGCTAAACCACGTCTTATGTATATACCACATTTTGCTTATCCATTCATATGTCAGTGGACACTTGGGTTTCTTCCATGTTTTAGCTGTTGTGAATAATACAGCTATGGGCATGGGTGTATACAATGCCTTTTTGTGAACTATTTCGTTCATGAACTTTTTTTTTGTTCATTGAAATGGTACTGGAAAGGCATACACTAAAATGTTAGCAGTAATTTTTGTAAATAATGAGGTGGTGGCAATTTTATTTATTTTATTTTAGTTAGTTGGTGCTTTTCAGTTTTTCTTCAGGGAACGTATAATACTTTTGAATGAAAAAAAGAAATTTACATTTAGTGGGGTAAGGTCCCCAGCCAAAATGTTTAGGTAGCCGTACCATTAAAAGTATACAGCACAGTTGGAAAACATCTTGTTTGTAGGTAACCAAAGTCATAAATTACAATACCTTTTAACATTAAATAGCAGTAATCACTCTCTCAAGGATGTATGGTGCCCTTCATAAGAACGGTGCTAGTTCTATTACTAGGTAAGTGCACCAGGTTTTCAGTCAGTTTCCTCAAAATACGTTCCAGAGACTCCCTGCATATAAATCACCTGGGGTGGTTGTAAAAAAGAAAAAATATACTTTGAATAAAAATCTCTGGGGTTGAAGTCAGTAAATATGCATCTGTATAAAGCTGTCCAGGTCATTCTTATTTTTACATTTGAAAACTCATGCCGTAATATTATAAATCTTATTTGTCAGGAACTGGAGTTAAAACAGCGTGAATACTGTTTAATAATTTGTTCCTTAAAAGGATCACACAGTAATTCTTTGAGTGGAACATACCCATTCTTTTAAAATAGGATGCCGTTTATGAAAAATTAAGCTGTGTATTTTTGAAGGGCATCTTTGTTTAAAGTAATGCAAATCACGTATTCTATTTATTTGGCAATATTTGAGGAATTCTGATCCTTTGTATCCATCATAGGATTACTTTGGTTTTTATGTACAATGAATATAAATTTGTTTTTTTATCCAAATTCATGATATAGAGTGCTCCAGAAACCACATGAGAAAAATCTGTACACGCATCAGCTGGATCTGAAATAAAGATGGACAACCTGCTTATATTTTAGGGGTATTGATCCATTTACATTTATTTATATCCTGTGCTTTTATCCTATGTCAAACCTATTCCTTCCAGAGAAGAAGAAATGCATGCTCTTGAAGTGAGTGGCTAGATGAACAATGATTCATGTTACTCAGACTTATTTAATTTAGAGAGTATATATATATATATATATATATATATATATATATATTTCTTATCAATTAGCAGATTAAAAGGACCTCTCAAATCTTGCACATGGAGCAGCAAGCACTTTTAGGAAAGAGTTGCTTCCTAAATTTTAAATGAAAATAATCTCTGTATCATGGCTCTTTTTACTTTATTTTTAATTTCAGATTTTGTTGATGGACCTGTACACCACAAGGCCTTACTTATATCTGTGACTGTCTGTAGTTTGCTCTTGGTCCTTATCATTTTATTCTGTTACTTCAGGTAAGTTTCTAACATGTAGGTATAGAATTTTGAGTTTATAATATCATTCTCATACTCTTCTACCTGTTGACATTTTTTACCACAGCTTTCCTTGACCTAATTAGATCTTAGATTTCACTGATGATATCAGTTACTATTGATAAATATTTGTCCTAATGAAGCTATTAATAGATACCTATCTCATTTCTGCTTCAGATATCAAAACCACCCAGAAAAATTTTCATCCCTAGGAAATTTATGGTAGCTAGGAAATTCAGCAACTAGTTGCTACTGAGGTTTGACTCAAAGCAGAGAAATGACCATGGTGAACTTAGAATTGCTTTAGTAATTCCTTATTCTGTGAGCTAACAATATCCTCTTAGCACTGAAAGATTTTAAAGATAATTTATAGATCAATTATTAAAATAAATTATGTTCAGTTATTAAATTACAGTATGGTCATTACAAATTATTTTCAGTCACCTAAGAACTCATTTTCTACTTTGTGAAATATCAAGGACCTTTAAATTCTTATCATTGGCTTTTTGTAATAGTAATTTAGGTTACTTTTCTACAAGTAGGAGTTGATTCAAATAACATCATTTCTAATTGAAGGCATAATTATTGATAAAAGTTTTTAAAGTTTCAATTTATCTCATTTATCTATACATTGCCTTGGATGAGAAAATTGTAATGTCTTTTGTAAACCAAAAATTTGCATCTGTAGTTGATCAGGGACCTTATAAGAAAAGATTTTAGGGAATGAATATTGGAACTGTATAGAAACATTAATGGAATGTAGCCTGCTTGGATATATGCATTTGATAGGAATAGAGAAGAAAAATCATATGTGGTTGTGAGTGAGTAAAACCATGTAGTTTACTTTAAAATATAGGTTAGAAGAGTAATTACGATTTTGTGCTGGAAATCATAACTAAGGGTAATAAATACTGAGCATCTAATCTTGTATTATGTGCAAAGATAAAACCTGCTGTGGTTACTGTTTTATCTGCATGTTTGCCACTATCATTGCAATCCAGTGTCTAACATTATCTTTCTTTGTGCATCTTCAGGTATAAAAGACAAGAAACCAGACCTCGGTACAGCATTGGATTAGAACAGGATGAAACTTACATTCCTCCTGGAGAATCCCTGAGAGACTTAATTGAGCAGTCTCAGAGCTCAGGAAGCGGCTCAGGCCTCCCTCTGCTGGTATGAGAAGAACATACCTTGAATTTAAAGGAAATGTATTCTGAGAGGAAATGTCAATAACTGCTGGGTTTCATTTTACTGAAACAGATAGGGCAGTGGACAAAGAGAAAGCTCTCTGCAGTCAGTCAGACATCAGATCTCAGATACAGGGTTTCCTGATAACATTTTGACATATTGGGGGTGAGGTCATTGTTCTTTAATGTAAGTGTATGGTTGCAATCCAGACCCTCAGATGTTCTGATAAAGAGCAGATTAGAAAACATTCAGCATGGGACCATCTTCCCTCTGTTTTCAGTAAGGATAACATTACTGCACTTTGGCCTGGCTTTTGAAGGCAAAAGTATTACAACCAAATGGGATCTGAGTACTTCTACAAGAGAAGAAGGCTGCATCTCAGCTGGAGGGTTTATGTTTCAGGGTGAAGCCCTGGCTTTTCCATTCAGGAGAGTTTTAATTTTCTGATGGTCAACACTGCCAACGTGGAAGAAAATATATACTGAACCCAAGGCACTTGCTTTAATGAGAAAAGCATTTGGTTACTTTATGGACCATGCAAAAAGATTGTTGGGACTTGGAATGGAAATAACAATATTAATGAGAAATATTTTCCTTTATAAACTCTTAAGACTGATTTTCCTAATCTTTATTGTCTGGTTCTGACTTTGGATATCTTGTTTACTTGATTCTTTTGGTGACCTTCTATTTAGTACTAAAAGTAACTAAAAAAAAAATCTCAAGCCAAGAATTTATTTTATAACTCGTTTTATTTTTAACATCCAAAAAGCTGTATACATTTATAACTTGAAGAGTTTGGAGGTGAGTACACATCTGTGAAGCCATCACCACAATCTAGGCCATGAACATATCCATCATCTCCAAAACTTTCCTCCTGCCCCATTCATTCATTTATTATTATTATTATTTTATGATAAGAACACAACATAAGGGACTTCCCTGGTGGTACAGTGGTTAAGAATCCACCTGCCAATGCAGGGGACACGGGTTCGAGCCCTGGTCCGGGAAGATGCCACGGAGCAACTAAGCCTGTGCGTCACAACTACTGAGGCTGCGTTCTAGAGCCCATGCGCCACAACTACTGAAGCCCGTGTGCCTAGAGCCCATGCTCCGCAACAAGAGATGCCACCACAATGAGAAGCCCAGGCACCGCAAGAAAGAGTAGTCCCCGCTTGCCACAGGTAGAGAAAGCCCACGCAGCAACGAAGACCCAACGCAGCCAAAAAATTATTTTAAAAACCCCACACAACATAAGATCTAATCTCTTAGCTCTTAGCAAAATTTAAAAAATACAATACACCATAATAGAGGTGTTAGCTAACACTACTGTGATAATCATATCACAATATACAAATATATCAAATTAACACATTGTATACCTTAAACTTACAAAATGTTATATGTCAGTTGTGTCTAACTAAAAATAAAGTTAGTGTCAGCTTTTAGCTCTGAACTAGGAAGAAGAGTATACAATACAGTATTGTTAACTGTAGATACTGTGCTGTACAGTAGATCTCTAGGACTTATTCACCTTGCATAACTGAAACTCTGTACTCTTCGACTAGTACCTCCCCTGGAGGTGATAAACCAGACACAAAACCACTTGTGAAGTAGTCACTATGACCAAACCAATGCTACTTAGGATGTAAGTTTTTTTTTTTTTAAACTTACATGTAAAAGTTCTTATCAAATTGCTTGCCTTTTCATTCTTAGAATTTAACTCATATATAGCAAATATCATTCTTATATTTAAAAATGTTTTATTACACTTCTTTTTCAAGTACAGATATTAAAATCCCTTTTGATATTAATCAATCAGATACGCTGTTAGAATTGAAGACTACCTGTTTTCCTCCTTCTAGACCTTTTTTTTTTTTTTTTTTGGTGCGGTACGCGGGCCTCTCACTGCATCGGCAGGCGGACTCTCAACCACTGCGCCACCAGGGAAGCCTCCTATTAACTCTTTTACTTCCCTGGATAACACATTCTAAAATCTAGTAGTGGTTATGGGTCTTCTTTCTTAGCTTGGTGAGCACGACATCCCTCTCCTCCCACCTCTTCCCCACCTGCTTCTTGAGCTCTAGCATCAGCCTTGAGTAGTTGTTTCGAAAATACAACGTGTTTTTAAAATCCATGTCTTTGCAAATGTAATGTCTTTCTGGAGAGTTCCTCAGACTATGGCTCAAGGCTTACCCCATGTTTTATCTCTGACAGATTAGCCCAGACTGAGCCAGTCTGTTTAACTTCTGTCTTAACAGTTTGCTTATTGTACCAGTGTAGCAGTTTAAAATAACATTGTAATTGGTGTTAGTGTACCTGTGTCTTTAGGTAGACTCTCATCTCTTTGGGGTGGAGACTACATTTGTTCACTTTGTATCCTTAGTAGCATACCTGAGTGATTAAAGAGGCTGCTCAATAATTTGTTTTTTCCACTCCAACTTTTAATATCTGTGAAAACTATAATATCTTACTTCTGTAATCTAGACACCAAAAAAACCCAGCATTTGACTATTAACTGGTCCAGTCCTGGCCAGACTCTCATTTAATCCTCATAGCAGCTGTGAGGTAGTACTAGAAATGTATCCCTGTATCACACAGCAGGGGCATAGGCCCCTGACTTGGGCCAACTGGTTAATATGTGGAGAAGCCAGGATTCAAACCCAGATGATCTGCCTGTAGAATCTGTGCTCTTCATGTTTGTGAACCAAATATTAAATAAAACAAAGAATTGCGTTTGATAGCAACAGGATGGGAAGAAGGATCCTGTCAAACTCAGTTTAGTGAGGGGAAATTCTCAGTATTACAGATTTACGATCCTGTTTTAAGATTTGATTTTTAAGATAAACAATGCAGATATGCACAGTAGTCTCTCTGCATATTAATTCCGATTTGTGGTTTATTTCATTAACATAAAGGGAAAGTTCATGCCATGTGTATAAACACATACTTGGACCTAATATTTGCCAAGTGACTTTGTATATAAATCCTTTAAGGGAGGAATATCATAGGCTGGTTGTAAGAATTAAGATAGTTTGCCTGCCATATATATATATATATATATAAAGATAAATATACATATACAGATATATAAATAAATATACATATATATAAACATACATACACATAAATAAATATACATATATAAATAAATATACATATATATAAATATACACACATATATAAATGTACAGATATATAAATAAATATACACATACATATATAATAAATATACATATAAACATGCCTGGCACATTTAATACATACATAGTATGCGCTCAGTAAATGGTAACACTATTATTATTTATTTATACCCTATTTATCTGACCTTGTAAAGGAACAAAAGGTGAAGTAAATTGTCTAACTGAACATCAAACCTCTTAGTTGAGGAATCTTTCGTGAAAAATATTTCCAATATGTATCATTAAGTCAGCCTTACTAAGCAAAGTATTTTAAACAGTATATTCGTGTGTAGGGGTGTGTGTTTTGTTAATTCAGGGACATGTAGAGAGCACAGAGCATTACTTACAACTACATGGTTTTTAGTGTCCATCGTGTACACGGGCTTAACCGTTAGACACTATCAAATAGCTGATCACTAGATAAGAGGACATTTCTGAAATAGTGATAACTCCTTATAATCCTTATACAGCTAATTGTACCCATTTTGCATGAAGTAATTCTTCTCTTTTTGGAATCACAATTATAGTGATGTTTTTTATTTATACAATCTAACTTTCAGAATTGATATCTAAGAATGTAATACAGAGGGAAAGTTTAAGTACAGAAAGACCTGAAACATTAACTAAATGAAATAAAAACTCAAATAACATAGTTAAAACATTTTTCAAATTATATTTTCAGGTCCATAGATGTTATAATAAATCTCAAAATATAAGTATATTTTAAATTTCTGAATATAATTTAGTGAGACTTTTTATCTTTGAGATAAGTTATTCCTGTTCTTGTGAGCATTGCCAATTCCAACTATGCTTTCATGAAATTAATTATATATGTTATCATTAGAAAAGAAGTGGATATAAAGCTGTTTGTTAGGAAATGTTCTGTAGATTTACGTAAGTACTGCTTTGTAACATCTATAAATTAGTAATATTTCTTGAATAAATGTAGGAAGTCTCCTCAAGTCAATAATTTAACTACTTACGGATTTGGCTCTCAACTGCTTAGTGCCCTTGACGCTTCTGTTCCCTTATTTAGGAATGGAAATGTGCTGAAGGGGTCCTCACAGAGCCTTTCTGACTCCTAAAGGGAGGAAGGCTGCTCTTCATACATACTTCCTCATTTCCTTCCGGCTGAGTGGCTAAATGGCATGTCAGTAATGCTTTTATTTTTTAATTCTTCTTTCACAGGAAAAGAAAAAAGGACTTTATCTTGTCCCCAAAAGCTTTCAGTCTGATATTAGTGCTGGTAATGGTTCTGGCAATGGATAGCATTACCTCTTGAATTGATAAAATCGTCCATTATGCAAAAACAGAGCACATCCCAGCTGATAGACATCTGTGGTAGGCAGAATACTGGCCCCCCCAAAATGTCCATGTCCTAATCCCTAGAATCTGTTACTTTACATGGTAAAGGGGAACGAAGGTTGCTTATCAGCTGTCCTTGAAGTGAGATTATTCTGGATTATCTAGGTGGACTCAGTATAATTACATGGCCCTTAAAAGTGCAAATACAGAAAGAAACACTTTGGGTTTACTTGATGCAAAGCATGTCTCTGCGAAGAGTACATTCCAATTTTCTGACCAGGTCTTATGAGAGTTCTATTCTTTATATAGGTCTCCCAAATTATGTAAATGGTCACCAATACTTAGCCCCTTCAGTCATGGAGTTCTTAAAACATTTAAGCAGAGGTAGAATGAAGATCATGTGTAAAGAGACTTACAACCTTTATGCCGTTTAGCTCTCCTATTTTCCTTCTCTTTGTCTCTGCTGCACTCTATAATTCTTCAGAGCTCCCTCACAGTTTAACTTTCTCCCCAGCTCTAATCGGCTGTTTTACGTCTCCATTTTACATTTCTTGTTATGACAACTCTTCCACCTCAAAGTATAATTTTCAGTAATTTCTTACTGTTTCCTTGTATTTCATTCTGTCTCATTTCTTCACACATCTCCTGTAGTGTTCTTGGCATTTTGTATTTGTATTCCAGTATCTGTAATCTGAAGGGGTTAAATCTGCTTGGATTGTTTCTCCTGCCTCTCTTTTGCAGTGGCTGTTTCCTTTTGTTTTGAGGCGTTTTACTCTGTAGGATCTCTTTCTCTTTCCTTTCTTTCTCTCCCTCCATTTTCTTCTCTTCCTTCTCTCCTTCTCCCCCCAACCCCACCTTGGGGCTTTCCTTTATTTCCTTGTGAGCCCAACAATGTGTTATCAGTGTTTTGTTTCTTATATTTTATCCACGATCAAAGTTGTATGGTGGCAAGAGCTCCTTTAGAGCATCTAGTATCTCACCATAGTGGTGGAGTGAAACGTATTCTGCGAATGATTTCCTCAAGAGAGGATTTGTATTTGCTTTTGCCAGGAGCCATGGTGATGGTGTGCTACCAACCTAGGACAAATTTGGTACCATTCAGTGGTTCCGGCTTAATGCTAAAGCCCAGGGTTCAGTTTCTCTAATTTTAAAGGGGTCAAAGTTCATGTTCTAGATCTCAGTGCTGGTATTATTCTTTGTCCAGACAACAACCTGGCTTTTGAATATGCTGCTGAATGCTTATCTATCCCTGCTCTGGTCTTAACTCTGTCCTTCCTCTTTTCCTCCCTCCCTCCATTCCTCCCTGATCAGAGATTTCCTTTCTTTCTATGTGTGCCCAACAGTGCATTACATTTTTCTTTGGTTGTATTTTATCCAAACATATAGTGACATGATTCCCTTCAGAGTATCTAGTATCCCACTATAGTGGTAGAAGTGAAAAGTATTGTGTTCTGCCAATTACTGTGAACCCATTCAGGTTTTTTCTCTGTGAAAATAATAATAGGTAGAATAAAATACTTAATAATTTGGAAGCAATACTTCAAACACTCAAAATCCACATTCAATTTCAAATACATTTAAAAGAGGACAGCATAAATTAATAAATAAATGCAAATAAGTTGTCTCTGTAAAGAAAAACTACTGGCTAAATATATTTTACATGCATTTCTTCTCCGGAGGAAAAAAAAAAAAAAAGATTAAACAAAGCTGTTGTGCTGTGAATACACTAACAATGTGTTTTGGGATTTAACAGGTCCAGAGGACTATAGCTAAGCAGATTCAGATGGTGAAACAGATTGGAAAAGGGCGCTATGGGGAAGTTTGGATGGGAAAGTGGCGTGGCGAAAAGGTAGCTGTGAAAGTGTTCTTCACCACAGAGGAAGCCAGCTGGTTCCGAGAGACAGAAATATATCAGACAGTGTTGATGAGGCATGAAAACATTTTGGGTGAGTAAAAGTCTGTATAGCAGTGTTCAGGGTTTCCTAGCTTTCCTCTCTTTTTCTGTTAACATCTGCATATTAACTCATCTGTGTAGACCTGTTATGAAATATATAGACATTTTCTTCTTGGCATGAGCCCAAGAATGTCATACGCTTCTAATGGGAGACCTCGCAGGAGGAGTGACTAAGGCACTTCTGTGGATGAACGGTGGGTTGGAAATGGAACATGTTCAAAAAGCTTTTTCTTCCGGGACGGGAAATGCAAAACCAGAATTTCTTAAGGTTTCTTAGGGATTGAAGGAGCACATTTTTGCCTAAGTGCTGTGAAAAGTTATGGGAATTTTAGCTGCAGGGTTTATTTACGTCCAGAGTTCATATTGATAATTGATTTCCTTTTTATTTTCTCAAGTTAGAAATGATCTAGCTGGATCATTCAAGTAGAAAGAGTATAAGCTAATCATGGAGTGTGTGCCTGTTTTGTAAACAGTGTCTTATGTGTAACTGTAATACCAGGAACTATTTACTGTTAACCTCAAGATCATTTAAATATCAACTGCTGATGAGAAAGGGATCCTGTTTTCAGATACAAACTCTTAGTGTTTCTCCACGCCTGCTGTTTTGATGGCCTCTGATTGGTATTAGTGATTTAATACTGTCATAGGCACAATCAGAAAACTGAATGAAATGCCAAACAAAAGACACCTATGACAAAGAGTGATAGTTGAAAAAAATAATTATCCCGATAATATTCAGAAAACACATAGCACCAACCCTTGTTGTCTTTTTTTCCTTGTAGGGTTCATTGCTGCAGATATCAAAGGAACGGGGTCCTGGACCCAGTTGTACCTAATCACAGATTATCATGAAAATGGTTCCCTCTATGATTACCTGAAGTCCACCACCCTAGATACTAAGTCGATGCTGAAGTTAGCCTATTCTTCTGTCAGTGGCCTATGTCACTTACACACCGAAATCTTTAGTACTCAAGGCAAACCAGCAATTGCCCATCGAGATCTGAAAAGTAAGAACATCCTGGTGAAGAAAAATGGAACTTGCTGTATAGCCGATCTGGGCTTGGCTGTTAAATTTATTAGGTTAGTATCAATTGCGAACAACAAATACACGTTTTACGGTTCTTTTCTATCACTTTTTACAGATGATACATTTTGTAGCTCAGGGCTTTTAGGATATTTAGTGGAGGAGAAATTTTATTAATTTTGACTTTTCTGTGGAGGGAAGAAGAAGAAACATTTTCTTTACAACAGATAAACAGTATTTGGGTCAGTCCTACTGTTTCTAAGCTCATCAGTGACCTGACTTCAAGACAGTGTTCACATAGGTTTGAGCTGTCATGAAGCTATTTAGAAAAGAGGTCGCTCATGTCCGGGATTGTGTGGTCAGAATTCTGCATAACATTTGTAAGTAGGGAAAGGTTTCAGGAAAGAGCTCCAGATTATATAGTGATGAAGGTGATTTTTATATGATATAAGAAAGATAACTTGCATAGATATTCTATGAGAAATGTTAAAAACTAATAAGCAACACACTGCCAGTGTTCAGCACTATTTTACAATAGCTTCTGTGGGATGGGGAGGAAAGCCCCATGGTTGAGGCTCTATTTTGCTTACCTTTGCTCTATTCATAGCAGCTCCTTGGATCTTGTAGATGATGTAATTAGAAGAAATGGTTCTTCTGCTTTGAAAACAAAACGAGTTTGCAAAGCACAAGAATAGAGGGATCATCATACACCTACCTTTTTAAAATGTCAGTTTAGACTTAGCCTTTATTAAATTGTTGGACCCTCTTATGGCTTTTTTTCCCCAAAGACTCTAGAATATAGAGAGGGTTCAAAGGAAACGCCATGGCAAAGAATAAAACTCACGAGAAAGGACTAATGGATTGGTATTTTCACCCAGAATTGAAGACTGAGGAGTGATAAAAATGATAGGTCCCAACTATATGAAGGTCTTCACCATTTAGAGGATGGCAGATGGAAGTTCTCAGTCTTTAAAAGCAAAGCAGGAGGAAATGCTTCAGACTGTAGATTTAAGTTAGAAATGTGAATTGCCTGCCAATAAAGATCATTAAATTCTCTCTCTTCTGAATTATTTTTTCTGACCTTTTTCAAGTCTCCTCTACCAAAAAAATTTCCCATGATGCTTCTCAAATTACCAGCCTTTCTCCTTTCCTCCCTTGTTCAATTTCTCAGGAGTTCCAAAGAGTAATCTGCTTTCACAGTCTAGTACTTCATGATATTTTACAATTTGGCTTCTGCTCTGTTTTCTCCCGAAGCTCCTTTACTGAGGGACAGCGTTGGTTTTGTCGCCAGAAGCCTTTCTTCCTGTCATCGCACTCCCCACAGTACCCACACCTTTCTTCCTCCTGTGTTCCTGTTGGACCTTTATTCCAGCTTCTCCTCCTTTCTCTCTATGGGTTCTGCTCTCTGTCTGCTTCTTGAATATTTCCGCACGTCTCGATTTCCTGCTGCAGATGCTTTTCCTTCCTAGTTCCCAGTTTTGATCGATCCATTCTAAAATGTGAGGCGCCTGGCATTTCCTTTGTTCCCTAAGTTTGTGATTTGCTCAGTTGCATGAATCCTGTGTCCATGATATTCTCACTGGAACTGGGCCAGTTTGGGTCCTCCCTACCCTTTTTCTAGATTCTGGAGTCAAACATTTTGTAGTGATTTCCGCTTTCCAATTATTTTCTACATGCTGCTGCCAGATATATTTTCCTGAATCATAGTTTTGGACATCATCGTGATTTCATAGTTTCCTATGGCTTTGGGTTAAAATGTAGTTTCTGTTCTGAACACTTTATACTTTCTCACACCTTCAAGTGTTTTTAACATACTTTTATCTTATTCTGAATACCCAACATCCCCTCTTCTATTTCAATAACTACTGCTTATCTTCGGTTTCTTCCTTTGGGACCCCTGTTATTCTTCCCTTACAAGCCTGATTTTCAGTGACGTTTCTCATACACTTCTATGTGACCCTGGCATGCTGTCATGACATTTCTCACACTATTGTGTGGTCATCATCGGCTGCTTATGTGTCATTCCTAGCGGAGACTAAGTTCCTTGGAGGTAGAGACCGTGTTTTTCTCAAATTACATGCCTTGTGCCTTTCCTTGGTGCCCATTACTTAGGGGTTGCTTCAGAATTTTGTATAAAGGATAAATGAATGATTCCATATGGACTATAGGATGAAGGGGAAAAGCATTTTTTTCGTAGCTCCAGAGATCTAGCGTGCTCCGGATTAAATCTACCTTTCTAGTTCTATAGCGCACAGACTCTCCAATTTGTATGCCTTCTTTTGCAAAACTGAACCTATTTGTGTTTTCTCCATATATACTCCACGTTTGCTACTGCCTTGCTTTTGACTGAACAGCATCTAGCTTGGAATGCCCTTGCTTCTCCGTGTAATGTAATCCAGTCTCAGAGTTGCGTTTATGTCACTTTACTCATCCCCCAGGTAGGAATAATGACATCATCTATTCTACTCCTGTAGTAATTTCCTGGCCCTTGTCTGCCTGATATTATAATGATTTTAGTACATGCCTCGTCTTGCCCTCCTCGTCCTTGGGCATCTTGAGAGCAGGATCTATGCCACATTAATTAACGTATTTCCCATTGGACATGACATGGTGAGTTGTTACCCATTATAGGTATTCCGGCATTGTTTTGAATCAATAAATGTTGGCAATATCAAAGTAATTAAGAGCTCATCTTCTTTATAGACCCAAAAACAAACAAGGAAAGTGAGTATCTGTTATATTTCTGAAACTTCGTTCTGCTTAATGTAACAGGAATGAACTAAATGAACTCTCAAATTTCATGCAAACCCTGATTTAGGAAGTGGAAGGAAGTGCTTTAAGAAATAAATCAGAGTTTTATTTGGCGTATATTGACTAATTCATCAAGAGAGGAAGGCTATGAGGATACTGCCTCCGATGTATACCTGCACCTGTTGGGTGCACAGACCTCATATGGCTGAAGAGCAGCTGTGGGACCAGTTGCAATCCTGGGCCTCAGGTTCCTCTACATTAAATGGAGGTTGCATTTGATAATTTGAGGTCCTTTTCCTGTTTTTATTTTATATGTTTCAACAGAACTTTGGTCTTCTCATCTTTTGAGCCTCACTTTTAAACCTTGCTATATACGTTTCTTTGGTTTTCACTCTTTTCCTGGCTTTCTTGTTTTGGGGTGTGGTGCATGTGCTCACACAGATATTTACAGCATTTTATAATAAGTGGGGTCAAAGCTAACCCAGTGTTGAGTTCTCAGACTTCATATGTGAACTTCCTGTGAGAACTTAATCTTTACCCTGGTCTCTATGTGGTAAGTGTTCTCTCAGGCTTTTAAATCGTTTCTGGGAGGTTCCCAGGGAAGTTGAGAGCCACAGAGAAAGCAGCCTGTGCATTAGAAATTTCCTGCTCATTTAATTTGTTTTTAATGCTGTATTGGTTTCTTCATGCATGCTCTTGTAAATGATGTAAGTGCTGATGCATTTCCTGCCCACAGAAGTTTAATCCGGGTGATGCCGTGGCAGACATTACCGTTACCCCAAATCTCTCTTGAGAGGAGAAAACAAAGACGTGTGAAATCCCTTGAAGGAACTTACAGAGCTTTTCACTTTTCCCTCTGGAGGCTCAAGCAACCCTTCTGGTACTTCAGTGACAGAATGATATATTTTCTTAGGGGGGAAATAAATCCTGGCTTAGGGCCTCTCAGGTATTAAATTTTAAATAGAAAACCTACAATGAAGACTGGGCTGTAACACACATCTCCCAGTTGATGATTATCGAATTGTCCAAGTGCAGAGGACAAGAGGGTACTGAATGTCCTCAGTCTTTCAATGTCATTATTTTTACCACTGCTTCTGGTTTGTATACTTGGTGGTTTTTTTAAAAAGTGACATGGTTAAATCACTGGCCAAAGTCATAGACCAAGCTGTAGTGGCAGAGTCCGCACTCCCAGTCAGGGTTTCTGCCGCCTTATCTATTTTCTGTTGAAGAATTTTTATGTCAGGGTTCTGTTTCTAAGAAGCCCTGAGATTTCTCAACATTTAATCATAGGAGTAATGAGTTCTGTTGTAAATTGCTGTAGAAAACTCTCCTGCTTGGTTAACATCTGACCGGGCGGAGCTCAGTTCAGCAAATCAGTTCCATGGCTGTTTGCAAGGTACTTCAGGAAACACAAAGGATGTGCACAGCCCCTTCTTCTGAAGGCTCGTGAGAATATTTCATGCTCTGGGACGTCATCTTAGTCTCTCTAAGAGATAATTCAGTATTCTCTGTTATGTTTCATGTGTAGTTAATTTCAAACATCAGTTGTGAGCCACAAGCAAACCAGTGGCCTCCTTCACGTCTTCTGCCTCCTGCCCTTTTTTTTTTTTTTTGCGGTACGCGGGCCTCTCACTGTTGTGGCCTCTCCCGTTGCAGAGCACAGGCTCCAGACGCGCAGGCTCAGCGGCCATGACTCACGGGCCCAGCCGCTCCGCGGCATGTGGGATGCTCCCGGACCAGGGCACGAACCCGTGTCCCCTGCATCGGCAGGCGGACTCTCAACCACTGCGCCACCAGGGAAGCCCCCTCGTGCCCTTTTTTCATTGTTCTTTAAAGTTCAGTTCATATTTTTAAAAAAGCTTTTTATATTATTAAAGGTGTATGATGTTTGCTTCTCCTCTTTCTCTATTACCTTTTTATCTCCCTTCTCCCTCTCTCCCTCTCTCCCTGTGTAAGGCATCAACAACGTCCAGCAGAAGACCACCCACACGTGCCCAAAGGCTCAGTGAGGTAGAGCCACCTTGCTGGAGCTAACAGCTTGATTCCCCAGCTGGCCTCTGGCCACAGTGGGCTCTGCCTGTGACTCCATGAAACTCCCCCTTCAGTTGATGGGACACGGGGAGTGTGCACCGTGCTGACACATGCTGTGGCTTTTTCCTCTACGTAACACTTCTTGCAAGAATTCCTGCTATGGATTTATAATTAGAAGCTTAATTAGTGTAAAAATATTTAATATAAAGTCAGGTTAAGATAAATACTGTATTTTTAAATATCCCCTTTATTTCCTGCCACCAAAATAATGATCTTCTTCCTGCCCTTCTTCCAGCACATGATAGTCAAGAGTGTAGGGCACACCCTGCTCCACCGGGTTGTATGGGCGCTCAGATTCATTCTCCGGTCCCCTCAGGATCCTGGTGGGAGGCCCCACTTTCAGCCTTCTGCACCCACGGGAGCTCTTTGATTCTTTCTCTCAGTTATGCTAATGCCTGCAGTGCACACGCCACTGTAGACACCAGTGCTGGACCGAGGGGGGGACACTACAGGCAGCCGCCTGCGTACGAGCAGTAAGTTTTAGACAATAAAACCAATTAACATTATCACTATGTGCAAAGTTTTAAACGATGTCAGTGACAAAGTGACATCTCCAGTAGCGTGCATTTCTTCTGCTGTCTTCTCCTTAGTATGCCCCTCCCTTGCACCTTCAGAAGAGAAGAGGAAAATCTTAGTTTTGTATCTTTTTCTTTTCTCTCTTTCTCTTTCTTTCTCTCTCTTTCTCTCTCTCTCTCTCTCTCTCTCTCTCCCTCCCTCTCTCTCTCTCTCTCTCTCTCTCTCTCTCTCACACACACACACACACACACACACACACACACACACACACAGTATCAAAGTCATCTTTGCTTTACTTCCCCATTTGGAGCCGTTGCCTTAGGATCCCTCACTTACTTGGTGGCTCCAGGTGAGAGGAGCCACTCACAGTGTGCATCCGTGTAGGGGGCCCTTTGTCATCAGTGTGGACCTCTTCCTTCACCATGCTGGCTTTTTTTTTATATCCTGCCACTGTCAGTCAAGTGACGTTGGTCAGAAATAGGAACTTGGTTGTCATGCCTCTTTATGGAACCCCAGCTGAGGGCACCCTAGGTTTTGAGATTCAAATAAAATTAGGCCTTATTGTCCCTATTCCTCCCTAGTGCAGCAGGGAACTCAGTGTCATTCACAGCACATCCGTGGATCCTAAGGAGCTTGTTTGCCTCTTTGTCACGTCAGCCTTACATCTCTGATACATGTTGTACCTTTTCTACATGATGCAGCTGCTGATTCTTTTCTTCCGCAAACACTGTCAGCTCAAGATTGAACACATCTTTACTGGGGTGTGTTGTAGGGTATTGCATGAAATTTAGTTATTAAAATTCACACTACCAGAACATTTTTCCCTTTTTTTTTTCCTATAGGACCTTAGTGTCTTGTCATAACCCTGGGCCTCTTCTCTCCAGGTGGCTTGCCCCTTACCCCCAACCTCCCAAGTTACCCATCTTTCCTTCCTCCCTCCCTCCCTCCCTCCTTTCCTTACTTCCCTCTATTTATTCATTTATTTATTTATTTACATCTTTATTGGCGTATAATTGCTTTACAATGCTGTGTTAGTTTCTGCTGTATAACAAAGTGAATCAGCTGCACATATACATATATCCCTATAGCTTCTCCCTCTTGCATCTCCCTCCCACCCTCCATATCCCACCCCTCTAAGTGGTCACAAAGCACCGAGCTGATCTCCGTGTGCTATGCGGCTGCCTCCACTAGCTATCTATTTTACATTTGGTAGTGTATATAAGTCCATGCCACTCTCTCACTCCGTCCCAGCTTACCCTTCCCCCTCCCCGTGTCCTCAAGTGCATTCTCTACGTCTGCGTATTTATTCCTGTACGGCCCCTAGGTTCATCAGAACCCTATTTTTTTTTTGATTCCATATATATGTGTTAGCATGCAGTATTTGTTTTTCTCTTTCTGACTTACTTCACTCTGTATGACAGACTCTAGGTCCATCCACCTCACTACAAATAACTCAATTTCGTTTCTTTTTATCACTGAGTAATAGTCCGTTGTATATATTTGCCACATCTTCTTTATCCATTCATATGTCGAGGACACTTAGGTTGCTTCCATGTCCTGGCTATTGTAAGTAGAGCTGCAGTGAACATTTTAGTACATGACTCTTTTTGATTATGGTTTTCTCAGGGTATATGCCCAGTAGTAGGATTGCTGGGTCATATGGTAGTTCTATTTGTAGTTTTTTAAGCAACCTCCATATTCTCCATAGTGGCTGTATCAATTTACATTCCCACCAACAGTGCAAGAGGGTTCCCTTTTCTCCACACCCTCTCCAGCATTTACTGTTTGTAGATTTTTTGATGATGGCCATTCTGACCAGTGTGAGGTGATACCTCATTGTAGTTTTCATTTGCATTTCTCTAATGATGTGTGATGTTGAGCATTCTTTCATGTGTTTGTTGGCAATCTGTATATCTTCTTTGGATAAATGTCTGTTTAGGTCTTCTGCCCGTACTTGGATTGGGTTGTTTTTTTGATATTGAGCTGCATGAGCTGCTTGTAAAATTTTGCAGATTAATCCTTTGTCAGTTGCTTCATTTGCAAATATTTTCTCCCATTCCGAGGGTTGTCTTTTCGTCTTGTTTATGTTTTCCTTTGCTGTGCAAAAGCTTTTAAGTTTCATTAGGTCCCATTTGTTCATTTTTGTTTTTATTTCCACTTCTCTAGGAGGTGGGTCAAAAAGGATCTTGCTGTGATTTATGTCAGGAAGTGTTCTGCCTATGTTTTCCTCTAAGAGTTTTATGGTGTCTGGCCTTACATTTAAGTCTTTAATCCATTTTGAGTTTACTTTTGTGTATGATATTAGGGAGTGTTCTAATTTCATTCTTTTACGTGTAGCTGTCCAGTTTTCCCAGCACCATTTATTGAAGAGGCTATCTTTTCTCCATTATATATTCTTGCCTCCTTTATCAAAAATAAGGTGACCATATGTGCATGGGTTTATCTCTGGTCTTTCTGTCCTGTTCCATCGATCTATATTTCTGTTTTTGTGCCAGTACCATACTGTCTTGATTACTGTAGCTTTGTAGTATAGTCTGAAGTCAGGGAGCCTGATTCCTCCAGCTCCGTTTTTTTCCCTCAAGACTGCTTTGGCTATTCGGGGTCTTTTGTGTTTCCATACAAATTGTGAAATTTTTTGTTCTACTTCTGTGAAAATTGCCATTGGTAGTTTGATACACATTGCACTGAATTTGTAGATTGCTTTGGGTAGTATAGTCTATTTCACAATGTTGATTCTTCCAATCCAAGAACATGGCATATCTCTCGATTTGTTTGTATAATCTTTAATTTCTTTCATCAGTGTCTTACAGTTCTCTGCTTACAGGTCTTTTGTCTCCTCAGGTAGGTTTATTCTTAGGTATTTTATTCTTTTTGTTGCAATGGTAAATGGGAGTGTTTCCTTAATTTCTCTTTCATTTTTCATCATTAGTGTATAGGAATGCAAGAGATTTCTGTGCATTAATTTTGAATCCTGCTACATAACCAAATTCTTTGATTAGCTCTAGTAGTTTTCTGGTAGCTTCTTTAAGATTCTCTATATATAGTATCATTTCATCTGCAAACAGTGACAGCTTTACTTCTTCTTTTCCGATTTAGATTCCTTTTATTTCTTTTTGTTCTCTGATTGCTGTGGCTAAAAGTTCCAAAACTGTGTTGAATAATAGTGGTGAAAGTGGGCAACCTTGTCTTGTTCCTGATCTTAGTGGAAATGCTTTCAGTTTTTCACCATTGAGAACGATGCTGGCTATGTGTTTGTCATATATGGCTTTTAGTATGTTGAGGTAAGTTCCCTCTGTGCCTACTTTCTGGAGGGTTTTTTTCATAAATGGGTGTTGAATTTTGTCAAAAGCTTTTTCTGCATCTCTTGAGATGATCATATAGTTTTTCTCCTTCAGTTTGTTAATATGGTGTATCACATTGATTGATTTGCATATATTGAAGAATTCTTGCATTCCTGGGATAAACCCCACTTGATCATGGTGTATGATCCTTTAAATGTGCTGTTGGATTCTGTTTGCTAGTATTTAGTTGAGGATTTTTGCATCTATGTTCATCAGTGATATTGGCATGTAGTTTTCTTTCTTTTGTGACATCTTTGGTTTTGCTATCAGGGTGATGGTGGCCTTGTTGAAGGAGTTTGGAAGTGTTCCTCCCTCTGCTATATTTTGGAAGAGTTTGAGAAGGATAGGTGTTAACGCTTCTCTAAATGTTTGATAGAATTCACCTGTGAAGGCATCTGGTCCTGCACTTTTGTTTGTTGGAAGATTTTTAATCACAGTCTCAGTTTCATTTCTTGTGGTTGGTCTATTTATATTTTCTATTTCTTCCTGGTTCAGTCTTGGAAGGCTGTGCTTTTCTATGAATTTGTCCATTTCTTCCAGGTTGTCCATTTTATTGGTATATAGTTGCTTGTAGTAATCTCTCATGATCCTTTGTGTTTCTGCAGTGTCAGTTGTTACTTCTCCTTTTTCATTTCTAATTCTATTGATTTGAGTCTTCTCCCTTTTTTTCTTGATGAGTCCAGCTAATGGTTTATCAATTTTGTTTATCTTCTCAAAGAAGCAGCTCTTAGTTTTATTGATCTTTGCTATCGTTTCATTCATTTCTTTTTCATTTATTGCTGATCTGATCTTTATGATTTCTTTCCTTCGCTAACTTTGGGGGTTTTTTGTTGTTCTTTCTCTAATGGCTTTATGTGTAAGGTTAGGTTTTTTATTTGAGATTTTTCTTGTTCCTTGAGGTAGAATTGTATTACTATAAACTTGCCTCTTAGAACTGCTTTTGCTGCATCCCATAGGTTTGGGGTCATCGTGTTTTCATTGTCATTTGTTTCTAGGTATTTTTTGATATCCTCTTCGATTGCTTCAGTGATCTCTTTGTTATTAAGTAGTGTATTGTCTAGTCTCCATGTGCTTGTACTTTTTACAGATTTTTTTCCTGTAGTTGATATACCTAGCCTCATAGCATTGTGGTCGGAAAAGGTACTTGATACGATCTCAACTTTCTTAAATTTACCGAGGCTTGATTTGTGACCCAAGATATGATCTATCCTGGAGAATGTTCCATGAGCACTTGAGAAGAGAGTGTATTCTGTTTATGGATGGAATGCCCTATAAATATAAATTAAGTCCATCTTGTTTAATGTGTCATTTAAATCTTGTATTTCCTTATTTATTTTCAGTTTGGATGATCTGTCCATTGGTGAAAGTGGGGTGTTAAAGTCCCCTACTATGATTGTGTTACTCTCAATTTCCCCTTTTATGGCTGTTAGCATTTGCCTTATGTATTGAGGTGCTACTATGTTGGGTGCACAAATATTTACAATTTTTACATTTTCTTCTTGGATTGATCCCTTGATCCTTATGTAGTGTCCTTCTTTGTCTCTTGTAATACTCTTTGTTTTAAAGTCTATTTTGTGTGATAGGAGAATTGCTACTTCAACTTTCTTGTATTTCTTTTTTGTGATACGCGGGCCTCCCACTGTTGCAGCCCCTCCCGCTGAGGAGCACAGGTTCCAGACGCGCAGGTTCAGCAGCCATGGCCCACGGGCCCAGCCGCTCCGCGGCATGTGGGATCCTCCTGGACCAGGGCACGAACCCACATCCCTTGCATCGGCAGGCGGACCCCCAATCACTGCGCCACCAGTGAAGCCCCAGCTTTCTTTTGATTTCCATTTGCACGGAATGTCTTTTTCCATCCCCTCACTTTCAGTCTGTATGTGTCCCTAGGTCTGAAGTGGGTCTCTTGTAGGCAGCATATGTATGGGTCTCGTTTTTGTATCCATTCAGCCAGTCTGTTTCTTTTGGTTGGAGCATTTAATCCATTTACATTTAAGGTAATTATCTATATGTATTTTCTTATTACCATATTCTTAATTGTTTGCTTTGTTATTGTAGGTCTTTTCCTTCTCTTGTGTTTCCTGCCTAGAGTAGTTCCTTTAGCATTTGTTGTAAAGCTCGTTTGGTGGTGCTGAATTCTTTTAGCTTTTGCTTCTCTGTAAAGGTTTAATTTCTCCATCAAATCTGAATGAGATCCTTGCTGGGTAGAGTAATCTTGGTTGTAGGTTTTTGCCTTTTATCACTTTAAATATGTTCTGCCACTCCCTTCTGGCTTGCAGAGTTTCTTCTGAAAGATCAGCTGTTAACCTTATGGGGATTTCCTTGTATATTATTTGTTGTTTTTCGCTTGCTGATTTTAATACTTTTTCTTTGTTTTTAATTTTTGATAGTTTGATTAATATGTGTCTTGGCATGTTTCTCCTTGGATTTATCTGGTATGGGACTCTCTGTGCTTCCTGGACTTGATTAACTGTTTCCTTTCCCATATTAGGAAAGTTTTGAACTGTAATCTCTTCAAATATTTTCTCAGTCCCTTTCTTTTTCTCTTCTTCTTCTGGGACCCCTATAATTTGAATATTGGTGTGTTTAATGTTGTCCCAGGGGTCTCTGAGACTGTCTTCATTCTTTTCATTCTTTTTTCTTTATTCTGCTCTGCAGTAGTTATTTCCACTATTTTATCTTCCAGGTCTCTTATTGGTTCTTCTGCCTCAGTTAGTCTGCTATTGATTCTTTCTAGAGAATTTTTAATTTCATTTATTGTGTTGTTCATCATTGTTTGCTCTTCAGTTCTTCTAGGTCCTTGTTAAATGCTTCTTGTATTTTCTCCACTGTGTTTCCACGATTTTGGATCATCTTTACTATTAATATTCTGAATTCTTTTTCAGCTAGACTGCCTATTTGCTCTTCATTTGTTTGGTCTGGTGGGTTTTTACCTTGCTCCTTCATCTGCTGTGTGTTTTTCTGTCTTCTCATTTTGCTTAACTTACTGTGTTTGGGGTCTCCTTTTCACAGCCTGCAAGTTCGTAGTTCCCGTTGTTTTTGGTGTCTGCCCCCAGTGGCTAAGGTTGGTTCAGTGGGTTATGCAGGCTTCCTGGTGGAGGTGTGTAGTGCCTCTGTTCTGGTGGGTGAATCTGGATCTTGTCTTTCAGATGGACAGGACCACATCCGGTTGTGTGTTTTGGGGTGTCTGTGACCTTATTATGATTTTATGAAGCCTCCCTGCTAATGGGTGGGTTGTGTTCCTGTCTTGCTAGTTGTTTGGCATAGGGTGTCCAGCACTGGAGCTTGCTGGTCTTTGAGTGGAGCTGGGTCTTAGCACTGAGATGGAGATGTCTGGGAGAGCTCTTGATGTTTGATATTACGTGGAGCTGGGAGGTCTCTGGTGGACCAATATCCTGAACTTGGGTCTCCCACCTCAGAGGCACAGGGCTGACACCTGGTCAGAGCACAAAGACCCTGTCAGACACATGGCTCAGAAGAAAAGGGAGAGAAAAAGAAAGAAAGAAAGAAAAAATAAAATAAAGTTATTAAAAAATAAAAAAAATTAAATATTTATAAGTAATTATAAAATAAAGAAAAGAGCAACCAAACCAAAAAACAAATCCATCTATGATAACAAGCGCTAAAAACTATACTAAAAAAAGAAAGCGGACAGACAGAACCTTAGGGCAAATGGTAAAAGCAAAGCTATACAGACAAAATCACACACAGAAGCATACACATACTCACAAATAGAGAAAAAGGAAAAAAAAAATATCGTTGCTCCCTAAATTCACTGCCTCAATTTTGGGATGATTCGTTGTCTATTCAGGTGTTCCACAGATGCAGGTACATCAAGTTGACTGTGAAGACTTAATCTGCTGCTCCTGAGGCTGCTGGGAGAGATTTCCCTTTCTCTTTGTTCGCACAGCTCCCAAGGCTCAGCTTTGGATTTGGGCACGCTTCTGGGTGTAGATCGTCTGAGGGTGTCTGTTCTTCGCTCAGACAGGACAGGGTTAAAGGAGCCGCTGATTCGGGGGCTCTGGCTCACTCAGGCCGTGCGTTCTCCTGGGGAAGTTTTCCCTGGATCCTGGGACCCTGGCAGTGACGGGCTGCACAGGCTCCCCGGAAGCGGGGTGTGGATAGTGACCTGTGCTCGCACACAGGCTTCTTGGTGGTGGCAGCAGCAGCCTTAGCGTCTCATGCCCGTCTCTGGAGTCCGTGCTTTTAGCCGCGGCTCGCGCTCGTCTCTGGAGCTCCTTTAAGCAGCGCTCTTAATCCCCTCTCCTCGCGCACTAGGAAACAAAGAGGCAAGAAAAAGTCTCTTGCCTCTTCGGCATGTCCAGACATTTCCCCGGACTCCCTCCCGGCTAGCCGTGGCGCACTAACCCCCGGAAGGCTGTGTTCACGCCAACCCCAGTCCTCTCCCTGCGCTCCGACCGAAGCCTGAGCCTCAGCTCCCAGCCCCGTCCGCCCCGGCGGGTGAGCAGACAAGCCTCTAGGCCTGGTGAGTGCCGGTCGGCGCCGATCCTCTGTGCGGGAATCTCTCCGTTTTGCCCTCCGCAGCCCTGTTGCTGTGCTCTCCTCCGCGGCTCCGAAGTTTCCCCCCTCTGCCACCCGCAGTCTCTGCCAGCGAAGGGGCTCCTAGTGTGTGGAAACCTTTCCTCCTTCACGGCTCCCTCCCACTGGTGCAGGTCCCGTCCCTATTCTTTTTTCTTTTGCCCTACCCAGGTACGTGGGGAGTTTCTTGCCTTTTGGGAGGTCTGAGGTCTTCTGCCAGCATTCAGTAGGTGTTCTGTAGGAGTTGTTCCATGTGTAGATGCATTTCTGATGTATTTGCGGGGAGGAAGGTGATCTTCACGTCTTACTCTTCTGCCATCTTGAAGGTCTCTGACTGTTTTTAGGTATTTTTATTTTATCCTGTCCCAGCCCTGCTGTCTCTAAAGTTCATAAGAAAAGTACCCATTAAAGTATGATTCTAGCACAGGGTTTTTTCCTGGAGAGGAATTTACTCTACATCCCTTAACTTATTTTATTCAAATTTTACTTTTATTTTCTTCCAGTTCCACTTAAATCTGTATCTTAGTGGTACTCACATTAACAGGAACAAAAGCCTTGTTGGATCTAGTAGAAGTATTAGTTGTAAAAACATGATTGGGTAACAGTGCCCCTGTAATTCTCTAAACCCAGTTCTTTAATCATGACCCTTTTGTGCAAATATTTCCATCCCTTCTCTATGGGAAAAGAGAAGAGAGATCGTGTTTCCTCTACAGTGAATGCAGCACCCACATTTTGATGGTAGAAATGTATCTTTTCTGTACTTTTGTCCAGTTTATTTAGAGGACTTTTGATCTTCAGAGCCTTGTGCCTCTAACCTGTGCCTTAATCCTTGACATATATACTTTTCTTGGTCCTCATCCTGCTGTTCTTTTTATTTATAATATATTTTAAACATACAGATAATATAAAAAATAATGAGTCACTCATGTAATAATTTAAGAATGATATTAACAATTTGCCTTAATTTTGTCTGGTCTTTTTTTTAAAAAAAAGAAATCCAGTGTTAAAGAACCCTTTTGTATTCTCCTCCCTGTTTTATCCTCCCTTTTCCACCCAGAAGTAACCAGTATCCTGGTTGGCATTTATATTTCCTGTATGTGATTTGACAATTTACACACATATGTGTGCGTGTAGCCACTGCGGCACATGGAATTATGTTGTGGGTTCGGAGTTCTTCTCCGACTCTGCCCCCTTGTGCTGTATCCATCTTTTCTTGCCAACATCGGCTCTCAGCCCTCCCGGCCTCCATGGAAAAGGAAGGCAGGGAAAGCTGAAGGCAACTGGGCCTTTTCTTCTTCCTCCCTTCTGCTTGGCCCTTTCCTTCAGTGACTCCGTACCTAGCCTCAAGGCTCTGCACTGTCTGACTCTACTTCCCGTCTCTTTTTCTTCTTTTACTCTTGCTGCCCAAGTGTTAAATCACTTTAATTTCTCTTTTTGGTCTTGAAGATTAATACAAGTTCCATTTTTCTCTGCCCTTATTTGAGGACGGGTAAGATGATGTGACTGAAGACCTGGGAGAGAAATACAGTATAATTACTTTCAAGTAGAGAAACCCTCCCGAGGGAAGAAGGGACAGAGCTGTGTATCTTGGAGGATCTGATACTTTGTAATGTCAGCTGGGAATTACTTATAGTTAGTATGTTTGTTCTTTAAATATAGTGCTAAAGGCATGTGCCGTTGGGTTAATAGTCACCTGTTACAAAATTAATTTGCTTAACAAAATTCAGTTTATCTTCCTGTATACCTGTAATGTCTCCTTTTATGGTCTACAGAGATTTTTACGTATCTCTTTAAATCACCCACAGTGAAGTTTACTATAAAAAGGCCTTTTCCTTCTTTCGTTTAAAGTATATTCTTTATCTGCCATGTGCAAGGCACACTGTGAGTGGAGACGAAGGGGGCTGTGCTCTTTAGGGACATAACAAATGATTATGACAGTTATTCAGAGCTCAGAGGAGTTTACTGTCTTAGGATGGAAGATGGATATTTATTGAGATACTACAAGGGAGAATATTTATTCAGATTCTTCTAGGGGAAGATATTTACTCAGATACTCCCAGGGGAGATGTTTATTCAGATACTAGTGGGGAAACCCCTAGGATGGGGAGAGGAAGGTTGAAGAGGTACGGCAGTGCCGAGCACACGTGGCCTGTGTAAGGGACTGGTTTTGGGGCCTTTGATGGGCAAGCCACATCCTTGACCATATGTTTTTTCAGTGTTTGAGGGAATGAGAGTTTAGAGAACTATGTATAGTCTGCCCATCACAAATCTTAATTCCGTTATCATCGAATACCAATGACCTCTTAGTTTTCCAATAGATGTCTTACCATCGAATACCAGTTACCTCTTAGTTTTCCAATAGATGTCTCCATGTCACAAATTCCATCAGCCCTTCCTGGCCTCCTGAATCCAAATAAAACATTAAGGACCTAAGTGTAAGAATGGAAAGGAATTGCCTAAAATCTTTATCGCCTGTGGTCAGAGTATGTCTTTGGCTTAAATGCGCTCCTGTAGGGCCCATGCTAGGACTGTTTCTGGTTTCCCTTCCCAGGACATGTTCTGGAATGTAATTTAGGCCCCTTACCATCTTCTTTCCATCTGCAAACCCCCATGTTCGTTTCTCTGCATAGAACCCAGAATCCTCTATCCAATCCCAGCACTGTCTTTCTCTAATGATTCAAAATTATAAATTATAACACACACATATAACATATTAATGAAATATCCACTGTGTGTTCACATAAGAGGTGTCAGTGGGTAGAAGAGGAGAGAAATTGCTTTATAATTGAAGATGGAGCCTTTGTGGCATCTTTTAAATCTAATGGTTATCATTAAGCCTCTTCTCTGCTCAACGTTCCTTCCTTACTATGTACTATTTAGGTACACAGGTGACATTTTTCTATTGTATCCTGCTGGTAAATACTATGATTCACGTTTTAAACTCTTTCTAGTCTTAGAAAAGAGCCCAGAGCACTAAGACCTACGTTCACAGATGGTAAGGAGTACCAGCTCGTTAGTTTTTTTTCATTTTAAACAATTTCCACTTTAACTTTTATTTTAGGAAAAGAGGCTTCTTGAGAGTTGTTGCTTTGAGAAGATCCCAAGGGGCCTAATGAGTATCCTAGTGACACGTCTGATGAAATAGCTTTAGCTTAAGGATTTTAGCTGGAAGTGAATTTTAAAGGGTCGTAAGAATGAAGCTCTATAAGTGTTAGTAAATGTAAACAGTGTTGAGATATACAGAGTTTTAGAAGACAGAGATTGAGGCAATAAGATCAGGCCCAGAGGTTTTTTCCCCAAAAGCCACTAGTGTTTTGCTAAGTTTGCAGGTGTCTGTGACACAGCATGATAAATGTGATATCTGACTTATGCAACTGTTTTCCACGTTGAGGAAAAAGAACATGTAAATGCTTGAGAGTCAGTGGAGTGTGATGAAAAGAAAAAGAAAAACTCTTTCTTGGGAATCGGGAGAGAGGAAGGTTTATCCAAGGTTTTCCACAAACTTCAGATTAATTGTGAGTTTTTGTACAAGACCTTTCCTGTCTCATAGTTTCATCATCCGTCTAAATGGGGGCTCATCACCCCTCAGTCCCAGTAGTTTCTATTGAGCTGTGGGACTTGTTAGACTTGTGCTGTATGCTCGCTGCTGCACTGGCAGCGATGTCACACGCATCCTCTCATTTAATGGTCAGCCCCTCGAGTCATCATAGTTTAGCAGCTCTGCAACATGGGTTCGTAGCTCCGGCTCTAGCTCGCGGCACCGAGGCCATGGTTCCCGTGTGCCAGCCTCTAGATCGATGTCCTTCCATCAGGAATTTCTTCCCCATCTGTGGGGAATAATAATGAATGGAGCATGTTGTGAAATTTTCTTAAAGCTAAAGATATTATATTCAATGACTTCCTTTTGTTATTAAAAATGCATGTTATTCGGTTTATGAAATAATAGTGATAGTAGAAAGCTCTTTTGTAGGTCTCTGCTTATCAAAATAAAATATTTGCAAATCTTTGTTGGTCCTGTCCTCCCATCCCTTTTTACTTGTTTGTAGCTATAAAAGCCTCCCAACACTTGGCTTGAGAAATACTGTCTCAAACCAAATTGACATGTGCACCTGCCAATTTTAAGAGCAAAGCGACTAAAATATGAAGGGAAGGATGGTATTTTCTAGATATTTAGCAATAACTTAGAGCTCACATTTGATCTAGTGGCAATGCTATCCTATATGTGGCAGCTTCATCCTGATTGAACATCATCTACATTGGGTTTTTACCTGTGACTATTTAACTTTTGGCAGGAAATATTTTTTAAGGAACCCTGGAAGGATATCCTTTCCCACCGTTCATTAAAGCCCTGGGCCAGGAATCACCTTGATTGTCATTTGTTGGTCCTCTTCAGTGCTTATAGTGCTTTGCTTTACTTTTTCCTTAGTGATACGAATGAAGTTGACATACCACCCAATACTCGAGTTGGCACCAAACGCTATATGCCTCCAGAAGTGTTGGATGAGAGCTTGAATAGAAATCACTTTCAGTCTTACATCATGGCGGACATGTACAGTTTTGGACTCATCCTGTGGGAGGTTGCTAGGAGATGTGTATCAGGAGGTAAGTGACAGCGATACTGTTGGAGCTGCTACAAACCCTTTCTTTCTGATCAGAAATCAGAGTTGTCTTGTTTACAGAATCAGGTTTGATTTGATGTTCGCCTTTATTTCTGTTGACGCAGTCTCAGTCCTCCCAGGAAACGATATTTAACCTCTTAGAATTATCTTTGACTGCCTCCTTCCCTTCGCCAGCTACTCATGAGTCTCTTCCAGAGCTTCCTCTTGCCTTTTCAGAGATCACCCCCTTCCACCATATGTGTTTTCTCCTTTCTCTCTTGAGCTCTTCCTCCAGCAGTTGCTCCGTCAAGTCAGACCCCCCTCTCCTGCCCCTTCCAGCTTCTTCCTACCAACCTCCTGGCTCCACCCCCAACATCGGTGACGCTTTCCCTGTGGCTTCCTGTGCACAGATGAAGGGAGACACAGAAATGTGGGGCGGGGCACCCGTTGTGGAACCCCTCTACTTCTTGACTTTCTGTAATACTTCCTCATGAAGCAGTTTGAAAACATCAGTTTGTATCAAAAGGAAGTTCAAGCCTAAGAATATCATGATTGTTCATGATAACTTTTCTACAAACGTAAGGATTCCCTAGTAAGACTAAGAAGACATTCTTAAATATTCAGAGGTAACATTGTTGCTTGTAGTATTTTGCTTACTGCCGCAGGATCTGTTTTTGAGTAGGGGAGGGGCTGAGTTGCAGGCTCTTCAGTATCAAGCGCCCTGTTTATGCCTCTACTCACGGTTGTGCTCGTTCAGAAACCTTGACACTGCTGCCTTTCCTCGTGACGGCTAGTTCCTCACGTTCTCAAAAAGTTGAGCTTGTCCAGGAGTGTGAAAGTGCAGCGTGCACTTAACTAGTAGGGGGATTCTTTTTCTCGGACCTGCCATCTATTATCTGTGAACCTTTGACAGGTTACTAAATTTTTCTGTTTCCATTTTTTTATTGTCAGAAAGAGGTGAATTACTGGATCTACCTCAGATGGTTGTGAGGTTTCAATGATTGTAGAAAGAATGAAAACTGCCTGGCGTATAACTAGCACTCAGTACGTGTTAGCTATTATTTTGAATTTTCATTTTGGTTGGTAGAGACTTAACTTATATTTAGATTAATATTTAACTAGGAAGGAGAAACAGTAGATCAACAGGCATTCACACTTTTGTAGAAAGATCATCTTCAATGATGTCGTGCCTTCTAATCACTCTGGGAATCCTGTGCCTCTTAAAATAGAACACATTCCCTCTAAAGTAAGAGAAGTCTTCAGTCCAAAAGGAAAGTTAATGTATGTAGGAAAATTTTCCTAACCAGATATTCTATAAATCTCCCATCATAATTATGATCTCATGCTTTATTAAGAAGAAATGAGCCTATTTTTGAATAATATGCCTACACTTATTTTATTGACAGGTTTATAGAAGTTAAAGGAGTAGTAAAGTACAAGATTACTTTTCTAATTATGTTTTCCTAAACATCTAAAGCGAACAGGGCTACAGGAGGCCTATATTTGAAAACCTGAGGAGGACCGGAATAAAGGAGAAATGATTCTCTGCTTAAAAAAAAAGCCAGCCTTATGTAAACAGCAGGATATTAATTGCCTTGCTAGGGCTGTCTGCCTGTGGAGGTTCAAGAGGTACTAAAATGTTACCTTTGGTACTAAATAGAGTGTATGAGATTGATGTATATTTGTCAGAGATTTCCAGCTCTACGTCATAGCAACTGTATGGCCTTGGGCAAGTTACTTAATCCTTCGAAGCCAACTTTCCTCATCTGTAGAGTGTGTATAATAATGCTATCTCATAAATGTGTTTGTGAGAATTTAATAAGATAAATTATATAACATACCTACCTCCATGCCTGGTAGATAGTAGACTCGCAATAAATGAGTTTCTTTTCTCTTCCAGGCAGGCAAAGCACACACATTCTATTCTCTAACACTTTCCTTTATGAAGATATTGCAAGTTTGGGGGCTCATCTTTCTAGTCCAGGTACTTTTGGGTGAAGTAGACACATCCAGCTGTGGGCCTTTCAAACTTTGGAAGCAAAAGAAAGTTTTGAAGTTTCAAACACAAAGGCAGCAGACATGGGAAATTTTGATAACTTAATTGCATGGTAAGGAGAAAGGAGTAAGGCCTAGAGTTCAAAGACAGACTTAGATCAGTTGATAATTTTATGTGGTTGGCTCTATATCTGTTTTCATATATGCACCTACCCCACCATCCATGCATTAGTCCATCCAGATAATGGCACCAGCATTAGGCACTGAGGGAAATTTGAGATAAATTAGATTGACATCATCCTTTCTCTCAAGATGTTTCCTGAGCCATTGCCTTGAGAATTAGAAAAGGAGGAAGAACGGGAATGAAGTGAGCATCTCCTATCCATTAGACCTTGTGCTTTCATGATCTTCTGTAGAGATGACACACAGTGGAAGGAAATAGTAACATAGATAATACGTATAATTATGCTCTGTGATCTCAGCAGGGGACAGAATAAATGGTGAGTTGGAATGGTCTGAAAAAACTGTCGAACCTTCTAGTCCTTTATGATTATAAATGGGTTTGAGTTTACGAGAAAGGACATAATACAGGCTCCAGATTTTTTTTAGAGTAAACCCTCCGTGAATTTTATGATGTAGTGTATTATCTTCCGACCTGGTGGTAGCTGTCGTGGTCCAAACGCAGGTTGGAAAAGAATTTCCAGACACAAGGCAGAATGTAAAGAAGATAGAATTTATTAGAGGGAAGGGTCGCTGCCAGAACAGCGGGCAGACTTCCTAGTAGTCTGGGAGAGTCGAGCCTGAACATGTGCTACTGATCAGTTTTTATAGCCAGAAAACAAAGGAATGGTCCGAGGTGAAAATGTCGTTTACTGACTGGTAGAGACACATGTACTTTCCTTCTATAGGGTGGGAGTGGGACAGGGCATATGCCTTTCCTTATTTGGGACAGGTCCTGTTGCCCAGGTGGGCGTCACCCAGGTGGGCTCAGGAATTTTGTAACCATGGCAACATAGTGGGGAGGGCGATTAAGAGTCTGGTAGGGGGTGTAACGCTGAAACTTTTTCAGGCAGGGTTGTCCTTTGTCCTTGAAGCACCATTGTCTTTGGAGCACCACAGTATCATCTTGTTCAGATAAAAAGCAATGAAATTTCTATAAAAGATGATTTAGGATAGGGAGAAATGGTTCTCTGGAAAGACTGTTCAGAGCAGCATCCTCTGAGGACAGAGGCTGCTTATAATTACTGTGAGGAGTTACTCAAATAATGTCAGAAAGAAGACACAGGCAGCCTGCTATTTTAAAGGACAAGAGGAAAAAAGGTAGAAATTAGATACTAGGGAAATGAAATGGGATAGAATTTAGCATGATAAGTACCTTTCCTTAAAGATGACATTCTTTTGTTTTTCTTAACCGTTCTTTCAACACTACATATTTTTTTTTTCTAATAGTGATCTATTTCTTGTAGACAGTTCAGATAGGTGCAGGAAATTTAGAGAAGAAAAATCAGACAGTCATTGCACCTAAAAATCATGGTTAATATTTTTAGGTGTGTGTAGTTTTCTAAATTTTAAGTGTGCAAAAATGCATTCTTATGATTAAGCAGAAAAAATGTAAATCTGACATTTTGTTCAAGTAGGAAACACTGCCTAATTTATTATGAGGTTCCTAAACGCATGCTGCAGTAGCAGAAATAGTTACATATTGTGCAGTATGTATTTGGGGTGTGTCTGGCAAATTCGCAACGAGATTTAATATAGATTTTAAAACGTTGGCGCATGGTACAAGAGCCTTTATAAAATCAGAAGTACACTTGAGATGCTTGTTTACTTAGCTTTTGGAAGTTAGAAAAAAGGCTTGAAGGCATATAATATGTTTCATTATGCTTTCTTTTCACTTTTAAAACTTAGATCGTATCGTTCGGGCACACTGTTTTCAAGGTTGGTGCTGGTTTTGCTTTTGTTTTTGCTGTTTTTCAACCTGAACTTGTCTTTGGTACCGATAGAACTTTCCTTAGAGAATAGTTTATTTGTTAGACTTTTATTTCCTCTTCACAGAAAATAATAACGTTAATGAAACCATATTTTCAGGTATAGTGGAAGAATATCAGCTTCCCTATCATGATCTAGTGCCCAGCGATCCCTCTTATGAGGACATGAGAGAGATCGTGTGTATCAAGAAGCTGCGTCCCTCCTTCCCCAACCGGTGGAGCAGTGATGAGGTGAGGCTGTAGGTCACCATGTGGTTGTGACCAGTGTCAAAACAGACTTTTCTCCTTTTGCCAAAATTCCAAATATTTATCACAGGAATTCTTTTTCTTTGCTGTGATGGTAAGGGTGCCTCATGGCAGTAATTTATATGGAGCTAAGCGCAGTGTGTTAAATTATCTGTTCCTTTCTCCTCTTTGATTTTGCCACTTCCAAAATACATTGAATGGGTCAGCATTTAGCCTGCATAATTGGTAACATTATTTCATGTGTTGGTGATGTCCTGACACTTGCATAAAGGCCGTTAAATAACTGCACGTGTGTTTGTAAAGCATCGTGAATTTTCTCCATGACAAACTGACGTACAGCATTCTCCCGTTTTGATGAGAGAAAAGTAAGGCATCTGAAGAATTCGGTTTTCTATACACAGAAGTGGTACAAGTTGACCTAGTTGAGATGCCCGACTGTGCTGTGGTTCTTCGTCAATAAGGATGACGCAATGCTGTGGGAAAAATCCACATTTGGCCTGGCTCTGGGCCCGTCCTGGTGAAACCTAACCAGATCTAACAAGGAGCTGCCCAGAGGAAGGAGTGAGCCGGCCAGCCTTGCCTTTCTTGCCCCACCTGCCCTCTGAGCCTCTAAACCTGTCCAGGAACATTCAGAGAGGAGTTTGAAGCATCCCCCCAAAAAATGTACCAAAATCAGTGCAGACAAGTGGACAGAACACTGTTTATAAATGAGTTCTTCACTGTTAAATGCATTTCCAAATAACCTTTGGTTCATTGGTTTTGTGGCCAGTTACTGAAATGCTAAATAATACATATGTTTTCCAGTGAGCTGTGCAGAAAGCTTTATGAAATGCTGGAATTTATATTATTTTGAAGGTGGTTATGGGCATTGGTATTACTCAAAATCCCTTCACTGAGGATTTCTAATGAAGTGAAATTGTGCTTTTCAACAGGAAGGCCAATAATTGATGTACCACAGGAGAACACAGGAGAAAGTTGTAGTGAGGCTGTGCACAGGTCATTAATCTTGTTAAATGGTACAGTGTGATGCTATTATTATAGCAGACAGCTGTGATTTAGGAATAACCATGTTTGTTTGAATAGTATGGAATTAGATAAAAGATTTGAACTCACGGGGTGTTAGAAACAATCTGGGAGCGTGCAGTGGAACACAGACTCCCTGGGTATTTTTGTATGTGTTTAATCTGACTTCAGAGGCGCTCTTGTACGATCAGCAAAACCACCTGCTTGCTCCTATCACAAGGAAGCCATGAAAATCTGTTTTCATCATTTAAGCTTTGCATGATGAGAGAAGAAATTTTATGGAATTTTACGCCTACATGGTTTTAAGAGTATCTTTAAAAATATATATTCAAACTTCAGAAACCCAAAACTAAACGCCAATCCCAAGTGCCAGCCTTACAGATAATACATTTCTCTAACTCCTTTTCCTTTTCCTTCCCGCAGTGTCTAAGGCAGATGGGGAAACTCATGACAGAATGCTGGGCTCACAATCCTGCTTCAAGACTGACAGCACTGCGGGTTAAGAAAACACTTGCCAAAATGTCAGAGTCCCAGGACATTAAACTCTGAATTGAGGGCAAAAATAAGCATCTCTGGAGAAAGCCAGTAGCTACTCTTCTGTCTGTGGGCAGAGCAAAAGATGTTCCAGAAGCATCCACAGTACAAGCCGTGAACATCGTCCTGCTTCCCAGTAAGTTTAGCCTCACCTCTCAGGGAGCAGCTTGGACAAAGAGAAGTTCCCAGAAACACGGATTCATCGTGTCTGTTTGTAGGAGGGAGAAACTGTTTGGGTAACTTGTTCAAGATATGATGCATGTTGCTTTCTAAGAAAGCCCTGTATTTTGGGATTGCCTTTTTTTTTTTTTTTTCAAAAGATGCTTTAATTTTGCCAAAATAAAACAAATAATGTAGATGTTTTAAGGTTTATACTATTATAGTTTAAATAATAACAGCAAAGTTCTTCCCAGAAACTCTCCTGGAAGGTAAATTCAAATACGTGTTTCCATTGGTAAAATTCTGTTGCACTCTACCAACCAACAGTCGGTGAAGTTGGAGAACAGAATGGAACTCACCTTCAGAGCCCCTGCGCCCTGCGCCTCTTCAGACCACTCGGGCCAGGCCTGCACCGGGGCGGCCGCAGCAATGTGAATGCACCCGGGTACAAGCACCACCTGTCTGGGACCACGTTTGGGGATTCCTACAGGTGACCTTTTGCAGCGTTATAGGATATGGAACAAATGAAGGTTTTATGTGACTCTGTTAGAAGTAAATGTTGACACTGTTCCTCAGAACCGCTTTGTGTTTCTGATTCTGGTAGGCTTTTTCTTTCACGGTAAAGTCCCTTCCTTTTCATTAAACACAAACAAAGCTGTTTTTTTTTTATGGGCAGAGAATTGACCCATACATGCTTTTGATCTCTCAAATGAAGGGATCAATATTAAGTATAAAATTGCCATCAGTTGTGTTGAAGACAAGGCGCTTTAGAATAGAGATACTTTGCTCTTGTGCTGTGAGAAGATAGTGTCAGCAAGGTAGGGGATGAGGGTACAGGTGCACATGGCTTGTTTCTTCTGTACGTGGAAGAGCCCTTCACAGAAGCGCAAGGGGAAATGTATGCACAACTTATTATGTACAGACAAATATGGTTTCTTTTTGTTATTATCTGCCTTTTATGTGTCTGAGTTAAGGGAAGGAGAGGAAACATATGTTAGGTTAATTTAACTAATTTTAATTTTTAAATAGATAAATATAACCTCCAGATGGGACAGCAGAGGAATGCTGGTGGAGGCCACAGACTGTTACGGCTGCTGATTTATTATTCTAGAATAGATACGGATCAAATATGTATATCTTAATATCTTATGTGATAGCTTCACATCTTAGGAATGCTGACTCAGTTTATTTTATTCTCATAACGTTCAATTCACTTTTTAATTTATTATTTTTTCTTCTGTGTGGCACTTGTGCAAAACATCTTTTCACCTATTCACTCATGCGGGGTTTTAACTTTTGAGCAACGTGAGTCAGATCATTGACAGGGCCAGTATTCCTTAGCAACAGGAACCTAATAAAGGTTAAAATTGTACACATCCCTCTCAACTTTATTCATTTACTTCCTGACTGTGGTTTTCTTTTGCTTCTTAGAAATTCTGTAGTGTTTAGTAAAGAACTGGAAAGTACCCCCTTGCCCAGCCCTTTAAAAAAAAAAAAAAGATGTTCCTTCCAGAATACTCCAGGGGGCAGTGTTTTATAACACATTTTCATTTCACCACTTAGTGGCTGAAGGATGGAGGGTTTTGAAAATGTGACAGCTGCATTAAAAACGAGAAAACATTTTCCTCACTTCTGAAGTGGGCTTGCACTGGTGAGTTGTTCCTCCAGGAAAGCATCCTAGAGCAGAGACCAGCTGTGAGCTGTGCTTACAGTTTGGGAGAAGCATAAGGAGAAACGGTTTCTGTATTCAGCACTCACTCCCCAGTGCTTCATAACCACATCTCCTTTGTAACAAAGAAAGAATATTTCCTTAATCCTTGAATACGAAAAAGGTTTCTGCATTTTTCAAAGATTAAAAACAGTTGGTTCCAAATATAATCAGAATGCTGCTTTTATTGATATTAAGATAACCTCAATAGCAGTGTAAAGGTTCCTTTCTCTTGCGTCAAATCGTATTCTTTGTGATAGCTTAGAAGGAGTATGTGGCTAGAGCTAAGCATGATAGTCATCTGAGCCTAGGAGAGAAACTTAAGTGCCTCCAATCAGATTGTCTACGAAACAAACAAGTAAACATTTATGTCCGTTAAGTGGGGACATGTTTCTGTTTCTTGATTTTCCCTAAATTTAAGTGATGCTGGGCTTATCTCTTAGGTAAAAATGTGTTTTCTTTTAGGTAAGTTCTTATACATGGATAACTTCAAATCAGAATATATTGTGGAGAGGTGATAATTTCAAAGTAAACTAGATTTCTAGGGAGGTGCTGGTTCCTGTGAAGAATGGGAAGAGATTAAAATAGTAGCCAAATTTCTTCTCTGTTATGTGTTTGGTTGCTTTGGAAGAATGACTAACTTACTTTCTAATCCCCAACCTGATTTACTCACTATGAACATTTAAAAGGTATTCCAGAGATACTTAAAAAGACCCATTTAGTTACTATAGTCTTTCAATGAAACAAGAATTTACTTATGAATAGAGTTTTCCTTGTATCTTACCAAAATCCACCTTGCTTAGGGAATATTAAATTGTTCTTAAAGAGACTACCTACTCACTTGCAAATAATTCATTTTGATTTTTAAATTTCTGGTAGCTCAGAAGTGAATTTTATTTTTTCGTTTTGTCTTTCAACAGAAGAGTGGGAACCTGGAAATAATGTAGTTGATGCTTACTTTTAGGACTATTTCAAAGCCTAAAATTTTCTTCTAATCTTTTCCCTGCAAAGGAATCCTAAAATACTACTTGTTGGCTAATATAAGTTTTGTATGCTAAGATGTTTGGTTTTATAGTTTATGTATGTTTGTATATATTATATAAATATATATGTATATATAAATATTATGTTCAGTTTGGAGTCTGACACAACTCCATTATGTGGATTAGAGCGTAAAATATTATTAGGATAAAGTACTAAATGAAACGTAATATTTATTTATAAAAGGTGTAGATTGTTAAATCACAGGCGGCAGTGCTATGAACATTGTGTGTGAGGAGACCGGCCTTTGACCCCCTGGAAAGCACAGCTCAGGAGTCACTAGCGACCATTCTTTTTATTCTCAAAACGAAGCTTCTCAGAAAACACGCTAAGGTTTTATTTACAGGGAATTCTCTGACACATTTCAATTGCTGTGTAGTCAGGTAGAGCAAGTCCTGAGTCATGACCGACTTCCACGTTTCTGCAGTCACGCCTGTTCATTAGAAGTTTAGTGTTTTATGTTGTTGGTCTGTTCTGGTTCTTCTTTGTAGGTGAAAGGCACTGAAAGAAGTACAGTTTTTTAAAACTTGAATAATTCTGTAGTTATATCTCCTTAGAAAACTTAGTCACATAGCCGTGGAAATGAAAGAAGGCGTCAGAAGTGACTCAGTTTAGCAGTCATCATTCCTTTTGTAAAACAAAACAAAAAAACAATGCCATATTTTTTGGAGAAAAGTTAGAATATATACGGGATTTTGTTGTCTGTCTGTTTCAAAAGAAGACTCATTTGTGTTCTTTTGGGGAACCAGTGCCTTATTGAATTTGTATATACTGTAATTATTCAGGACTAGGGAACAAACAATTGTATTTGTTACAAATTGTATATGGCTTTGTTTTAACATTCCCCCGGAATAAAATGGTTTTATTCTCCCCTTGGAAAGAACATGTCTGTTATCTTATAGTTGTGCCTTTTTTCCTCTTTAAAAATTTCACATTGTAGCAGGCGGGAAAGGCAGCCATGGAGAGCGTTGCAGGTAAGTGTGTACATCTGGTGGCAGGAGAGCAAGACGAACGGTCTGACGTCTCCTGTTTTCTCTATAATTAGGAGGCACGGTCATCTGTTGAGAGTGGGAGGAAAGGTAGAAAAGTTGGTGACAAGGTCTAAAATTGCATCGTAGGATATCACAGCCGGATGGCTACAGGCAACGCCGAGGGCCCCGTTAAGATGGATGACGCTAACTGTGGCTTAGTGGCCAAGGTGTGGCCCCTGGACCACCGTACAGCCCGCATGTGAACCCGGGCTCCCTCATTCTCTCCACTCTGTGACGGGTAGGCATGTTGTTCCCTCTCGAAGACTCAGTGTCTTCCCTTTGAAGGTGGGAATAATATTAATCTCTACTGCATGGAGTGGTTCTGAAGATGAAATGAAATAATCCATGCACCAAGCATGAGGTAAGCATTCAACTAACACTCAGTTACTAACTCTTAGCTATTATTACAAATTCCTTGTGCTACTCTTCTCTGTAATTTTATGATTTTATTTTTCTATCAGCAACCCAATGTAGGCATGGAGACTGCGGCCACTGGATTCATTCAGGGTTACCAGGCATATGCAGCAATGAGTCATGGAAAATCAGAATTATCATCATCAAGGTGATGGCTGATGTGGTCCAGAGGAAGGAGGGGGATTAAAGAAGAGGCAGCTGATAGGCCCAAAGAAACAAGGTCAGAGGACAGGGGACCATGCTGGGTTTGAGAGGGTGCGATAGCGGTTACTGAGAAAGGGTCTGTGTTCAGAATCAAGATTTCAAAGAGGGAGTAGCAAGGTCAAGGACAGGCTGAAGGTGTGATCACAGGGGTGGATAAGATTATTGCTGATGAAAGAGGAACCCAAAAGCCGGGCCATTGGATCTGTCTCTGGGGATTCTGAAGCCTCCCAGGATGGTGGCAGTCTAATGACATGAAGATTGTGAGGCAGGGTTCTCCGGGGCTGCACGGGAATGGGGGGCAGTCAGTGAAGGGCAGGAAGTGCAGACAGAGGCTGGTGGGGCCTGATGGCCTGACGTACAGAGGAGTGGGGTTCCATGCAGGGGCAGCAGCCTGGAAGGAGCACAGCCGTAGGAGAAAGACTCCATCCAGCTGTGAGGTACGTGGGGTGCGGAACAACCCAGTTGTTGCTGTTGTTTCTGAGTCAGTGGCCCCTGGAGAGGAGAAAACCCTCTGCAGAGGGAGAGGGAACTTGGCTAGGTTGTTTGTCCATGGACTGGGAATCCTGGTGGGCAGAGAGCAAAGTTTGGTTTTGAGGGCATCCACTGGAGACGATTAGGAGAGAGGAAATCCAGAGTTGTTTGGGCACAGAGACTACAGGCGGGCTTGCATCTCAGTTACCAGGGACTCTGAAGTTTTTGTGTGATTGGCTGTGTTTAGCCAGCTGCACTTACGCCAAGAGAATTCATCCCAGCATTGGGATTCAGATCGATTTAACTCCCATCCCATGGTTTTCACCATCTCAGTTCTGTGGAAGAACATAGTCTGAGCCCCAATCTTCTCCCGAGTAAATTGGGACAAAATTCCCACCTCACAGAGCTCTTAGGAGGAACAAGTGAGGTGAGCGTGTGAAGAATGTGATGGCCCCGCACCAGCTACACAGCAGGTGCTCATAAATACTGCTTTTCCTCGCTGACATTAGTTTTACAGGATGTAAAGATGGCAATGTTTAAAACAAGCCAGAGTTTGCAGTGGTGGGAGTGGGGTGACACCTCTCCCACCCTCTCTGCACCCCACTTCTCTATGCTGTGGGCTTTCCCGGGACTCAAAGGCAGAGAGATAGTAAATCCCAGCTGAGGCGAACAGCATCTTCTCTTGCTCTGCTCACTTTTAAGTTGCAAGCTTGGTTGTTCCTTCTTGTCACAGCAGCAAAGTACAGGTGACCCTGCTCTCAGAAGGACTTCTCTTCCTGCAGAGTAATTCCCCCCACCCCCGCCCCCGGTGGTGGTTGTAACCGGCTACAGGGAGCTCTGGGGCTGATGGGGGTTCTTTGCCCCGGCCACTCTCCTGAACCCTCCAGTGACTCTACCCCCGAGAGGAGCTCGGGCAGCCTCCCACCCGCGACGTGACTCGGAAAATGTGCGCGCGCTTTCTTGAGTGCGGTCTTCCCAACAGGAATGCCGGCCACAAAAGCTCCAAAGCAAGGTTCGCGGGATGGTGGTGGGCAGAGTCTCTGCTGCCATGTGCTTTCTGTGCGCAGTACCATTTTGTTCTCTACTGAGTTTCCATTCTTTTAATGGAGTTAAATTCTCAGCCATAGGACCCACTTCTCCCTTCTGTTTTAAAGTGGTTCCAGTGTACACATCGCCACCACTTGCTCAGCCCTGACCCACAGCGGGTTTTGCGACCCCAGTCTTGGATCAGTCTTAAGTCGGGGGGCTGTGCCTCAGGGCTGCTCCCAAGCTCTTTGGCTCAAGCCTGAGGGACGGGATGGGACGGGAGCCTCCCATCAAAGGCGCTTCTCGGCTCAGCTCCTTCATTAGGAAAGGGCTGCCTCAGAGCTCTCCTCGCACATCCGAGTCTGTCCTGTGCTCATCACCCTGAGGCAGTGGCTGGCTGTGCTCCGGCAGGTTGAGCAGCTCTGCCGGGCATTCGCTGTAGCTCTGGGCATCCTCCCCTTTCATTTCCTACCTACTAGTGCAGCTGTTGGCAGACTTGATTTACTTATCTTTTTAAATTTTATTGAAGTACAGTTGATTTACAATGGTGTGTTAATTTCTACTGTATAGCAAAGTGACTCAGTTATACATATATTTTTTCATATTCTTTTCCATTATGGTTTATCACAGGGTATACATTTTTTAACATCTCTATTGGCGTATAATTGCTTTACATTGCTCTGTTAGTTCCTGCTTTATAACAAAGTGAATCAGCTATATGTACACATATATCCCCATATCCCCTCCCTCTTGCGTCTGCCCCCACACCCTCCCTATCCCACCCCTCCAGGCGGTCACAAAGCACCGAGCTGATCTCCCTGCGCTATGCGGCTGCTTCCCACTAGCTATCTATTTTACGTTTGGTAGTGTATATATGTCCATGCCACTCTTACTTCGTCCCAGCTTACCCTTCCCCCTCCCTGTGTCCTCAAGTTCATTCTCTACGTCTGCATATTTATTCCTGTCCTGCCCCTAGGTTCATCAGAACCTTTCTTTTTTTCTTTTTCAGATTCCATATATATGTGTTAGCATATGGTATTTGTTTTTCTCTTTCTGATTTACGTCACTCTGTATGACAGACTCTAGGTCCATCCACCCCACTACAAATAACTCAGTTTCGTTTCTTTTTATGGCTGAGTAATATTCCATTGTATATATGTGCCACATCTTCTTTATCCATTCATCTGTTGATGGACACTTAGGTTGCTTCCATGTCCTGGCTATTGTAAATAGAGCTGCAATGAACACTGTGGTACATGACTCTTTTTGAATTATGGTTTTCTCAGGGTATATGCCCAGTAGTGGGATTTCTGGGTCATATGGTAGTTCTATTTTTAGTTTTTAAAGGAACCTCCATACTGTTCTCCACAGTGGCTGTATCAATTTACATCCCCACCAACAGTGCAAGAGGGTTCCCTTTTCTCCACACCCTCTCCAGGATTTATGGTTTGTAGACTTTTTGCTGATGGCCATTCTGACTGGTGTGAGGTGATACCTCATTGTAGTTTTGATTTGCATTTCTCTAATGATTACTGATTTGAGCATCCTTTCCTGTGTTTGTTGGCAATCTGTATATCTGCTTTGGAGAAATGTCTATTTAGGTCTTCTGCCCATACTTGGATTGGGTTGTTTGTTTTTTTGATATTCAGCTGCATGAGCTGCTTGTATATTTTGGAAATTAATCCTTTGTCAGTTGCTTCATCTGCAAATATTTTCTCCCATTCTGAGAGTTGTCTTTTCATCTTGTTTATGGTTTCCTTTGCTGTGCAAAAGTTTTTAAGTTTCATTAGGTCCCATTTGTTTATTTTTGTTTTAATTTCCATTTCTCTAGGAGGTGGGTCATAAAGGATCTTGCTGTGATTTATGTCATTCAGTGTTCTACCTTTGTTTTCCTCTAAGAGTTTTATAGTGTCTGGCCTTACATTTAAGTCTTTAATCCGTTTTGAGTTTATTATTGTGTATGGTGTTAGGCAGTGTTCTAATTTCATTCTTTTACGTGTAGCTGTCCACTTTTCCCAGCACCACTTATTGAAGAGGCTCTCTTTTCTCCATTGTATATTCTTGCATCCTTTGTCAAAGATAAGATGACCATATGTGCGTGGGTTTATCTCTGGGCTTTCTATCCTGTTCCGTTGATTTATATTTCTGTTTTTGTGCCAGTACCATACTGTCTTGATTACTGTAGCTTTGTAGTATAGTCTGAAGTCAGGGAGCCTGATTCCTCCAGCTCCGTTTTTTTCCCTCAAGACTGCTTTGGCTATTCAAGGTCTTTTGTGTTTCCATACAAATTGTGAAATTTTTTGTTCTACTTCTGTGAAAAATGCCAGTGGTAGTTTGGTAGGGATTGCATTGAATCTGTAGATTGCTTTGGGTAGTATAGTCATTCTCACAATGTTGATTCTTCTAATCCAAGAACATGGTATATCTCTCCATCTGTTTGTATCATCTTTACTTTCTTTCATGGGTGTCCTATAGTTTTCTGCTTACAGGTCTTTTGTCTCCTTAGGTAGGTTTATTCCTAGGTATTTTATTCTTTTTGTTGCAGTGGTAAATGGGAGTGATTCCTTAATCTCTTTCAGGTTTTTCATCATTAGTGTATAGGAATGCTAGAGATTTCTGTGCATTAATTTTGTATCCTGCTACTTTACTAAATTCATTGATTAGCTCTAGTAGCTTTCTGGTAGCATCTTTAGGATTCTCTATGTATAGTATCATGTCACCTGTAAACAGTGACAGTTTTACTTCTTCTTTTCCAATTTGGATTCCTTTTATTTGTTTGCCTTCTCTGATTGCTGTGGCTAAAACTTCCAAAACTATGTTGAATAATAGTGATGAGAGTGGGCAACCTTGTCTTGTTCCTGATCTTAGTGGAAATGGTTTCAGTTTTTCACCATTGAGAATGATGTTGGCTGTTTGTTTGTCATATATGGCCTTTATTATGTTGAGGTAAGTTCCCTCTATGCCTACTTTCTGGAGGGTTTTTATCATAAATGGGTGTTGAATTTTGTCGATAGCTTTCTCTGCATCATGGGTGGGGTTGTGTTCCTGTCTTGCTAGTTGTTTGGCATGGGGTGTCTAGCACTGTAGCGTGCTGGTTGTTGAGTGGAGCTGGGTCTTAGTGTTGAGAAGGAGATCTCTTGTCCATTGATATTATGAGGGTTCGGGAGGTCTCCAGTGGACCAACATCCTGAACTCAGCTCTCCCAGCTCACAGGCTCGTGCCTGACACCTGGCCAGTACACCAAGACCTTGTCAGCCACATGGCTCACAAGAAGAGGGAGAAAGAAATAAAATAAAATAAAGTTGTTCAAATAAAAAATAAATTATTAAAAAAATAAAAAAGGAATTAAAAAAAGACAGCAACCAAACCAATAAACAAATCCACCAATGATAAAAGTACTAAAAACTATACTAATAAAAAACAGACAGAACCCTAGGACAAATAGTAAAAGCAAACCTATACAGACAAAATCACTCAAAGAAGCATACAGATACACACTCACAAAAAGAGAAAAAGGAAAAAATATATATATATATTTAAAAAAAAGAGCAACCAAATCAATAAACAAATCTACCAATGATAATGAACTCTAAATACTAAACTAAGATAAACACAAAGCCAGAGACAAATTAGGTGCAGACAGCAAACCCCAAGTCTACAGGTGCTCCCACAGTCCACCTCCTCAATTTGGGATGATTCGTTGTCTATTCATGTATTCCACAGATGCAGGCTACATCAAGTTGATTGTGGAGCTTTAATCCACTGCTCCTGAGGCTGCTGGGAGAGATTTCCCTTTCTCTTCTTTGTCCGCACAGTTCCTGGGGTTCAGCTTTGGATTTGGCCCTGCCTCTGCATATAGGTCACCTGAGGGCATCTGTTCCCACCCAGACAGGACAGGGTTAAAGTAATAGCTGATTCGGGGGCTCTGGCTCACTCAGGCGGGGGGGGGGGGGGGGGGAAGGGGTACGGATGCTGGGCGGGCCTGCAGCGGCAGAGGCCGGCGTGACGTTGCACCAGCCTGAGGCGTGCCGTGCGTTCTCCCGGAGGAGTTGACCCTGGATCCCGGGACCCTGGCAGTGGCGAGCTGCACAGGCTCCCCGGAAGGGGCGTGCGGACAGTGACCTGTGCTCGCACCCAGGCTTCTTCGTGGCGGCAGCAGCAGCCTTAGCGTTTCCTGCCTGTCTGTGGTGTCTGCGCTGATAGCCGCGGCTCGCACCAGTCTCTGGAGCTCGTTTAGGTGCTGCTCTGAATCCCCTCTCCTCGCGCACCCCGAAACAATGGTCTCTTGCCTCTTCGGCAGCTCAAGACTTTTTCCCGGACTCCCTCCCGGCTAGCTGTGGTGCACTAGCCCCTTCAGGCTGTGTTCCCGCAGCCTCTCCCTGGGATCTGACCTCCGAAAAAGCCGGAGCCTCAGCTCCCAGCCCCGCCCGCCCCGGCAGGTGAGCAGACAAGCCTCTCGGGCTGGTGAGTGCTGGTCGGCGCCGATCCTCTGGGCGGAAATCTCTCCGCTTTGCCCTCCGCACCCCTGTTGCTGCGCTCTCCTCCGCGGCTCCGAAGCTTCCCCTCCACCACCCGCTGTCTACGCCCGCGAAGGGGCTTCCTAGTGTGTGGAAACCTTTCCTCCTTCACAGCTCCCTCCCACTGGTGCAGGTCCCGTCCCTATCCTTTTGTCTCTGTTGTTTCTTTTTTCTTTTGCCCTACCCAGGTACGTGGGGGGTTTCTTGCCTTTTGGGAGGTCTGAGGTCTTCTGCCAGCGTTCAGTAGGTGTTCTATAGGAGTTGTTCCACGTGTAGATGTATTTCTGATGTATTTGTTGGGAGGAAGGTGATCTCCACATCTTCTTCCCCTGCCCTTCTTAAGATCCTCCCCTATCACAGGATGTTGAATGCAGTTTCCTGTGCTATACAATAGGACCTTGCTGTGTATCCATCCTGTATAGTATACCAGTCTGCATCTGCTAATCCCAAACTCCCAGTCCATCCCTCCGCCTCCCCCCCTCCCCCTTGGTAACCACAGGTCCATTCTCTCTGTGCAGACTTCATTTAAAATCGAGTCTCTGAGGGTCTGGCCTCCCACTTGCTTTCTTCCCAACTCCCCAGCACCTCTGACAGCAGTCCCCAGACCCGGTCCCCCCATAACTGCTAACCTGGGGGCTTAAAACAGTCCCAACACCCAGGCCACACCCCAGACCCAGGTTCTCTGAGGGTGAGATCCAGGCAGTTGTGTTTGGTAAAGCTCCTCCCGTGACTCAAGTGTGTGGAGACGCTTGAGAAGCACCGTTCTAGAACCTCATCCTGGCCCGAGGGGCGTTGGGATTACTGTCTGTGCAGAATCCAAGAGCTTTTCTGTCCTGTTACGGGGCCACCACGTGACTCTTCACGCAGAGGGCTTTGCTGTGAAGAAACAAGGGGGGTGGCGCTCTCTGTTGCTTATAAATATAATTTATCACCTGTTTAAAAATTCTTTTACATTTTGTACATGTTGGCTGACAGGATAAATGCAGGCAAATTTACAAACCGAGGGACTGCAGGAAAATGGGGAGAGGCAGCCAGGGAGAGAGGAGAGACACAGCCAGAGCCGGCATCCCTTGCTTCCAGCACACGGCGAACACGGACAGGACCCCAGAGAGCAAGCCTCCGCAGGGGTTTTCTAGAAAAGGAATTGCATAGAAGATACGGCAAGAGGGGACTCCACAACAGCAAAAGAAGTGTTCCGTATCCGAAAAGCCAACATTGTGTCGTGTTTAAAAAAAGAAAGACAACAAAGCACAAAACCTTAATGTGATATTTCTGCAGTTGAACTGTTCCCCAGGGAGTAGCAGGTGGATGACACGGCACTGCACCGCAGACTGCTGGGGAGTTTTCTCTGACAAACATTGGTTGTCTTCTTTAGAAAGAGCCAAGAGGAAGGTCACCAACTTGCGACAGGTCAACATTAAACTCAATGAACACATACAACACGTTGACACACAACACACACACACACAGGGATGCTAGTCCCTGCAACTGGGCTAAACGCATCCCATTGGGAGGGTGAGGGTCTCACTACCAACGGGAGGCCTGGGAAAGAGCAAAGGGGAGAATGCAGATCGCACATTCAGCTTGTTCCGATTGCTGTCCAGCATTTTCCACTGGCTGTGGATTTCTTGCTCTTTTATGCTGCTCTGAACAGGTTTAGCATCCAGGACATAGTTCAGGTCATGATTCTGGGATGTTGCCTCACGGAAGTGCTGATATGCAGAGGTCTAGGGCTCATCAATTCTTAGGCTGCCGATCAGCAAAAATTGCCTACGATTCACATTCTGAGCTCAGTACTGAGGGGTTTTCCACCCTGGGTAGATGCCATCAGGTTCAGCAGCAGCTGTGATAGTGCCGAGTCCAGTAGACTTCTGGAATTTAAGGTTGGCATCAAGGATTTGAGCATGTTTGTTAAATTAAAGACCCTGAAGTGCTACGGCCTCAGCAACTTAGAATTTCGCTGAGGCACAATCTGAAATGGCACGTTTAGAGGCTGGCATACGGTAGCAAATGCTTTGCCTGGTGGGCAGCTGACCTTATCTCAGGGCACCTTCCTTGTTTCCTACTCCATAGCTGGTAGGCCAAGACTCTCCTGACGCTCTGCAGGGATACCGGAAGATCTCTGGACAGTTCTCTGCAATACGCAAAAGTCTAAGTATACAGCGGGCTGGGAAGTAGTAGCCTCTTATACCTGCTTGGTTTTGTGTGCTAGTGCGTTTGTGGAGTTCCTGTCTGTCCTGGCAACGCTGCCCTCGACCATGCTAAAATAGGGCTGGGAGTGTACGTTATGTTTTGTTTCATGAGCCCATAAATATCCTACCTGTAGATCAGTACAGGGAGGTGACAGGGCCACTGAAAAAGCTGGGCGCCATGAACTCTTCTGAAGACAGATTTTTAGAGCAGGATTTCCCAAAATGGGAGCAATCACAAGGTTTATAAGACTACAGGATCAGGAAGTTAATTGTTAGCCTGTATCAGAAACCCACCCAGTGACATACAAGGCCATCTCCCTACTTTTCAAAAATAGGAGGTTTCAGGCATGAATTCTGGAGATATTTATGACTCCATTTGGCTTACTTGACCTGTATGAATACAGCCTTAAATGAACAATGCTTACAATGTATGTATTCCCCTCATGCCTATACCATGGCGGGGGGGGCGGGAATCATTTGAGAGGCAAAGGAACTATTTCAAAGTCATCATTACAGCCAGAGATTATACAGATAGATTTCTTAGGGTAATGAAACAGCACTTCAGTGCACAGAGGCCAAGTTCTAAGGATTTCAGTCAAGCGTAGCTCAGTAAGGTTGAAAAAAACAATAGAAAAAAAGCGAAAAAGCAAAGTGTAATAGTTGGTGCTATGAGACACTCAAAAGGTAAAACAATGTTTGATTACCTTGAGATAATAATAAAAATATTTTCCTTATTGGATCCATAAAATCTAATGCTCATTGACCATTATCATCTTTACAGATAACTGGCTTTGAGCAATGGCATTCTGACTCACAAGAGCTCGCCTGTTCTCAGAGAAGATGGATAAAACCCAATTTCACTTTGGCTGTTTCCACAGTCATCCTTGCTTTCATCAGCCGTGGACCTGGACCGAGGACTGAGGCCTTTGTGCGAGACTGACACCTTGACCAGAGCAACTGCTCAGCGAGAGCCAACGCTCCCATTCGACCTGCAAACTGAGAATTCGACAACTAAACCTTTTCTACCTACTTTACACTCTCTTGCAGGTCAGTATTTTTATTTGCTTGACCTCACGGGAGCAGACCTTGTAGTGGCAAAGGCTGTGAATTCTGAGGAGCCAGTGATCACCTACTGCTTCCTTCCTCAAACATTAATGATAGAGACAGCGGAGTAAGTGGACCAGGAACACAGCTGCTGTGTCCCCGACAGAGACACACTTACGGACACATAAGCAAGAGCCTTGTCTGCTCTTCTCCAGAAGAAGTTAAAAACAACAACAACAAAAAAAAAACGAGTATACTATTGGAATGTTTAAGATATCCTTCTTATAGGAGAAATACCTCTAAAAAATTATTACTGTGTAGTTTCTCGAGTGTCCTGAACTCAGTCTCCGTGAGTTCTTCCTAAACAATGGTTCTACTATTTGAAAGTTGGGAGATTAAAATCTACAAAATAATAGTATATGTAAAAATGGCTAATGGTTATGCAACTTAACAATGGACATCTCACCCCAAATATTGCCCTGCCTTGGAAGAGCTTACATTACTCCTGTGATAATATGGGGATTTTTCTGGGTAGCTGAGGTGAGTATCCACACTGGCGTTCATGCTGTTAATGAAAAGGCTACTGGCTGTGAGCACCTCGGTGTTACATGTTTGGCATCACCTTGTGCCCAGTTATCAACTCTGAATCTAACTTCTGTTCCTTCCAGATCACTTAAAGGAAATTTCAGTGAGTTTGGTGAGAGGAAAGTGAAAACAGGAGGAAACCTCTGCCTTTAGATCCCCAAATTCAGGAGGCTAATTTCTTCTCCTTGGTTATCAAGCACAGTTTCCACTTCATTAGACGCACTATTTTCATTTGCATATATAAAACTTATTTCTAAGTGGGTGCTTCTTACACCCTCAAAAATAAATACTAGAGAACTAAAAGATTTAAAACATATAAAGCCCAATGAAAAATATAAATATTAAAAATGACAACTTTTCAAAAACTGTTTCAGACAGATTTTTACATACTTCTATTATTCCTATAACCAAAACCCAACTTGAGACGTGTTGTGTATGAACGAGTTAGTAACAAATGTTCTAGGCTCATAAGGACGTGTAATTTTTGGTATGGCTAATTTAAGTGAAAAACAATGTGAGAATAAGAAAACTAGAAGTGAAAATTTCCCCACGTCTGTTTGTCATAAAGGTCCTGCAGACGCTATAGGTGTCCATTCCCTTGGTCAAACAACTTTTCCCAAGTTTTCCGATTAGACGCAGGGTAGATTGCGTTATCCACCACTAGATGGCATCATGCACAAGTGATCGATTTGTTTTCCTTCCGGATGAAGTAAACTGGTCTTTGCTCACAACCTACATAGAAGCCCTAGGAATGACAGGCAGGACGTGTCACAGGATGGCTGAGAAGGCGGCTCCCTACGTGCTGAACTGCTGAGTCTGGGTCTTCCGAGTTTGAGAGCAGTCTAACAGCGATTACTTCACTCCCTCCAAGGAAGGAAATCAGAATTCGCAGGGAAAATCATTTGATATAAATGTAAATGCTGTGCTGTACATATGGAAGTTGCCATTCACCTGATGACAGATGAATAGCTCACTTATAGGGAATCAACCGCTCTGCCCGTTAACCGAAAACCACGAAGCATCTGAAGTGAACCCCAAAGCCCCCCCCCTCAATGGGGGAGCCTCAAAAATACAGTTCCTGCTGTGTTCTGTAGTTCTGTGTTGATGACTTTTTTTAGTCAGTTTTGGAATTGATTTATCTGAATACTACATAGTTACTCCTTTCTATTTCTCCTTAGGTATCAGATTTCTAATTCTTGACTTCCACAGATGACAGCCCCCCAAACCAGTAATGGTGAGTAACCTTGAGAAGTTATTTTAAGATGCAGCAATGGACAACAGTCTTTCCTCCTCCTCCTTTTTAAAAATTACGTATTAAATTTTTTTTAATGTAGAATTTTACTATCTTTTGGTCAAAGATGCATTGGTATAAGCATTATCCACTGAACTTGTTAGTGCAATCCTTCCCTTTCACAATAAGTGTAACATATTCTTATATATGGTACAGGGGGGTGGTCTGAGAGAGATTATGGAATATGCATCTAAAACAAAAGATAAGAAATAAAAGGCAGGAAAGAAAAGGCTCCCTACAAGGTATCAGCAGTTTCTCGATGATGAGGATGGAGGAACCTGGGAATATCAAAAAGTTACCAAAATAGTCAGTCAGGAGAGGAAATATATGTGGAAAGAAGGGGAAAAGGGTATAAAATTATTTCTAATTCAAATCCAGTCAGCAACTTGGATACCTCCAGCCCAAAAGTTAACCACAGCCATGTTTTGAAAGTTCTGATTCATACGCACGGGTGCTGCTTGTTCAATCTCCTGGGCTGTTGACTCTTTATTCCCCACCTGCTGAATGAATGGAGTCCCTGTGTTAAAACAAAGAGCCTGTGATGGTCCTCAGGAAATAGCATAGTTTACACAAAGTAGTCTGTTGACTATTTTTCAGTTAAAAATTTTTTTAATTAAAAAAATTTTGACCAAGACAATAATAGAACATAATTTGCAACTAGTCAGGAAGGCAACTGGTCCCAAGAGAGGAAAGAAAGTGATAATAAAGGGATGCCATCTCTGGGTGAACAGCGTGATGCAATGACACAAAGACAAGACTTGAAAGCATGACAAATATGTTACAGGTTAGAATAATTATCTTCCAAGTGGGAACTATTTGAAAGGCATAATGTAGCCTGGGCGAAAGGCTAGTTGAATCTTTAAATGATCCAGGTCAGCGTCCATTGTGGTCTTCATACTGATGGCGGAGACTGGGAGCATCACAGTGGAAGTCAAGTATTTTAGAACCTTGAGCTGATCTAATCCCATCCCTTCAGTTTACAGGTGAGGAAGCTGAGGTCCAGTGAGGGTAAATGACTCTCCCAAGGTAGCACAGCCAGACAATGACAAACCCACAATGAGAACCGGTTTCCAGCTCAGAGGCTGTTCCTTCAACCACACTGCCTCCAAGGTAGACGGAGGACCCACGAGAGGCGTGTGGGGCTGTGTGACCACAATGCTGAGTAAAGCCTGAATCAGAACACATGAACGCTTCTCGTGACGAGACTCAGAGGACAGAGCCCCTGCCTGAGCAAGCTCAGAGACCAGACTGACAAGGCCAGTGAGCATTTACCTCCTTTCCAGGCAGAATGAGGGGAGAAAGATAAAAGGTCAGGGAAGCAATGCCTGTTTAATTAAACTGGTGACCACGCCCACCTTGTTATGAGAAGGTGCCCGGGTCAGGTCAATACCTAAATACTAACAGTACTGCTAACAAAAACAAGTTAAAAGAAAATCCTTTTACTAGAATACTTGTAAATACTCATCAATAATAATGATGATGATAATAATAATACCTTTCTTTTAAAAAAAAAACCACTTCAAGTTGCATATTACAAACACACATGTTGTGGAAAAAATGCTTGTTTGTGTGGCTGAACGTGAATCCCTGTCTTCCCTGCCACGCTATAGCTTTATTCCCCAAGGGCGTGAGGTGGTACCCTCAAGGAATAAGGAAGTCTTAGCTCTCTCTCCTTTATACTTAGGTTCTCCACTTCCCCGATACAAACAGTAACACTGGTTCTACAAGTTCTAGAAACAGAACACTGATGGGAGGATTATCTCTGAGACACTTGATGCACATGATTTGTAGGAAAAGTCTGTGAATTACTAATCTGAAAGAGACACAGCAAACCGTCCACAGCTTCAACTTCAAATGATTTAAACAAAAATAGAACGAGCCATGGACAGTGTCTGCATCCCTGTCCAACTGGATGTAAACAACGTTTGTAGAAACTGGGTTTGTTAAGAAAGTTTATCCATAGATCTGGATAGCAATAAAAAGCGTTTCCTAGGAAACTGTAAGATCCTGTACCACACAGCATACAGCCCAACTAAGAGGAAAATTAGGTTGATTTCTAAATTCAAGATACACATTTGTACAATTGTTCTTAACTCCTGTGACGATGTCCGAGTAGAGTGGGCATGTATATTGGTAGTTGTGTCTGTTTTCCTTCTCTCTCCCGCTGCAATCTTGCCTGTGGAGCTCACTGGTCTAGACTGGGTTTCCTCCTCAGCTCTGAGCCCCTGGACGTCCACAGACTCCCTGTGACTCTCCTGCTTCACTCTCAGCCCCAGCCTGGGTCAATACTGCCCTTCTGCTGCTAACGACACTACTGTTTCATGTCTTCCCATCTCCTCCAAGACAGCTGCCAGCACGCTCAGGTTTCCATCTGGGAAGTTCTGTGCCTCCCAGAGATCCAGGATGACGCCAGTTGGACTTGATTTGGTGGCAAAGTAATTCAAGTACCTGTAATTGGTAATGGGAAAATGTGCTGAATGGTGTGATGTACGGATCTCTTTTCCTTTCAGTTTTTACTAAACCTTTTCGTTACTGCATTTCTGTAAGTATAACTGGACCCACTTGGGAAACTGTGGCTTGCAGTGAGCCATTCTGAACAACTAGCCCATACTTAATTAGGTCAGCCCCAGACAGGAGACGTGATGCCTTAACTTTAACCTCAACTCTGAGTAAGATAATTTAAGAGACAAGATGTCTGTGGGTCACATCCTAAACAGGAAACCGAGAGACTTATGTTTTCTTTCCAGCCCAGGCTCTGATCATCTTTGACAGGTTATGCCACGCCTTTTGCTTGGTCGTGACGGCAACGTTCTACAAAGAAGAGGCTCCGGAGGTCTCTTCATAACTTCCTGGCAGCGCTGTGTTTAGCATGTTCATTACCCATCCAGCATTAGGTCCTGCTCAACAGGAGGCGAGGAACAAATTAGCGAATGGATATATCATTTAGGGGGATTTAGCCTGTCAGCTTTGCGAAGTGGATCACAAAACCTGATATTTACAAATGTCAGGTAAGCCCAGGAGGTCTCTCAACAACGTGTTTGCAAGACCATGGTGCAAGATACAAGGTAGGAGCTTAATACATGTTGTCATAATGAAAAGTAAGTAAATGTACAGATGGAGAAAAAGAATGAACGTTGCCCTAAGTCAGCTCTATCAGTCCTGGAGCCTGATGGTCTAACAGGAACTAGTTCTGAAGCCTGGCCATACCTACCTGTCCAGGTTTAGCTTATGGGCCAGCATCCTCCAGTCATGACCCCTCGTCTGTGGGGCATCCAGGCTGCTACAGAGCTTCTGCCGGATAGGGGGAGGGATGCTGAAAGCACTGGGTCCCGTCATGGTGGTGACGGTGCTGGCTGGATCCAGCAGAGGCAAATCGATGCCAGTAGGTTCCTGTAGTTCAGGCACGGGAACAACACAGCATTATTTCTGAAGACAAAAGCAGTCCTTATTGAGCCAATCAACATAATGCCTTGCTTTGAATGGTAAGAAGAGAATGAATGTTATTATATTCTCCTTAGTGAGAATGGCTTCTTTCTGGCTGACGGCTGTGATTCTCTGTAACCTGGCTGAGAGGAAGAGGTACATTCTGAGCTGATTTTTGCATAGCCTTGGATGTACGGGTCTTCTGTAAGGACTGGGCTAGCTGGAAAGCTCGGGTGTAATTCAATTACAGCTTTTCTAATGGGATTCTCCAGGATGAGCAAGGGAATATCAATACTGCTAAAGGTTTAGGTTTTGCGGGGGGGGGGGAGAGAAATGTTCAAAAGGGCGGCTCTTTGAGAATGAACTGATCTAGATCTGAGATTCTAGAGGCTGTCTGACCCTGAGGGGAAGCCCTGGGCAAACGCTTGAGTAAATTCTCCCTCTAACCTCTGCAGAAGATGGCTCGGGGCCTGCTTTTGTTGAATGAAATGGAACACAGCTCTCCTCTAAATGACATCGAATTAAGACTAATTATTTAAAAGAAAATGGCGAACACAGTACCTGGCTTCAGGGCAAGCTGCTAACAGAATCCTCCAATTGCTGTGCACCCTTGTTTTTAAATCTAATTTTAGTAGAGAAAACCACAGATTGGCTCTTGAGATAGTTTCAGCTCATAAAACAGCACGATTGCAAAACCTGAAATTCATCTGCAGGAGAAACTCTAATCATTTTCTGATCACTTCTGCTGGTTGGAAAAGCAAAAGCAAATGTTGCCTGGGGACGATTAAAGCAATAAAAGAAAATCCACTTAATCTACTTTAAATGTCATCTCTCTCTTTTTCAGAGCAGGTAACTCCGTGGTGAACATAATTAGTTGCTGGAGGATAAAACAGCCACACGCGGGTCCAGCCATCAGGAAGTCTCGGGGTCTGGTGGAGGGCTCCGCTCAGACGTCAGTGCCCCCGTCCTCCAGAGCCTCCCAGACCCTGCCGTTCCTACACCTGGGGGCCACGGTCTGTGTTCCAGGATCAGCAGCCCAGGCCCACTGCGAGGCTTGTGCGATCACACGGCACAGGGTCCGTCTGGGGGCTCTGGAGGGCACGTTAGAGCAAAACAAATTTTTTTGCTATAGACCATCAAGTGGTGTTGGCTGTGATCACAATATCTGGCCTCAGAACCCAAAACTTGGCAAACTGAGCCTCGGAGGATTCCAGTGGCTCCTTTATGTTAACAACTCCAGCACATAGCAGGACTGAAAAGACTGGTATGAGATACGCTGGAGTCCCTGAATCCCAAAGAGCTTTCCCTGCACTGGGCACAGAGCTCTTTCCGAGGGACCACGAGGACAGAGGGGTCCTGACCTCAAGGGCATAGGGCTTAAACAACAAAGGGCTTAAACCAGAAGAGCGGACCGAAGGCATATGTCCGTGCTTTTCAACAGATTTACGTTGGGAACGTCTGCACCCAAGTGGCCAGCGCTTCTCTCAGGTATAAAATTGGGAGCGGGGGCGGGCAGAGGCGTGGAGAAATCACACCTCATTCCACAGCTTAGCGCTCCGGCCCACTTGCAAGTCCTGCTTGCTTCTCGTCTGGACCATAACAATGGGGCCTGGAAGGAAACCCAGCCTGCCCATCCCTGGCCTGCGGTGGAGGCTGAGTCTGCACGGGGAGTGGGGGGGGGGGGGGTTCTGCTTGGTGTAGCGCTGCCTCGTGGCCTCACCAGCTCCCTGCTGCTTCCCTGTGGTCTGTCCCTTATGCCAGACTCACCTTCCTAAAGCCCAGCGCTGACGTTTCTCCTGCCTTCTCTTGGTAAGTGTTAAATGGCTCTCCTACCACATGGATTCCCAACTCCTTATCAGGCCATGAGGTTATCTGCAGGGCCTGCCTGGCGGGCCGGCCTGAAGCCTGGGATGCCTGTAACCTGCAGAGCCAGGCCTGCCGCGGACGAGGGGCCCCTGTGTTCCCTCCACCTGGCAGCCTGGCTCCTGTCTTTCTCAGGTTGCACTGGCATGACTGGACCATTCACTGTTCCTAGCACCTTTCTTAAGGATGTACCTTCGAGAGTTCTTCTGCCCTTTCCCTTAACCTCTGTCAGGCAAACACCTCAAAACGTGGGCTGAAAAGCATGTTCCCTGAGCAAAGCCGCCCAAAGCCCTCCGCCTGGAGCCCTCCTATAGCACTTCCCACAGCCCCTGTCCTCCTTCTACATCTGCTCTATGCACGCTGGTTGTACTTACGGACGAATTCCTCTGATTTCCCAAAGTTCTTGGAGATGAGAGTATTTTTGTCATCCTCAGAACTTCTTTGACCCTCAGGGCAGTGCCCTGAACGTGGAAGCTACTCAATTCATATTTGTTGAAGAGAGGAAGGTATGTTTTCTGGTAGAGCAAGAGGATGAAGCCAGTTCCTAACAGAAGCCCACCTTGCAGAACAGTGCTGCCACATTCCAACTAAACGTGGCTAAAGGTAAGGCTCTCCTCACTGTTCAGTCCTGAAGGTAAGGCAGGCACGACTCTCAGGAAGGTCTGCTCACACATACACGTTGTCCCCCTTCTCTTGGTGAATAAAGAACTGTCAGCACTTTACGTGGGCCTTCAAACCCTGAGTCTCCAGCCTTGGCTACTGTGCCTGTTTATTTCCTTGTGCATGAAACAAGCCCTTCTCTCTCTCATCAGATGGCTGACAGCAGCCTTGGAGGTAAAAGAAAAATACATATATACATTTACATTCAAATTTCATCTAGTAATTTTCTGTTGCTGTTAGTTCTTCTTTTACTTCCAGGTATGCTCTCACAGAACACTTACTATAATAATTGTTTATGATATTGGTACCACCTGTCTTTGATGTTATGCTTCCCTTGGTTAAACATGATTTTTCACCATTAACCAAACAGCTGCTGTGGCACACGTTTTCAACACTCCACGGGAGAAACGACTTTCCTTTCCTGTATTCTGACTCTTCCTGAAGTCACTTAGAAAAACTAGATTTTCCCAAGGGTCCTTTTTGAACAGGTTATAGAAAACAGAGGAGGTGAATAGATAGGACGGCTATAGCAGAGTGAGGCTTTGTACATCTTTAATATTGTTCTTTGTGTGCACGAAAGTGCTGTGTGTCAGTAGTTAACAGGGTTATAACGTCTTTGTCTATACTGTAGCTAAAACTAAAAGTCCTAACGAGACTGAAGCTTCTTTCTCTCCTCTACTTTTTTTCCCTCTTGCTGGTGATGGGCAGCTTCTCCTTTATTACCTCCCCTGTCCCTCTAAGGAAAAACCTTTTATCATCATTTATCCTCATACTTTTAACTCTTCTAGGCATTTTCATTCTTAAACTTCATCTCTGTGAGACTAAAGGCTTTATCTCTAGGTAAGGAATCTCTGGCCAAGGCCCCTAGAGAGGAACAATCGTCCAGCTCTTGACATCACCCCGGTCTGTGTCAAGCACAGCCTGGTCTCCCTGGGGGGCAGCAGGCCCTGTGCCTGACGGCAGAGGCCAAGGGCCGAGGAGCTTTAGAAAGGAGCGCTGGTGACGCCTTGAGCAGTGGGTGGCAGGGGGAGGGCAGCAGCGCATTCCTGGCAAGTCAGCTCATTTTCAGGAGATGGGACGTTGGAACTGCAGCCCCGGGCCACCTGCCAGCCTGCCACGTGACCCTAGGGAGGAGCCCTGTCCAGAAGACAGGCACCACCAGTGGAGCCTTTTCTCTGGTTGGTTGTGGCTTGTAGCCACAGGGAACCCCTCCTCGAGCTTTTGATGAGAATCCAGGTCTCGGGGCTCTCCAGAGCCAATTGTTCACCAGCACACAGCCTGGCTCCCCACATCAGTACCAGCCCAACTCTCCCCGCTCTGCGGGCCACATGCACTGCATTCAAATGCTAACAGCAACGGTGGGACTTGGTGACCCAGAAGGAAAAGCAGCAGAGTGGCCCCTAATCCCCAAAGTCATCTGACTCGGGTCATTTCTGCCTCTCCCCGCTAAGTGTGCTTGTCTGTCACAGGCCTCTGAGGAGACGAAAGGGTCGGCCTCCCTGAGCTGACTGCCACCAGGTTGCAAAAGAAATCATCTTTCCCCTGTGTTGGCACAGGAAAGAAAGTCCTTAAACTGATCACACTATGACGCGACACTATCTCTTCGGTGAGGGGTTGGCTGGCCTGGCGGGGGGCGGGGGGGGGGTCAGCCCTGACCAGCGCGCTTTCATTCGCGGCCACAGCTCGTCTGCCTTTTCAGCACATCGCTCATGCTGAACGGAAAGCAAGCATCAAAGGAGCAGACCTCCTCGCCGCCCCCTCCAAAATTCCGCAGCCTTTGTTGTGGCTGGAGCTGGGTGGGTATTGAGCTTTGCAGACCTGCTGGGCCTGGAAAGTGAAAACACCCTCCCGAGCCAGCAGGGGTGGTGCTGCGGGCCCGCTAGATGGGCCCGCGCACAGAAAAGCCCGGCGGTTGCCATGGCGCCCTGACACCAAGATCATGCCTTATGAATGTCACCGGGGCCTGTGACTAAAGTTGTTTATGAGTCAAAAGTCTCATGAAGCGGAGGGAGGAAACGATGACCGCAGCTCGCCAGGCTGTGGGAAAGGAGGAGGTGGCAGCGTCAAGGCTGATGTGCTCCCCCCCTCGGTTTGCTAAGGAAGACTGTCTTTAAATACGTGTGGAGCGAGACACGCCGAACAGGGTGCCGTTTCATTCGTCGCTGTGCATGAGACAGCGAGGAAGAAGGAGTCTTTTAAATCATATACCGGCCGTACTTCTAAAATATGACAATTCTGTGCTGGGGCTCAAAAAGCAACGCCAAGCTCAGCTCCACAGGCCCCAGACGGTGCTGCCCCCTTCCTCTCACCCTGTCCTTTTCCTTTTGTCCCTCCAGCCTGAAGCGTTTCCATGGTTCTAACTCCAAGCCCTGGGGTCCCAGGTAACCAATAAGGTCATGAGCACCCCCTCTTTCCACCCAGAGAAGTCTGAAATAGCAGTGATGATTTTATATGTCTCTATCTCAGAGATGACAGAGTCCCCCTGAAGGAAGTGAGGGTCACAGCGAGGAAAGGCAGCGTGATGGGCGCCAGTGGGGAAATGCGTCGATTTTACTTCTATTTCTGGACTGTCTCTCCTACCTCGGGGAGAAGGGCATCTCTTCTATTTGGAGGATGATGTATAAGAGAGCACCGAGACCAAGAGACTTCTCCTTTCGACATGGAGATAAAAGGAAAGGAGGCAAGAGGGGGCAGGGAGTGCACGGACAGGCAAAGCAGGTGAGTTCCGAGGAAAGAACCAGAACAGGAGGAGAGGCGGAGGATACAAGGAACAGGGGACAGCAGGGATGCTTTGGGAAAGTTCCTCTCTGTGTGCGATACTTAAATTGAACCTTATACTCGAAGTTCAGGTCTGTGTAAAAAGTTAGGACAAGATCCTTAAGTTCATGTCACAAAACGTAAAAGTCCTGTTTTTTGCAAGGGATCCTCTATTACACTTTCATATAATTTTAGCTCCCTGTGTTCATTAAAAATACTATTCTGTGAACCAGCAGGCCCTCCAGAGCGCTTCTCAGGACTTCCCACGCTGAGATACTTTATACCCCACTGGCCCTCCCGGAGGTCGGTCCCTCCTCTGGTCTGAGACCAATGAGCGCCTCTTACCTCGGACACGGTGCAGTTTAGCTGGAAGATCTGCCCTTCTCCCTCTACCTGCCGCACACAGAGTTTGCAGACCAGCTCCACTGTGTTCAGGCTAAATCTCTCCAGGGTGAACGTGCAGTGGAGGTTTCTCTGAGACCCACTCCAGATGTGGTAGAAAGGAATTTCCTGAAGCACATAAAAGGGTGAGCCACAAATGAGGGACTAACGCTCAAGGAAGCTATCAGACAGCGCGCTGCAGAGTACTCATCTCAGTACCGCACGTGTTAATTACCTTCTTTAATCCTCACGATGGGTCCATGCACAAGCACATCCCAACCTCCTTTTCAGGTGAAAAAAACTGAGGCCCAGAGATGTTAAAGAACTCACCCAAAGTGCCACAGCTAGAAAGTGGCAGAGTTGAGGTCTGAACCCAGGGAATCAGCCCAGAATCCTTATACCTAACCAGCCTGCCGCTTCTCTGTCACTTACAAAAAAAACCCCCCAAAACAAAGAAAACATCGTAAATGGTCTTTTTTTTAAGGTTTAGACAATTGCCCAAATAAAACCTACACACTCCAGTCATTGCCCATTAAAAGGAACCCCTGCCATGGTACCCTGGAGAAAAGCAAAGTCTAAAGGATGACGCACTGACCCGGTTCCCTTTCATGCCTACGTCCTCCCTCTGCACAGGATGGGGAAAGTCAAAACTCACTACAGGTTGGAAACCGGAGGCTTGATTAGCTGCCAGAGAAAAGTTCTTGGCCTAAAAGGCACCAAGCCTCTAACAGACACAATTGTCTATGAGTCTAGATCACCTCACAGAGCCCAAGAATCTTTTTTTCAATAAAGGAAGAAGAAGGATTGATACAAAATGGTAGACCATGTTGGTTAAGAACATAGGCTCTGGAGCCAAATCCAGTACAAATAGGATGCCTTCCCCTTGCTCACTTGGTGATTTGGGGCAAGTTACTTAACCTTTCCTCAGTTTCTTCATCTGTGAAAGACTGTACCTAAGCAACAGAGTACCTGAATGGAGGGGGTTAAATGAGGTTAATCAAAGTACACGAGAGTCTGGCAGATGGCCAGAACTCAGCCAGGCTTAGCTTAAACTAACATCAGGTTATCATTATTATAAAAACAACTTTCCATTATGGTTGCACAAAAAGAATTGTTCATAAAAGGGGAAGATCTGTGGACTTTTATGGCAGTTGCAAAATCAGAGAAAGAAGAAAGCAAGGGAGGAGATTTAATGAGAAAGTTAAAGCCGACCTTTCAATCAAGCGCTGAGCGTGTACCCCCGTCACAGCTCGAGACTATAAGCACACCAGTGGGTTTGTTTCCCACAATTTCTGTGTAAGTACCAGACATCTGAGAGTAAGAATACAGCTGAAACTCTTCCCTTCATCCCTTCTAGTATGTTCATGACTTACTACATCAGGAAATCACCACCAGTGCAGCTACGGTGCAGGGTGTGGGATTGGATTTGCACGTGTGTGGACAAGGATTCACTGCTGATCCTAAGGGTGTCGACGACTCCTAGGATGGGTCTGAGGCTGGGATCCCATCACACAGTCTCCTGAGAGCGTGGGCTGGCTGATGGAGGATGAGGTGAACACCTCGGGGGAGTCTTGTTTTTCCCACACACAGCTACATACAGTGGGACTTGGGACCAGTATTTTTATGCTGTTCTTTAATAAAATCCTGACCAGGTTTTATTTTCACTTGCTATCCCAGCTTCCAAGCTGAGCTTCCTCCTAAGTTTTCAACGTAAAGGCACTCTCCTAGCCAGGCTGAAGCCTAATTTGTGTCATGTGGGATAACAATGTTCCCTTTCTCCTACGAATGCATCTGAGGCTGGTTTTTACCAATTCAATGTTAACATTACTCTGAGAATGCATAGACATGATGGACTTGGAAATCTTATTTACTAAAACATTGATAGTAAAGTTATCTGAAAGAGAATTCAGAAAAAAGCATTTCCTCCATATGTCTAGAGTATTTTTCAAAAACTCCTAAACACCCCCCAACTATTTTGGACAAACGAGTACTGAGATAGGATTACTTTCAAGGAAGGGAGTGTTTTCTGTCTAAATCATTCTAGTCCCCTTGCAGGTGTCTCCAAGCCTTTGGTTCACAGCTTGGGAACGTTACCTGATATTTGGCCAGCAATTTGCTCTTCCAGAGGGAATGGGCGACATCATGAATGGACAGGCGCAGGTTGTGGGTGCTGCCTTTGAAGTGAAGAGCCTTAGGTTCTTCTAGGAGCTGTCCTCCCATCTGTCTCTCGAGCTGCAAGACTTCCTGCGACGACATGTCCCAAACCAAAAGCAAATATGAATGACTGGCATCACTTCCATAGTATGCTTCCTCACTCTGCCCCCAGCCCCCAAACCTAACTGTGCAGCACGTGACCTCCATCCTGCAGCCCCGAGACCCTGCAACTGAGGCCCCCGCCAGTCTGCACGTGACTGGGCCCTACTGGCCGTGGACTGGGTCAGCAAGCCACACGACGCTGTTGTGCGGTACATTCAGTTCAGTCTACACTTCCTGACGAACAAGTGGGGTATTTAATCAAATACGGGGCAACGACAATCAGAACCCAAAATGGGGAGAATCCCCCCAAAAAGAAAAAAATCGGTAGAAACGTAGATAAACAGATACGTAAGTAGATTTTCAATGAACTTTTAGGGAAAGGGGCAAACAACTAGAAAACAAACTAGCTCTTAGATTGGAAATACCAGCTAACATAAAAATCTGGAATGTCTTTTGGGCACTTTTTCTATTTTTTTTCAGTTTCTTTACTACAGAAATAAAATCTGTGCTTAAAATGATCCACTGCACAATTCTCAATTATTAAAAAATAAAAATATGCTCATTAAATATTCTAACAGAGGAAAGTACACTGATACAGATTAGGAGGATTTTTCAGCACCAACTATTGATCTCAATAGTCACTCAGATTCAGTTTTTCAAAAAACCACCTCATTTTTCAAGAACCATGGCTGATTAAATTTGCTATGTAACTTTACTTATGCTATAAAGATATAAGATGAAGATAAATTCTGTATCTACTTCCACTCCTCAAGCTAGCTAATGGGAGTTAATGAGGCATTTCCAGCTACAGCTGCAATTATCCAAACATCCGCAAACCATAAGTTCTCAATGAACAAACATCCCGAGTCTCCTCTGCTGTCTGAACCGTCCTGGTGCAGTTTGTTCCTCTCGTGCTATAAAAGTTTCAGTGATAAGAATACGCAGACACTTGTGACCTTTTTTTCCCAAATGGGTTCAGGAAAATAACGGATTTTATAACAATATAAAAACAAAATACGATTTTCTTCTTTGGTGAGATTTCAGTCGGAAGCATGGGGTTCAATAACACAGGTGATCACTCAGGCCATCCCACAGGCGTGTATAGGGAACCTACTCCCGCACAGATAGATGGTCACAGTGCAGAACTGTGGTCCAGTAAGTGCAGAGCTTACCAACATCACTGATTAGATGGAAACAGCTCATTTCAAACTGCTCCTTTACTGGTTCTTAGCACCCTCCATCTTTGAGTCGGGCCACTATTCTGCACGATGCAAGCTGCCGAAAGGTCCTATAAGGTGTAGGGAATATGAGGTCTCAGGCAGGGACTCCTCTAGTTAGTGTGTAATGGAAGAGATGAGGCAATAGCACATTGACAGAGAGATGGGAGTGGTCCAGCTGCTTGAGAGCACTGACGCTGAGAATATTCAACCTTGCTGGCTGATGAGCGGCTGTTACCTGTGACAGGAGACAGCACTCAGCCACCCCGACACAGACGCTGTGTCACTGTGCCCTGGCTCTGCTGTGCCCGCAGCTCAGCAGCCTCCAAGAGTCCCCATAGGCCTCTAGACGTACCCAGTACAGAGCCGTACACGCTCCTCATGAAACACCCTCCCACAACACTTCACACTCCAGTCCTCGAGGAGAATCTGGCCGTGCGGGAATAAAGACGGATAAGAAAAGCGAGGGTTAATTGCAGTTTCTTCTGCTTCAGCAGGAAGGCGTAATGAGCTTATGTTGATCATTTTCAGGGTCTAGTTAGCATAATAGAGAAAGCTGATGTTCCCGGTGAACCTGGCACCTGACAAATTCTAAAGCTAAAATGATGTTTGTTTATAAGCCATTAGAAGAAAAGAAACATAATTAGAAATCTTTGAGATTACAGTCATGCCAATCAATCAGTTCTAGCTTCTCTCCAGTACACCCTAATTACCTCATCAAGACATCCAAAGAGCAATCGATAGTAATTATCTGATTACTATAGATCTTCATTATGTCCAAATTATCTCCCTGGGATGTCTAAAAGAAGACGCATTGTATTCCGGGAGGTAACTGTACCCAACAATGTATAATCCACACCCCATTCCTACAATCAACACAGATCGCCAGGGGAGATGGAGGACACGATCAGTTTTCTTGGCAGGGATGACCACTGAAAAAAACCTAAACTGCCTATTGGCCATGACCTTGAGGTCAACAAATCTAATACAGTACCACATTGTGAGTGCAAAGTCTGCGTAGGAGGCAGCCCAAGAATAAGGCTCAGTGCTTGGCTTCTTCGGCATTGACCCCGAAAGTCATGGTAAAGGGTTCTCCCAGTGAGGAAAGAGACTGGGCTGGCTCAAGCCTTTTTTTGAGAGAAGGGACCAAGTAAAGTGCCATTTTAAAGAACATGGTGCTGGAGAACACACTCTCTCTCCATATTCTTAATTTCTCCATCTCTCCGCTAACCAGGAGCGACACAAAGCTGCTGCAAACAGCTGGGAGGAACCTGACTTCTCTGTCCCGTTCAGATGGACAGGAACCCTGGTGAGAGATGAACTGCTCACCAGAATGCATCCATGCTTGGAGCAAGGTCTCTAAACATATTTGACTGCACCTGCCATCAATCAAAAAGAAATCAAGCCTGCATTTTGTTTCTGTTTCTTTATAAGTTATATACCTACATTAACACATCAATATGTTAATGGTATAAAATATACCTAAGGTTAAAAGTATGTGCTAAGATGAACAGACACAGAAGTCTTTAATAGTGTCTATTTTTACCCCCCAAATCTCATTGGCCTGGGGGTTGTGAAGTCCATTTTGGAGACTGCTGGCTGGGGCAGCTGTCCCTCCACTAGTACTTTGGGAGAAATCAGCCAGGAGTAAATGATTCAGTAAGAAGAATCCTCACCACACTTAAATTTAACATTTTTTTCCTGAACAGTAGCAACTTGTATCATCGCACCCAGGATGTTCAACTTCAAGGGAACACAACAAAATAAAGGAGAAGACAATAACCAAAGCACAAATTAAAAACATTGAAGTGTGAATTAAAGATATTACGATCAAAAACTAAAACAACTCCTTGGAAACTAAAATCACCTAGAGCCACACGAGAGGGAGACGACCTGCCACATACAGCAAATCCCACGTATAAGTTTTACGTCAGAAAACAGAAGAGGCAAGCCCACTTGATAGGCTCCTCGGGGTTTTGTTCCATACTGTTATGGTTTAAGTATCATAATTTCAGATATTTTATAGCTGATCCCACTTAAAATTAATGTAACATTTTAAAAAGCTTGATTCTCTGAATTCCTTCTGCATGAAATCATTTTGGTTATTATACATGATACAGAGAACATACAAATAACAGATGTGTGAATCAACAAAGTACAGCTTTAGAGTCACATGCTTTCCCCTCCTTAATCTTCCTGGGAGCATTCATTCAACACACCTGCCAGGAACCACATCGGGTTCTGGGACGCACACACAAGTCAGCCTCCGTCCCAGCCTCAAACCACACTCACAAACCTCAGCTGTGGGGAGACCGACATATAAACACGTAACCCCAACGTAGTGTGCCCAGCTCTAAGCTGCTTTTGGGTCCCAAAGTTGGGATATTTCACACACCTTATGAGAGGAAAGGAACAAGATATATTTAAGGTCAAAAGAGTTAGGAAGACTTAAGAAAAATATCGTGACCTTGGAAAGAAATGCCGTAACAGGAATTAGGATCGTCTAGGCTCTTTGTTCTCAGAAATATAGATGTCGCCTTCCTCTGCAAAGGCTGTCCTCCCTGCCGGAAGCACCCCTGCCTCGGTGCCTTGTTCGGGCTCTGCTTCTATAGAAGGGGTCCCTTTCTGCCTGCCTTTGTCAGTTCTATCTCCACCCCTCCAGCGTAACCTTGAAAGACTCTTGCAGGGGTCAGTTATCAACAGAAACGTCTCCAGCCCATCCTTCCATGGGAACACACACGTGAACCCCATGCCGCAGGGAGCAGGCCTGTACGTCAGAGCCGGAGCCCGCCGGGATCTGGGCAACCCCGTGGGGCAGCCGCTTCCCAGTGTGGTGGCTGCTTGGAGAACGCAGGCTCCCCGGTGGCCCTGAGCACGGGCTGTATGGATTCAAGGAGCCTGTGAGGGACTGTTCGAAAGGCAGGGACGAGGGACTCCACAGGAGAAACAAGGAGCATTCTCAATAACCAATTAAGCCAAGACATTATCCATGCCAAGCCATTAGCCCTGGCCGCTTAAGAGCCACAAAAAACGCAAGCTGTTTTAAAGGACTGCGCGTACAAAGGGAGCACCTCTGGCCTCTACCCAGCGCCACCCACCCGCCCCGGGCGCCGCGCCCTCATTACGGCGCGCGGGAGGAGCCCTGCGACTCCTACCCTCCGGCCCCTAAGCCCACGGCTCTTCACTCCGCGTTACTGCCGGGCCAGACCACGCCTGCCTCCGCTGCCGCCCGCCCGTGTTCTTCCTCCTCCGGGCCCTCCCCAGCCCGGGCAGGTGTCAGCCTCACAGCTAGCGCACACTAGTGCCCCCGGTGGCGGGGCTGCCTACGCTGAGATGCCTGAAGCTCATGTTCGGGAACGTGAGGAGTCTCCGTCTGTGTGCAAAGCACTGACTGTGTCCCAGGACCTGCGTGAGGCGCCGGGCCCTGGCTTTGCTTCTGCACTCCGTGCTCACCCTCGTCCGCCGTCCCCCTCGCCCTGCGCTCGGACCCCCCTGGCCCTGCTCGAGGACGGGCCTCCTCTCTCGCACCGCTGCTCCCAACTGTGCCTTCTTTGAAGGCACTTTTTTTTTTTTTTTTTTTTGCGGTACGCGGGCCTCTCACTGTTGTGGCCTCTCCCGCTGCGGAGCACAGGCTCCGGACGCGCAGGCTCAGCGGCCATGGCTCACGGGCCCAGCCGCTCCGTGTAATGTGGGATCCTCCCGGACCTGGGCACGAACCCACGTCCCGCGCATCGGCAGGCGGACTCTCAACCAGAGAAGGCACTTTTTTTAACATCTGGTTTCTCAGGAATACAATCCAATTTGTGGGTTCTCCAGCCTTTAGCTTCTCCCTCTCTTGTCTCTCTCATTTTCCCTCCAACGACTCCTACCGGCTACAGAAAGGAAGACACAAATAATGAAACTTAAATCCCGTATGACACATTCAAATCGCTTCTGGAAGAGAAGGGTGGGGGCGGTGAAGCCAGGGCTTTGCTCCGTTTTCTCTCACTCCTTTCTCGGTGCTGTCTGGATGGGACCTGTCCTCGCATTCTTTCCTCTGGACAGAAGCCCAGAGCCCTGGATCGGCTGCTCACCGCTGCCAGGGAGCCTGGGGGCAGCGCCTGGAGCCTGGGCTGGTAGACGCAGCTCTCGTGGGGACGCGCTAAGATTTCCACAGGGCAAGATCACCAAGGGCAGCGAATGGAGCAGCAGCCAGCCTTGCACGCCAGGGGTGTTCGCTTTGGTTTGGCCGTGCGGCTCCAGGGGGAGGAACCCTCACTCCACGCTCACGCAGGGCGGGCCCTGGACCAAGCACGGAAGGCCAAGTCGTGCGCTTGGAGACTCGCGCCCACCTCCACCAAGCTTCTGCCATACGGACTCAGGGCTCTCCAGGCACAAAGAACACACCGGCAGACGCTCAACATGCCACACAGGTCAGACCTCAAAAGACCAACCCTCAAGGGCTGTGCTGCCTGTTTTAAAAATAAGAATCACATCTCCTCCCATCAGAGTTTATGGAACCTCCTTTGCTCCTGTTCACTCTTTAAACCTGTGTTGGAACCTGCCCCTGTCATCTGGGGATGAGGAATGTCTCTCTTTGCCAGAGGCTATCTTATCTCTGCTGTCGCTATCACAGCAGTGGGCCGTCCTCTTCCAAAGCAGAGGCCAAAGAGGCAGGGCCACCGTCTCTCCTGCCCCGTGCCAGCTCCTAGCGACACCAAGCTCAGCTCCCTGGGGCTGCACGGCCAGCTGTGGCAACATCTGACCGTCAGCCGGCCTCTCCCACCTGCTTGGGTCATCGTCACAGGCGCCCAGCCTCGCCACACTTTCTCTTTCCGGGCTCATGCTGGGGTGCTCCGCTCTCCCCCTGAGTTTGCCTGCCGTACTTTGTCCCTAATAATAACAAAGTTGGACTCGGGTGACCATGTGCAAACATTTCCTGTCAAGCCACCTTATTTCTAGGGCTCTGCCTGCTGTTCCCACAGCTGCTGTCACCATGGATGCTTGGTCTGAGCTGCCACTCCCAGCTGCCCAGTCAGGTCAGTTTGTGACACCTTTGAAGCAAAATGCCGAAGGGCAGCACCCAGGGAAGTCGCCGTGTGGCTTGTCCACCTCTGGGCTTACTTCTAAGGAAAAGATGGTCTCACACATCTGAGTATTAGGAATAAGACTTTTTAGATTGTTCTAGAACTTCTGGAGTCACTCTTGTATTCCTTTTCACCCTTGAACATTTATTTTTTAACTTCTATATTAGTGTCCTGTTTCTGCAGTAAGAAATTACCATAAGCTTAAGTGACTTAAATAACACACATTTGTTTCCTGACAGTTCTGTGGGCCAAAAGTCTGACGCAGGTCCCACTGGGCTAAAATCAAGTGGTAGTAAGGCTGCCTTCCTTTCTGGAGGCTCTAGGGAAGAATCCGCTTTTTTGTCTTTTCCAACTTCCAGAGCCGCCGACATTCCTTGGCTCGTGGTCCCCTTCCTCCCTCTTCAGAGCCAGCAATGGCACATCTCTGATCCTTCTTTCATGGTCATATTTCCCTCTGACCATAGCTGGGAAAGGTTCCCCATTTTTAAGCACAAAGTAATGAGATCAGACCCATTCTGACCATCCAGGATAATCTCTCCATCTCAAGGTCTATACTCTCATGTTTGTAGTCTCCTTTGCCATGTGAGGTAACATTTGTGTGCAGGTATCTTTGGGGACTCATTACTTCATCTACCAAAACTTCTATCTCCTCTTCTCTCTTTCCCCCCTCTCTCTCAAAACATAAATTCAGCACTGCAGATCATTTTGAAAATATATGATGGGGCCAGAGCCAAGTCTCATGAGAAGATGATAAAGATGGAGTAAATTTAGAGGCACCAAAAATAACCCTGTCCCTAAACAGCTGACCAACCAGCCTGCTACCGAACCTGACACTCACCCCACAATTAGATCACAATTAGAGTTAATATCTTCACTGAGCCCTTACCTTCAAAAGGCCATTATAATCTAAATGCCCACCTAGGCACAATTAACATTATCTAGTGACTGTTTTATGCCAGGAAGTTTAATAACTTTACTCTCTTTCAATCTTTTAAGGGTCCCTGATTCAGACCCAATGAAGTCCCTAAGAGGTCAAGTTCGATGACGAGGGCCACAGAGCTGATGAGCGGCAGAAGCAACCAAGTCGGCCAGCTGGACTCAGGCTTTCCTTTGACACCACACTTCCTTCCATCCACTGAGCAGGGAAAACACGCGTGTCACCTTTGACACATTTGTTGTTGCTGCTATCTAATGCATGTGTTACATGTATGAATATATTCATATAATTCCAGAGACCAGGATCCTGAGAATATGAAACATAGGTTATGCTAGCTTTGAGGTGCTTTGAGGGAAGTGAAAGAAAAGATATGGTTCATGGGGCCAATCCAATGGAGGGCCAGCCTTTGTTGGCCCAGAAGAGGCAGGCGTGAGGTGTTCTTGGTTCAGCAGGGTCACAGCTGGCCATGGAGGAGATATCGGAAGGACACGGGTGAAGAAGCACCAGGTTTCAGGATGAGACAGAACTTGTAATGGGCTACCTATGACTATCTATGACTGTGGCCCAAGAAACTGAGTATCATGCAATTCTCAACTAGGATTCCTATTTTCATTTTCAGTGTCTCTTTCATTTTTCTCTCATCTTTTCTCATAATAATGATTTTTCACAGAGTTACTATGTTACAGCCTAGATTCGGGTATGTGAAAAATGAAGTAATCCAAAGACGACTCTCTCCCATGCCAAATGACTACATAAAGAAAGCTAGTACACGTCATTTGGTTTGTGTCACATATACATTTGTCAGAATTTCAATTAACAACGTTGAATGTTACGATATGAGACTACTCATATTTTATGCAAATAACTCCTCTTTTAGGTTCAGAGTTTAGTATAAAACCCTTTATTAGGAAAGGAGAATCTTATAATTGTACCCCTAACATAGTGGGACAGAAATTACTTACATCAATGCTGATGTATATTTCTCCCTGAAGTGTTTTTAAACTTACCCCAAATATAACCTTGCTCTCTATTAATTTCTGGTCTATTTATATTAGGATTTAAGTCTTTGCAAACAGTGAAAGGAAAAAAACAATACTACTTTAATCACCTGAAGAGGAGGTAACGAGAAAAGCTGTGACCTACCCAACTCAATCCTTTCAATAGATGTGACCTCTTTATTTGAGAATGGAACTGATTCTAAGGTATTCTCACAATTCATAGCACCTTTATCCCTTTACATGAACTCAACTCACTCACTGCTCTCACTGGTCCTTCTAGCACATGCATGGAAAAAAACAAACAAAACAAACAAAAAACACCTGAAAGGTATGTAAAAGAATTCCACTGTCTCCTGGCAGCCTTGACTTTTACTCCAGCAGTCACTGCCAGCATTCTAATTCAGCACTAATGCTTCCACGTTGCTAAATACAGCTTTTAAGTTTCAGATGACCACTTTTGCTTCCAGGTTTAACAAAACTCAGGGAAATTGTTACAAAAGCTACCAAACTCAAAGAGGTGGGTGGGAAGATGAAAGAATGCATCAGCGTTGCTGAGACTGACTGATGTGGTATCTTTTTTTTCCGCATCCACGTGGACAGTATGATAATAAGTGGGAATTAATATTATCAATATGTTCAGATCCAGACACGGGGCCAGTCTTCTTTCTAATAGCTCTCCAGACTGTGTAGTTCTGACCCCCGAGAATGAGCGCTGCACTGAGCTTCCCTCTCTGCCCTCATCCAACCTTCTGTGAGGGTTTCTGCAATTCAGAAAGAATCCCCAGTCCGCAGTAGTAACTCTAAGAAAACGTCAAGTCTGGGAAGGCCCACTTGCAGGCATCACTTGCTAGCTGGAGACACAGGTGGTGGAGGAGTTAGATTAAAGCCCAAATAAGGAAGTCGAGCTCCTTTTCATCAGAGCCCAGACTAGGTGAGAAGAGGCTGAAATTATAGGTTTGAAAGGTAAAGGACAGCAGCTGAGGGAGTGTCCCTTGAGTGGTACCACAGGTGCTAGATCATTGCAACACATGAAGGGGCTGCAGTACCGTCAGGGATCTGGGGAGAGTGGGAGAGGCTCGGAAGAAGTGCTGTGTGAAATCTCATGAGTCAAGGAGAAATACATAAAAGGACTGTGGAGAAGCAGGAGAGCCACAGCTTAGGGCAGATGTCTTGACAGTATAATGGACTCAATCAGGAATTTGTGATTTTTTTAGAGAAGCTCAACAGGCCGCAAGTAGACATAGAGGGCTTGTTCAGTGGAGGTCATATGTAGCGATGGAAATTACAAAAGCCTGCAGCAGCTTTAGATGGCAAGAGATTTCTGAGTGGAAGTGAGTTCCCTGTAGATACGGGTAAGAGCAGATGAAGGTTTGTGGACCAGGAGACCAGGGACGGTGGACGGAGGTTTTCCTTCAAAACAAAGAGCAGCTTTCGTGCACCTTGTGGGAGAGAGATGGAAGGTCAGATGCTTTCACAGGTAGAGACCTTGGCTGGTGGAGATCTTGGTGCAGTTCCTACTGAGGATGCAGTACATCTACCTTAGTGGGTAGATAATGAAGAATGATGTAAAGGTTACTAGAGTACATTTGGGCAAAGGAACTGTGAATAAGAGGTGACTTTGAATTTGAGAGGATGAGGGGAATAAAAGGAGGGGCAAGAAAGAAGACGAGGCAGGTACTGCTAGGGTGGAGATGTGAACTAAGGGGACTCTGTGCTGAGGAACTGAAGTGGGTAATGGAACACAGAGTAACAGAATAAAGGAAAACCAACCAAAAGGCCAGCCCAGAGGTAGAGCGATGCCCCAGAAGTGGTCAGGGATATGAGACGTATTGGAACTTTTCCTCTGGGACTTGTGGTTGGGGTGTGGTCCTCACTGCAGGGACTGTAAGTGATACGTGTTAGTTGGGAGATCCAGCTGCAGTTAATGTGAGCAGGTGAAGGAATGGGTGAGAAAATGATTTGAGGATACAGGAAAGTGTGTCCTAAGTAGGATGAATGTTCCCAAAAGACCCCTGAAATTGTTTAGTGTAATAGATCTTAACCTTGGCTGCACAGTAGAATAACCCAGGCAGTGCTCAAACAAAAAACAAAACCCAATACCTACACTGATCAGATCAGAACCTTTGGGTTGGGAGCCTCCAACAAGTCTCTTTTTAAAGCTTCCCAACTGACTCCTACGTGCGCTGGATAGAGAATTATTATTTAGGATTTAGGACGAGCATAAGTGAGGAGTGCGGTGGGCCTGAAGGAGGAGGTATTTGGAGAAGAGATGCAAAAGACAGTATTTATGGGTAAATTAGAGGAGCAGGGCGATGGGAGAGAGGCTGGCGGGAGCATTAGCAGGCGAGGTGCCAAGAGGGCAGAATTTAGGTAATGAAGGGCCTTTCTCAGTTAATCGGCCCCAAAGTTCCCATTCAAGCATGGGCATGAGGCAGTTTTGGCTGGACTGAGCTGTCTCTTCGGTATGTTGGTTTACCTATAACTAGGATTTTGGTACTTCTGCATTATTAAACGATCAGGAGGTACAAGAAAGCCTTATCCATTATTCATGTTTCTTTCAGACTAAGTGCTGGATCCCCAGATGCTGAGAATTTATATATGTCTATTTGGAAAGCACTGACCATGATATAAACTGCTCTTGGGTTGTTTTTACTTCTCAAACCTGTTTGTCAGTCTTTCTCATCTCTTTTCACTAATTAACATAATCAAAATTATTTTATGAAATATTACTTTTTTTGCATGGATTGTACGTCTTTTGAGAAGAAAGGTCGAGAGTGACTGAGTATAAGAACTATTTGTGTGAATATAAAATGTGTTTCAGATATTTCAAATATGATGTAGATCTTCTACAGATGCTTTTTGCAATGATTTCTCTTTGAATTATTAAGAAGATTTGCCTTAATCAGACCCCATGGCTCGCCTACAAATACAGTTTTTCCTAAGAAGGATTTACGCCTACGATGATTTCTATCCAGACAGTGCCTTAACAGTATCGCCTTTGCAAGGAATACAAAAGACATAACCTTAAGCTTTACACTAGAGCTGTGTGTTCGCATCATTTATTTAACATCAGAAACTCCTACAGGCTCAACCATCAAAAATATACCCAGGGACCGAATATGTCTCATCTCCTCCATGGACACAACCTACAACACTCAGTTTTCATGACCCAGAACTATTCTCTGGATGGAAACTCCAGAAGGAAATACCCTGAATTTCAGAAAAAAAAAAAAAATTCTTCTCTTGGCTTCCTAGATGCATCCTTCTCCTACTTCTCCCCTTCCTCCTCTGGGTACTCCTCTTTCTGTAGGTCTTTTGCTGGCTGCCCCCCTCCTCCCTTGCAATGGCAGGGCTCCCCTGGTCCCTGGGCTCTAGGGTGTGGCTCTCCGAGCAGCCCACTTTAGGAGCAGAGTCCAGACCGCAGCCAGCTGCCCGGGGAATGAAGCCTGCTTTCTCCACTCAGCAGCTGTGTGGCCTAGGGCAACTTACTTAACCTTTCTGTGCCCTGCACATCTGTAAAATAGGGATAATGGTGTCCTACAGGTTGTCGTAAAGATTCAATGAGTTAAGAAAAGACACTTAGGATCTTGCCCGGCACATAAGAAATTCTCGGTGATGTTTATTAGCTTTATTATTATTTTCTCCCTCTACTCTCCCTTGATATTCTCCTCAATCACCATGGAGGACAAATATCAATATTATATAGTTGGTTCCTGAGTCTCTGTCTCAGGAACTGCTCTCTGTTCAAAGAGCCACCCCTATATTTCTAACTGTCCATGGGGCACCTTTGTCCTGATGTCTAATCCATACCTCTAATTCAATATTCCAAAGGCAAAGTCACCATATCCACAGTCCAGAGCTACCTGCCCCTGAGTTTGCTACTGTTACTTACAGGCAGACTTGATCTTCTGCTCCACCCATTCAGGGTTAGTCACCAGGGCCTGCAAGAGTTACTTAATAGGGCTTTCGTACCTATTCCCTTCCTCTAACTCCTCTGTCTTCACTCCAGCTCTACCATGCTTTTCCTGACTCGATTCTATCTTTTCATTGACAGCAGACTAGTATTTCTAACATGTATTTCCAGTCATGTCTATCTTCTAGTTACATCTCTCTAGTGATTCTCCATTAACTCAAGAAACTGAATCTCCACTCCTCTCTCTGGTTGTCAAGGTCCATCCCAAAAAACCTCCTATCAATCATTCTAGGCTTTCTGGAAATAACATGCCGCATAGAATCTGTATTTACTGTTCCCTTTGTGCTTCTTCATGCTGTTCCCTTCACCCAGAAATCCTGTATTTTTTTCCCCATTACTGTTGGCCAAACCCTGCCTTCCTTTAAGGTCAATCTCAAATGTTAGCTCCTTTTCAGATGTTCTCAAAATAATATGATGCCTCCTTCTCCTGAATTCCCACAGAGCTCTGCATTCATCTACGGCATGTGTCACACTCTGACTTGCTTCGTAATCCTTTGCATACTTCTTTTATTCCTCTTTCCAGATCATAACTTCTTCAGAGGCACTTACTATATCCTTTAAAGCTTCAAATGGGAGAAAATGAATGGCAATAATGGCACCGAGAATTAAGCCTATTTATTCTGTAAAGCAGCAGCCTGTTGTCAAATGCTAACCCTCTTCCTCACGGTCCTCACAGAAAGAATGGGAGAGCACATAAGGAAGTTGCACACAAGAGGAACATAGAGTGTGAGCAATTATGCCAGTTCCTTTTATAGGAAGAACACAGCTGAGACACACAAGGAAGCAGATTATTTACCATCCACAGGTCTCATTGCCAAATTCTTCCACTTCTAAATTTTTCATTAAAAGAAATCAAGGAGGGTAATAAACAAAAGTAGCCCTCGGGAGGAATCAGCGTAATGGAAACAGCTTCTTTATCAGCACGGCTTCAAGAAATGTCTAATTTGTTTTTGTAACTGCCATGTTCTGGGGCCAGACATTTGTGTTCATGCACACGGGTGCACGTACATACGCATGTCGTCTCTAGGTGTGAGGTGGGCGGGTCAGGCCGGAGTCACTTACCTTCAGGGCATCCTGAGTGTCATCCAGACAGTAGACCCGGAGGCTGTACTCCAGAGAGGAGCAGCAGAGCGGCCCGAAGATGGCCAGCGTCAGGCGCTTGGTGGCTGCTTTGGTGGTGGACTGCCCGACCAGGGAGTAGGTGCCAAGGTTCTCGGAGAGGAGGTGGCAGGCCTCTGCGTCCAGCTGGATGTAGCAGGGGGTGGTGAAGTTTTCCTCTCCGACCACCACCACATCCTGTGGGACGAGAAGGAAGGGGCAGCGACTGAGCCTCCTGGCTGCCGTGACCGTGGCCAACAGGGGTGCACAGATCAGCACTTCTCCTCCCAAGTTCTGATTACTCCTTTTCCTGCTCTTTTTTTCTTTCTCTGACTTTATTATACTTCTATCAATATTTCCATTCTTAATCATTCTCTCCCTTACTTCCCTTGCCTTTATGCTGATAACATGCTTTATGTAGAAGATCTTCATTTAGTCTTTTTTGATCTTCTAGGAATCTACATTGCTGGAATCTACCTAAAATTCCAAAAGAAATGTATAAGGTATCCTTTTAACTTCAGCATATTTGAGTTGATTATCTGTTTCTGATCATTTGCTTTAATCTCTAAATTGCTAATTTCATCCAAAAGTACTATCTTATTTCAATGTCATTTTAGCATAGTATTTTCCCCTGAAAATCTAGGGGTTTGAAAAGAATTTTTAAAAAAGAATTAGGGAAATTAAAGAATTATGCAATACCATTCTACTAAGTTCTTCCAAACTCACCCATCACTTACTTCCCAAAGCAATACACTGCTTTTCCTCATAATCTGGGCTCTTGGACTTTGCGAAAAGCACAGCATGGCAAACTCTATGCATTTGACACGTTATTTTTCTGTTTATTTTTCATGTAAGCCTTTAAGCAGTCTCACGTTTTAGATTGTTAACATTCAGCAAGAAATAAAAATAAGTGAAACTGATGAGTTTTATAAAAATAGTTACTAACTTAACTAGGTTTTGATTTAACCAAATGACTCAGGCCACAGAAGAAATCATCTGAAAGACCAAGCATAGAATCTATAAAACAAGGGTCACAATTCCACATGCCTCCCAGGGCAGAATGGTAACAGGAACGTGTGAAGCAGGTAGGGCAGAGGGTAATAAGGAGTGGTGGAGACTGTGGTGAAGCAGAGCACAAGCCTGTCTAAAGAGCTCAGTCTCCGCCTGGCTTCAGCCATTGCGGCCATGCAGGGGTGGGCTCTCAGTACTTTAACTGTAAGCATCTTTGCCGTAGGCATTTTTGCCGCGTAACTGATTGGCTGTAAAGCAATTTTGCTGTAAAAGATGAAACAGCAATAAATAAAAGAGGGACATTAACAAAAATAAAAAAAACATGAAAAATGAATAACAAAAGTAGAAAGACTTTATTATGAACTACAAAATATTTTAAAACATTTGAAATGTGTGTAGATTCATGGCAGTACTGTGCAAACAAATGATTTTATTTAGTGGGTTGTACCTAAGCACTTGTCTTCAAAGTCTTTCATTTGTAGTAGTATACATATTTTTGCTTGTTGGTTCAGCTCCTCATTTGGCATTCCACTTTTCTTTTTCGCTAAAATTTCTTCTTCATTAAGAGAGGAATCAGTTTCCACATACTGGGATGCATATTTATAACTGAGCTTTGTATTATGGTGTGGAAGCCCCTGCACTGTTGTTTGTTCTTGGTACATATTGTTACATGTCCCTTGACAGATGTTCCAAAGTTCTATGGGACATGTGGGCTCGACTCGGTGCCTTTTTGGCCATTGGCCTCTTTCAGATTTATGTAATATTAAAAATGGTAGTACTGTGTCAGTGGAGAGATGAAACCAAGCTGTCAACCAGTTGAAACCGAACTGTCCACCAGTTATTTTATCTTTTACAGCAAAATTGCCTTAAGGCCAATTAGTTATGTGGCAAAAATGCTTGTGGTAAAGATGTCTATGGCAAAGATGCTGACAGTAAAAGTACCAGGCATGGCAGGAATGCAGGACCAGTGAGGACACAGCCTTTAGTTTTTCAAGAGAGGCTGTAAGTTCAGATTATTATGTGAAATCTTCCAACTTTTAACTAATTCAAATTTAAAAGAAAATTTCAGTTGGGAGAAATAAAACCCATGTGTGGGCATGATTCAGCCTCTGCATTAGGCTACTTAATCTCTGCAGAGACAGCAACCATAGTTCCTTTGCTTCATACTGTATCTCAGTGGGCCTGGATCATGGTGAACAAATGGTTATTTGTCAAAAACATGAACAAATGTTTCATCATAAATTGAGTCCCTGGGGCTGGACAAAGCTATGAAAGGAGCCACCTCAGGTAGCTGTTAGTTAGGCCATGCAACATCACCCAAGCTAAAGTAAGGACTGTGTTTTAATAGCATCCATGAAATCATTTCTTCAGCTAAACCTGTACCCAAAGATAAAGCTTAAACTGAACTGGAAAGGAGAAAAAGGAGCTCAGCACTTCCACGTTTATTCCAGCCCCAAAAGGACACCTGCAGAGAAGCTGCCTTCTCCAGCACGGCAAGGGCAAGGCTCAAGTGTCATTTCCTGATGGCATGTTACAAAAAATCTCCTAGAAGAAATGGCGGAGAATAAAGATGCTCCATGTTCCTGTCACAAATAGAAGAGTGTTTTCATAAGGACTTCCTTCCTCTACTCTTCACATCTTTTTTTTTCTTTTCCTCTTATTATTGTTGTTATTACTCAAATCCAGAAATAGGGTATTAGGGTAATAGGCAGAGAATTGTGCAAATAATTTAGGATCCCTTGAGATAAAGACTTCGGGATGTTTTTGAGATAAATCATTTAAACTTAAATGGAATTGAAGTTAGATCTGGTAAAGTCCACTCTTAACGTAATGTATAGCCCTAGACGTCAATTCAGGACCTCTGGCAATGAGTGACCCTTCACCTTCATGTGGTCAAGAGGAGAGCACATCCATATAGAGGGGACACTCCAGGTAATTCCAGGTATGCCCTGCTACGCTTCTACCTCCACTACTACTTCTTCCTAAAATATTAGGGGTTTGAGTGTTCATGCATATTTTTTTTTCCTAAAAGAAAAATACTGAGGGACTTCCCTGGTGGCGCAGTGGTTAAGAATCTGCCTGCCAATGCAGGGGACATGGGTTCGAGCTCTGGTCCGGGAAGACCCCACATGCCACGGAGCAACTAAGCCCATGAGCCACAACTACTGAGCCTGAGCTCTAGAGCCCGCGAGCCACAACTACTAAAGCCCATGTTCTGCAACAAGAGAAGCCACCGCAATGAGAAGCTTGCGCACCGCAACCAAGAGTAGCCCCCGCTCTCCACAACTAGAGAAAGCCCGCACACAGCAATGAAGACCCAATGCAGCCAAAATAAATAAATAAATAAATAAAAATAGAAAAATACTGTAAGTAATCACAAAATATATCCAACATGCATATTGGATAATTCTCTTTATAATGACTACACAAATCATTTTTTTTTAGGTATTAGGTATAAAATATTCATGGTAAATATAACACATCCTTTTGCACTTAATTTCAGGTGCTAACTGCAGGGTTCTGATGTAAAGAACACGATCTGTTTAAGGCACTGTCCTTAAGAAGTTCTGATGGCAGCAGTTACAGACAGTCAAGTTGCCAAAGACGTTCTTCATTGTACTGGAGCTTAGGATACACCCTTCCTGTTTTGCCAGGTTAAGTTCAGACCTATATTCCTGGGACCTGTTAGCAAGTAAGTGTCTAACATTTTCTGACCCAGGTGCAATGTTTCTCTACCTGAAAATTAAAATAATAAAATATATATATATAGTTTCCCTTCCCAAGATAGTATGTATATGCAAATGGGACTTATGTAAGACTCTTAAGTACACCTTCCCTATGAGTTAGCTAATGCTTGACCATCTTTTTCTTTGTGCCTATCAGTCAGTAGATAAAACACTCAGGAACCAGTGTCTGTCTGTCTGTCTCCCCCTCTCTCCTCTTTGTCTTCCTCTCTCTGTTCCTCTCTCTTTCATTTTGAGTATAAGCTAAAATTCCACTCATGTGTTGCTTTAAAAATAAAAGCCTTCCCATAACTGCCCTTGCTTATCTGCATGGATTGCTCCTGGGTTCTATCTTTATCTCAACAGAAGCTCACCTCCCACTGTCCCTGCGCTGCCTGGTTCTTGAGCTGTATCTTCCAGTCCTCGGTATTGGGATCTGCGCAGTGATGCATAGTGAGGATGACAGGGCGGGTCAGCAGAGCTCCTGGAGGCCCACAGCTCACCACAGGGGTCAAGAGTGTCTGAGAGTCCTCCATGGGCGGCCTAGGAGGAGAGCAGAGATCTGCGTCATGCAAGTTCCATAGTATTTATGTACTACGTACTCACTGAGATTTCAGATCTAAAGTTGCACAAATAGCTTCTTCTTGGATTTTTTTTTTTTTTTTTTTTGTCGGGGGCAGGGGGCAGTGGTGGGGTTGAGGCAGAATTAAATGGGAAGACATGCACTTTATACCAAGACTTTGATCTTGCAAGACTTGAGGTCTTTCTAATAATAGTGAATCTGCCTGCATATCTTTGATCCCTCCCTTCAGACACAGGTCTGCCTTTGCTAATTTCCTCTGAATTCATGTACTGATACTTTCAGGATGGAATGAGAAGGAACAGGGTCCTTATGAAGTTACATAAGCATCTTTTCTGATAATACTTGCCAGTCGTTTCACAGAGTTTTACATACTTCCGTGTTTTTAGGACCTAACTTGAAAAACACTTCAAAAAAATCACTTTAGAATAAGGACACCCTAGAGCTAAACTTCTTCCAAATGACTTTCAGGAATAATTCAGGCTAGTATAGCAGATTCATTTTTTTCAAACATGACCAAGAAAGAATGTAGAACTGTATTTCTATAGCAATTTAAAATGATGTTTCTCTACATGTATACTTCATACTCTGAGAATTTGGGTGGAACGAATTTCAAAGATCCAAATTCTTTATTTTTACATGTTTTTTTTTTTTAATTGCCTATTTTTTCCCCCAACAAGATTGTAACCAACAGCCAATGAATAAATTAACCCAAGCTGTCAGTTGATATGTGAGGAAGTAGCCCCAAAGCGTTGAGTGGATTGCCCCAAGTCTCACAACTAACAAGCACCGGTGCTGGTGCTGGGACTACAACCAATGCCTTTGCAAAAACAATACAACTATGTTGTCAGAATAGCATGAGTTAAGAAATCCTGGACTCACAAAATTTTAGAGGAGGAAGGGCCCTCAGGGCCAACAAGCACAGAGCTTCTCTACAAGATGCTGACATGTGGTTAGTGCTTTAAACTCATCCAAAATTGCAGTCCACTACTACTGAGGGGTCAACTCATCTATTATCAACTCAATACTTAGAATGAATACAATCTGTCTTCCTGACACTTCTCTCCACATATCCTGACCGGCTTTCTCTCCACTTTGGCATGAAAGAGCCTCTCAAGCACTTAGAGATTATTACGGTATCTCTAAAACGTCATCTTCTTCCAGATGAAAGCGCCTCAATTTTTGCAATTTCAACTAGAAAAGCATGGTTTCTTGATCTCTCCCTATAATTCTATCTTTATTTTCATAGAGATGTCTGTCAGTGTTTCACTATCTTCCCTAGAGTGAGGCATCTTGAAATGAGTGTAAGACAGTCACCCCTTAGTATCCATGGAAGATTGGTTCCAAGGACCCCCCGGCAGACACCAAAATCCCTGGAGGTTCAAGTTCCCTATATAAAAGGGCACAGTATTATATAAAATGGCATATAACCATTATATAAAAATTATATAACCATTATAAAAGTTTTGTAACCATTTATAACCAAAAAATTATATAACCATGATATAAAATGGAATATAATCTATGCACATCCTCCCACATACTTTAAATCATCTCTAGATTACTTATGATACCTAATACAACGTAAATGCTATGTAAGTAGTTGCCAGTGTGCTGCAAATTCAAGTTCTGGTTTTTGGAACTTCCTGGAAAAAATTGTTTTTTCCAAATATTATTGATCCAAGGTTGGTTGAATCTGCAGATATAGAACTCACAGATACAGAAGGCTGACTGTTCTCAGGTATACAGTATAGGGGGACTACTGTTTTCTCTGCTTTGGGATATGTAGTTATATCAGTGCCTCACGAAATTGTTGCCTTCGATCATTCTCAATTATTTATATTATTTAGCAGAATTGAGTTAGATGGGAAGATAAGAGATAACATGGTTAAACATGTCCTTTATAAAAGGAGGCAATGAAGCCCCAAGAAGGTTAAGTAATTTGTTAAAGCTAACCACTATGTATTCCTAACATGAAAGGCTCTTAGTCTCTCTTTGTAGGTCTGTGGTTGCAATGATGGCTTTTGAACCTATACAGAGAAATTTATATTTAGCCATCTAATTTTACTTTAATTGTTTTAGGAAATTTTTCAGGTCATCTATTTCTTAATGCTATGTCTTTCCTCCATATATTGGCTATCTCTTCTAGTCTTTTATCTTCCATAAATTTGATATGCCTGCCATTTATGTTCTCATTCCAATCACTGATAACACTGTAATACAAGAACAGGGCAAAGACAGAGACCTTTTCAAGGGCACTACTTGAAACCTCTCTCTAGTCTGACATCAATACTTTGAGTTTAGTACAGTCAAACACAAACCCATTAAAATGTACATTGTCCAGTTCATATCTTTCCATTTCATTCACATGGATATTACAAAGGTCATATCAAATTCCTTTACAATCGCCACAGTCACTTGAAATGGATTTTCCTCTAGTCTTTATCTATGGTTAATATAGAAATACCACATAATCTAGAAGTTAGCTTCTATCTATGGCTTACCCTCACTTAACACTCAATGAATGATAGAAGCTGTTATTATTTTTTTCATATTGTTGGAAAACTATTCTCCACGCATCTCTCATGTTTCTGCATGGTCCCGACTGTCTTTCAAGACAACTGTATAGCAGTCTCCTTGGAAGATAAAGATAGTGCTTACCTCTGGAGCAAATGGCAGACATGTCTACCTCCCATTATAAAACCCTCAGGTTCCCTAAACTCAATGGTATATTCCTGGAATGGAACCACTGAGTGTGTAGATGTCCTCTGACTGTCTTTACATCACCCTTTCAGAACTTGGGAAACTGGCACAAAAATGGAAATACTTTAGATAGTGCTCTTGCTGTGAGCAATAAAGTATCCTTTGTCTCTGACTCAGGAGTCTTGTGTCATTTATCCGCATCTACAAAACTGTGGCAGCCAACTTGGTAGGTCACAAGTAAGGTCAAATCTTAGAAATTCCTAAGTTCTTGGTGATTATTATCATCAGTGCTAAAAACTCAGTTAAAATTTGGCATATTTTCCCCTTAGTAAAACTTGGCTATCAGTGCTTCTTCTTTTATTCTAAAATTTCACTAGAATCTCCCAACCCGTGACTTTCTTTTCCTCCTATTCAGGAAAAGATTTTTTTAAATTATCTCTTTTTAGTCTTTTAATATCATCTCCCTTCTCACTGAATAATAACATAGTTTTATTAAATCTAAAGTTATCAAAGTACTTGGAAATGTACTTATATTTGGAATTATAAGGTGAGTGGTAGCTTGAGAACTCATTACCATCCCCTTTTGGTTTTCATTTCCCCTTTACGCAATTTGTCCTCCTTTGTTCCAGTCTGAAATTCATTCTCTTAGAACATGAGTGAAGTCTTGCTTTCATTGTGCCACAGCTGATATTACACTATCTGCCTTAAACAGTAACTATACTCTTGTTTAATTCTACTTTTCCTACTGGGGCAAAAAAAGCAATGGCTGCATTTTCCTGCGCGCTACCCTTACCTTTTAGTTACAAGTGTATCTTGAGAACGAGCATTAAACTTTTAAAGAAAGAGAGTAAAGTGGAATCCATTTCAAGTGGTCCTTGCAATAGAGTTGGGGATTGGAAGCATCTGTCTCTCAGTCTGCTGTTAGCAGCGGGTGCTTGAGGCAGGAGGAGGAGGGATTCTTCTCATCACTGAGTTGGAACAGAAGGGAGAAGACTCCCTGCTGCGCTGGGGTGCCGTCAGACCTGCACTCCCCTGGCATGCAATACTGATGGGCACCATTCTTGGAGGAGGGATAGCAAGGGAAGGAAGGGGCAGTAGGTGTCAAAAGAATTTATTTACCCAGTGAGGTGCAAGAATGTAATGAATAGGGAATTGGTGATGTGGAATTCATAACAGGGAATGGAAAACAAAGAAGTAATAATGATAAGAATCTTTTTGGGTTTTCAAGATGAAAGAAGTAGCACTGAAATTGGAAACATCTCCAAGCATATATGGAAGGAGCCACCTAGGGAAGGTTAAGATTTAACTATGTGAAACCAAAGGTCAGAGCATTTAAATCCACATTTCCTTTATTTACATAAAGGGAGGATATTAAAATACATAAAACAAAAATAGTATAAAATAAATATAAAAAAATCTGTTTTACGTTTTTGCAGAGAAGGGCTTTACTTCATTAAGTCTCATGTGTTTTCTAAGATATTTAAGCAAACATTCTGTAAATATTAATTGCAGATGATATGGAAATAAACTCAAAGAAAAAATTAGCTGCAGAAACAGCAATTAAGTAGAAATCCACTAATGAACAATGATTAAAGTTTTAAAGGCTTTTCAAAGTCCAACAAGGATAATATCATGGTAAATGTCGGATGCGTTCTGAGGACTCTAGGACAAAGCCCTCGGAGAGGAGTTTTAGTTTCCTGTCAGATTTTCTTATCCTTTGCTTGCTGTTATCAGCGAGGACAACTCCTCCTACACATAACTGCACAATTCACAAAACTTTCATAAAAGCTATTGCATTTGCTGCCCAGGGCACACCTGCTAAGGTAGTCAAGATAAGTGTTTATATTACCTTTTTTTTTTTTCCCCAAAAGAGGAAACTGAAAGCTAGAGAAATTAACACACTTGCCCAAAGCCACAAAGCTAGTCATAGGCAAAGCTAGGATCCAAAAGCAAGTCAATTGGTTTCTTTCACACAGTGGTATATTCTGGGTTGCTTATCTAGATTTACAGCCTTGAGAAATTTCTGTGATGTTTGCTACAGCAAGCTCAAAACTGCTTCCTGAAAAGAATCTTTCTCCATCTACCTCTGTGTAGAGACGAGATGCCTTCTATTAACACACATGTCTTTTGTCAGGTCCCTCAGGATGACAATCCCACCCTAGGCTCAGCTGCCTTTTAAAGCACACAGTTTCATGTATAACCGGCAACTTGAAATACTTGCACTCTAGGTATCTGACAAGGAATATCTAACTCACTTGCTATCAAAAGATCAATTGAGCAAAAAAGAATATTTATGGAAGCCACTTTGAAGGGCGTGCCCCCATTTCCCCAGACAGACCAAAATGTGTCCCTGGATTAAGCCTGAACAGCTAAATACTGTGCCCTGGATTGAACTGCTGAATCCTTGTGGAATCATTTTACCGAATTTATCCCTGGGCTTTATATCATCTACTCACACTGAGGGACACTAACAGAAGTAGCCCTGTGTAGCTCACTGCTATTTTGATCTTTTGAATGTTGTTCACTGTATTAAAAAAAAATTTCTTTTTCTTTATGAGGAACCGAAGGAGAAATAATTGAGCTTCCTCCAGGCATATTTTCCCCTTTTGGACACATGGATCTTATAACCTACCATGTTTCCCTCTTGAAAGCTTTGAAATAGTAAATTCATGACCTACTAATAAGAAATATGCTGGGAATTCCACCAAATATTTTATATTCTAACTGCTCACCTGAATTTATCTTATCTTTCTAATCTTATTTTTTCTATTTTCTCATTTTTTAATCCACTTATTTAAAAACAATTTTCCTCCCATTGAAAAGAATCACCTTGAATCATTTCTTTAGAAGTAGGACTTCAATAAATAAACACTGTGGAGAACAGTGAGAGAATAAGATTTAAATATACCTGGATTCCACACCCTTCCGCCCTCTACCTTCAGTCTTTTTATAGCTGTTACTTCAAACAAGAAATTCAGGACTCTACCTAAAAGGATAATATCACTGAGTTTCACTGAGAAATAATAAATGTCACCTACTATTATACAAAGTTCCAAACAACACATTAAAATAAATGAAAACTTTCTGCTATATGATTACATACAAAAGACATTTTGGCCACTATCCTAACATTTTACTTTATTATTTATATGCAGTAAATATGACGATAGTCTTCATTGCCTCACCACTAACACCTTAAATGCTTCCTACTGGGATTTCATCCTTAAAAAAAAAATCCTTAAGGCAACCAATGTCCTAGAGTTGACGAATCCAATAATTTTTAAATTATCATTCTCCTTCTTTACAGTTTAATTTTAGTAATACCTCTGTCAATCACTCCTCCATCTTGAAACTCTTTTTACCTTTGATTTGTTCCTATTATGATTACAATCATTCAGTCTTTCATTCAAAAATATTCTTTGAGAAGCAACTATGTATTAAGCACCTTGCTAGATGCCAACTCTATTTATCTGCCTTATCCTTTCACGTTCTATTTAGTTTTGCCCATCATACCCAAACCTTAAATAAGAATATTTCCCAAAGTTCTTTCCCCAGTCCTCCTCTTTCTGCCTCTGCACTTTTTCCCTGGAAGATCCACTCACTGGTGACTTCCCATTTGCATCTCCAGCAAGAATCCTATGTCCCCTTTCGCGCACACCGTGCACAGCTAAATCAGAATTTGTCCTTTCTCTCCTTGAACCAGTTGCTGCTTCTGACCCCTTCGTATTGCTCTCACAATTTTCGCAGTGCCCAGGGCTTGATTCTTAAATACATTCTTTGTGTTTTGCCACACTTCTAATCAGTTGTGAAACACTTTTTCTTCTGAAACATATTTTTCTTTCCATTCTCCAGACTCAGGCCTGGCTCCTTCCCTCCACCCCTCACACCTTGATTATTGCCATGGGCCAACCAGGGCCCCCAGCCTTTGAGGGAGGTCTTTCTGTTTCCTTTACCAATTCATCCTGCACACCATCACCACATCAATCTTTTAAAAGCACTGTTATTCCTGCAGCACTTGACTGCTCAAAGACCTTCCATGGTTCCCCACAGTTTATATTTGGAATGTCTAAATTGATTTTTTGGCCTTTTGAGAAAACTGCTAGGCAAGTACAGAATACAGAGAAAGAAAAAAATTAACGTTCATAACTTCAATTCGTTTTTCAATAAGAAATGATGAAAGGCAAAATTTCAGTCTGAGTCAGATTCATTTTTTTAAACTGCTGCTGGAAACAAGGCAAAAAAGGTCCATGTTAGTGCCGTTAATTGTGGGAACTTTATCCACGGGGGCGTGGCGGGGGGGAGGGGAGGCTTTGCAGCCTTTCCAGGGATGTGTAAAGCAGAAGAAGTAGAAATCACGAGCGCAGCCTCACAGCTCAGATCCCTTTTGGTCAGAGACAGCCTGTCCCGTTTCTGCAGCTCATTCAGGCTGCTCATCTGCTATCCCGTGCTTTCTTTTAGAGCATATTCCGTAATGATAAGGCCCCCTCTTGTCACATTCACTTGCCACATGCAATTAAGTTCACACCTCCCTTTAGACAGTTCACAACACCAGATGACTAGCTGGATACCATCCAGCTGGAAAAACACCCAGTTTGGGATGCAATAAAGGCCATCAGAGAGAGGGAAAATGGAGAAAAACAATCAGAATTTTCCTATAAACGCCTTGAAGTAACATATCTCCTGTTGTCCCCACAGTGTCTTCTCTGAAAGAAGTTCTAAGATCAGGTGAGGCTAGAAAGGGTCTTTGGTGAGCAATAAAAAGAAGCTGTGTCCCGCAAGGCTCTATAATACGAAGGCAGAGGCTCTGTTTGTGTACTGGGTGCTATGGAGGAGGGATGGCAGGTCAGCAGAGGAGCTTTTCGTGGAGATAAGCTGGGTGTGAATTCTGCCTTCCCTCAGTTGCTAACTGTGAAACCTTGGCTCTGTGACAATTTCCCTGAGCCCTAGTCTTTTCACGTTCAAAGGTGGAGCTCATCATAACTTGCAGAGTTGTAGTGAGGAATAAATGAAATTAAAGTTTATTGTTTTGTTGACTTCCTAGACTTAAGAAAATGTTAATGCAGTTAAAAGTATATCGTGTGTGTAGATGTACATCGTAAATAGCACCAAAAAATTGAGGCAAAGCATATTCTTCCAGTATTCGAAAACTATCATCAGACTACCCAAAGAATTCACTCATGTCATTGACGAACAAGTGAAGTTCCAAGGTATATCTTTTTTGTTTCACTTTGGTCTTAAATGTAAAAGAAAATAACAATGAACATGCAGGTCAAAACTGCCTCTGTTCATCAAAAACATAAATTCTTTGCTAAATCAGATAGTAATAAAGCATTTATTCATAGCCTGATTTTGTCCAATTGTGGCTGAATTATAACCATAAAAGAGTTTGGCAAAACTCAGTAAAAGCCTTCTGGGAGAATCAATTGACTATATGAAAGTTATAATAAAAAGTATTGTATATCTTATCATCATTTGTCAAAAAAAAAGTATGCTGACTATATGGTAGCTATGTTTTGTATTATCACTATACCCTAAGACAACATTCTTGTCATTGTGTTTTTATAAGAAAAACGTACCTAGTTCACAACAGAAAATTAGTGGAGAGGACTTTCTCATTTATTTGCGACAATTGTCTTGTTTTTTTCTTGTTTCATGGTCTTCTGTGTGTATATTTTCTTTTGAGATCTTGAGGTTCCTCTAGCTTCATTTTTATCAACAGAACTTCTTTGATGCACACCAAATTTAATAGAGTAATTCCCTCTGCACCTAACTTCAGGTGGTAGGCATAGCAAGAGTGATTTATAGTTTCCTTTTCTTTAAAGTCAAAGGCAGAGGAAACTAAAAGCAGAAGTGTCTGGCTTTATCCATTTCCTGTTTTCTCCCTCCTTCATCCAAAGTGTAAAACTATCCTGGTCAGGGTGCGGACTAAATTGTGGGAAGAAACATCACATGAGGCACCTGAGTGCCCATGTCTTTCAGTTTCAGCATGCCCTGCAGCAGCCCCTTAAGGCTTGATCTTCTAAAGATAATGGTGATCAGATGAAAAATAAGAGACCACGCACACCTCACTACGTCTCAGCATAAAGCACAAGCCAATACTCATTTCTGTTTAAACAAAACATCCGTGTTGGCAAAAGGCCTTGAGGGATGGATGTACTTAGTTTAGTGCTAACCTTGACTCTGGACAAAAGAAAGAAGTAAACAAAAATATAAAGGGATCTTGGAGTCTGCTAATCTTCATTTCTCCTGCTGCAAAAGAAGGGCACTCTGAGGGCCTGTGAATGTTACTTTGCATTGAGAATGGAAAAATGAATATTTGATGTGAGCAAATACAAGCCTCTTTGTGATTTTCTCTTGCTCAAATTTAAGGCACATGAGTAATGCTCAAGGAATTTTTATGATTTTCTTAGGCTAGTGTTTGTGTAGGTGAAAGTACACCACCTGAAGAAAACAATGTTCTGGCTCCTACAGATTACAAATACCAACATCTCCACCTGAGAGCATCATGGAAGAGCTTTTCAGCTACTGAAGAACGAGACTAAAAAGAGATGTTTTTCTGAGGATGACAGAGGGGAAGAGAAAAGGTATGATGCCTTACAATGAAAACCTAGTTCTACATTTGTCACTCATGCTTTGCATTCAGAGCTCAGGGCAGAGGAACCAATACCTTTCCCCTTAGCAAAAATAATGATAATTACATGTAAGGATCTTCATGTCAACGTCATCTCTTATTTTAAGATCTCAGTGCACTTTAGAAGCATTCATCAGTCAGGCCTATAAGGCACTGTTTAACACACACACTTCATGTGAGAACTCATCAAGAAAGACCAGAAACAATTTGTTAGAAGCCAAACTGAAAACTGAATTTAGGACTTTGAAACTCCTCTTGCTATTTTTACTTAAAGTAACTTCATCTTTACGATTATGACACATTCAAAATAGCCCTTGGATTCAATCTAGTTTTAATCAACCCTAGATCCATTTAGAAATATAGATTTTATACGTGCTAAACATAAGAAGGAGAGGTCGATAACACTTAAAAGCTAGAAGACAGTCCCAAAAAGAAGAATCTACAGGTGAGAATAAAGTGCTAGGCTGAGGTGGGGATGGCAAATCAGGGATTAAGGGGTTGTCTAATTCTCTGTGGCCTTTAACCCTATAATGGCAACAGGATGGATTCCTGAACCAGGCCACGTGAAGCTTATGTCTCTTTGCATCTCTTGCACAATCTATGGATCACATTTCTGGCCATTTTTTTTTTCAGTTAACATGGCCACATTTCCACTTGGGAAAAGATCTCTAGCCTTCTGCCCATATTTAAGATCTGCAAAAGTGTCCGGAGCTTCAAAGATAAAGAGAAGTAAAAACTGACCTTTTACAGGTCTCGGTGAAAAAGGACATGCCAGAAGCAGGGCAATAAGGACCAAAATATGTTGGGTTTATTCTTTCTCATGTACAATTCTCCTCCAAGTCAGACATTGATAAAGTCAAGTGCACCAGAAAAAGCATATTTACCTCATATTTTCCTTCCTGTGTACAGTCACATACATTTCGTAGACTCTCCCTTGGGGAATGGCCCCAGCGGGAACCAGCATGCTTACTCCTGAATAGCAAAAGAGAAAAGCAGTCACATAAGACCTAGGAATCAAAAGGGAACTTCCCAGAATGCCTCTGAAGCAAGTGAAAAGGAATGAGGAGATTCTGTGGTCATACAGCCAAAATCCTGCTGCTTTTTCTCTAAAGACATGTAAATATTCATACCTGCCCTGCTTTCCTTCCCTATTGGCCTTGTTACCACAGCTCCCTCTGAACTGTTATGGAATTACTTCAAGGAATGATATAATGTTTAAACTCCTGTTTTATTTAAGGAATAGACAGATGGTTTCACTGTTGTTTTCCTTGTAAAAGGAGGGGAAAACCAACAACTGCTCTTAAAATCTCAAACAGCTGTAATGATGTATCGTTTCTAATTAAAAAAAAAAAATCCCCACAAGATTCAAAGTCAGGGAGATGCTAACCTCAACTGTATCAAAAAATGTTTATTTCTGAAGTATCTGGTTAGCATCAGTGTTTTCCTGCAACAGAATAATAATTGGTGAAGAACTGCTTTCATCATACATAACTCTAGAGAGTGAACACAATAACTCTAGAGAGTGAACACAACTTAGTCACAGCAGGTCAAGCAAGTTTTTACTTAGTTGCTAATTGGTGCATTTTGTAGGACTATTAGATTGAGCTCTGTTCTAAGTTAACTGTGCTGATAGCAGTGGTTTGCAACTTGAGCTTGCAGCAAAATCACCTGCAGGTTTTGCTAAAGCCCAGATTACTGGATCCTATGCCCAGAGTTTCTATTCAGAAGGTCTGGGGAAACTGTAGTTCTAACAAATCGCCAGGTGATGGCAATGATGGTGGTCTGTAGACCACACTGTAGGAACCATGGGCTTGCACTGCTGCGGTGTCATCAGAGAGTAATTCACGGTGGGCAGCAACTTGAAAATACTTAGCTCCATGATTTTATTCTAATAAATGCAGTTAATTTCAACTCAATAAAACTTTACAGACATGATTGTGAGGACAGTATTTTGCATGCTGTGAATGCCAAGAAGTAAAAGACAGCATTCTTGTCTTTGAGTAGCTTATTTAATTAGCAAGGCAATGGAATAGGCCATATGAGCACAAGACAATAAGGAACCTGCCCAACCACGTTGGAAAGTCTCAAGAGTAATGGACAGAGAGTTAAAGAGGTATAGTTATTCAAAGCCTTTGTATATCTGGTTGAAAGTGTTGAGGCATGGCCTTCTTGAGAAGGAAAGTAACATGAGCCTTGTGGTGCTGTGGGAAGTGGAATGTCACGCTCGTGTCAGGATGGTTTGGTGAGGCACAGAGTGGAAGCAGGAAGACCACACGTGAGGCACCCAAGCCTCAGTATTTTTATTTTTTCCAATGGGAACAATGAAATGTACCTTTATGTTTGTTATGGGGATGAAACAGACTATGGATGTAAAGTAACAAGAATAAGGCCTGACACATTATTAGGTAACTACCGTTACTGTATTAAATAAAATAATGCATGCAGATCACCGATGCCCAGAACATATTTAAAACATGCTAGCTCCCTCCTTTCCACTTAAGAAGCCTTTATAATAATTCATATGTGAAAAAGTGACAGATGTAGAAGTGCAAAGGAGAGGTAGAATCCAGTGGATATCATGAAAAAATAAGACCGTCTTGGGAATAATATAATGTTTAAACAATGTAAGAACAATAGAGTATAATTTGATCTATTCATTTGGTAGACTATTAAAAATATATTTAAAATCATGATTTTAAAAAGCATGCAATAGCATGAGAGTGAGAAAAATCTGAATAAAAGCACTTTATGTAATGTGTGATCTCAGCTATGTAAAATATATTTTAAAAAAGGAAAAATGGGGGCTTCCCTGATGGTGCAGTGGTTGAGAGTCCGCCTGCCGATGCAGGGGGCACGAGTTTGTGCCCCGGTCCGGGAGGATCCTACATGCCGTGGAGCGGCTGGGCCCGTGAGCCATGGCCACTGAGCCTGTGCGTCCGGAGCCTGTGCTCCGCAACGGGAGAGGCCACAGCGGTGAGAGGCCCACGTACCACAAAAAAAAAAAAAAAAAAGGAAAACTGATATTCCATTAAATATTTCAATTTATTAAAATATACTTCTAAAGATATAGGGTGAAAAATTGCCAAGGTGCTGAAATGGGGGACTGAATTAGAGGAAGAGTCAAAGACAAGTCCATATTTAGACGTGAAGACCAACTGGCTCTGTATATTACTTGGCTCTATGGCTGTTTACAAATTATATTCTCTTCTTATGCTACATATAAACCTTAGTTCAATCAAATTGTTTCTTTTTACTGTGTTCACAAAATAATCTGCCTGATCCAAAAGAGCTACTGTACACTTACAGAGGAATCCATTAAACCCTCTCATAACTGATAGTTCCCAGCCCATTGCAACTACTGATTAATGAATACCAAACTTTAATCAAACGTTACGAGTCACTAACTTCAGTTCACTATTTAAGAGCGTTATGGGGCTTTATGCTCTAGAAGCAGATAACTAAACAAACTGAAAGCTGAGTAATACTACAAAAAGACACGTGACGAAGCTGTGATTCTCGGTAGATATATCAGAGGTTGGAGTGAGTACCTTATAAATACCTTGAGCCTGAAGAGTGTGTAATAAAGAGGTAACAAATGAAGATCTGATGTCTATTATCATGTCCTCTGATCATCTAAAAATTCGTATTCTGAAGTACTGCTTCCTGTAGGAAATTGGAACTGAACCAACTGATATGTTTTCTAATTAATTTGTCCTTTTAAAGCGTGATGACAACAGTGAGGGCTTCTGGCTTAATGTTGCCTTCTGAAGCGCTATTAAAAAGAAGGTCAATGACAGTTCTAAATTATGCCTCAGCAGAAAGCTGTGAGTGTAATATTTCTAGAGGAAGTGTTTTCAGAGTTGGTTGGAGAAAGATAAACGGTTTTGCTGATTTTGACTGAGGTAATGTTTGGTTTACACTGAAAGTAGATTTGGGTTAGACAGGATACATTTAACTTTTCAGGCCTCATGAAAACAAATAATAAAGATTTTGGCACAAGAATAAGTTTTCAAGCTCTGTCTCTGCAATGTAAAGACCTTTAAGAATTACCTGAATTGGGAATGATAAGGTGACCGCCGAGGGAGTTGAAGGTGCCAAACGCAGTGCAGGATGGGTCCGTCTGCCTTGCTAGACTCTGATTCTTCAGGTTGAGGGCCTCATTCTCCAACAAGGATTGGGTCATCTGAGGGGACAGCTTTGATGCAAACTCAGAGAGGTCATCTTGGGGTGTGACAGCCCCTGAGGTATTGTACACTTTGATTTTCAGGTTAGGCAGGGGATCCAGAATCGGAGAGTTGGTCATTGGGATTTTGTCCGAAACATCGTGCAAGGCATAAACGGGTCCTCTGTACATGGCTGCAGCTGACGTGAGGTCTGGGGGTACTGCCAGGAGATCTGAGTCAGAAGGAGAAGGAACGTCCATTTGTATTCTTCATTCAGGCAACCTACACTAGCCAGACGCCCCCCAACACTTTCTGAGCCAAGAGCAAAGCAAGTCAACAAATATTAGCACTGGATAGACTCTAAAATTCTGCTGAGAACAGCACAATTAGATAACTAGGATCTGTTTTATTATTGGCTACAAATAAACAGACAAGTTCATTCTGTATTCCGCCTTGAAGTCTACTTATTGTGTCTATGGTACTTAGTTATTTCAACAAATTGGATTCGTGATCCTCACTAGCTGACTAGGTAACAGTTTCTCCTGTCTATACTGGATTTGGGTTCATCTGTAGACCACTGTATTCATAGCAATACAAGATGTCTTATCAAAAGGAAAAAAAAGGAAACTCAAGAAATCAATCAACCAATCTGTGTACTCTTCAAATAAAAGTTTAAAAGTATGACAGAGAGGGCTTCCCTGGTGGCACAGTGGTTAAGAATCCGCCTGCCAATGCAGGGGACACAGGTTCAAGCCCAGGGCCGGGAAGATTCCACATGCCGCAAAGCAACCAAGCCCGTGTGCCACAACTACTGAGCCTGCGCTTTAGAGCTCATGAGCCAAAACTACTGAAGCCCGCATGCCTAGAGTCTGTGCTCCGCAACAAGAGAAGCCACTGCAACGAGAAGCCCGCGCACCCCAACAAAGAGTAGCCCCCGCTCGTCGCAATTAGAGAAAGCCTGCGTGCAGCACCGAAGACCCAACGCGGCCAAAATTAAAATAAATAAATATATTTTAAAAAAAAAGTATGACAGAGCAACCTGTTAGAGAAGGAAAAAAAAAAAAAGATCGGTGCACCTTGTCAACTCTAATTTGTTATAATCAACAAAACAGACGAAAATCTCTGTCTTCATGGAGTTTACATTCCAGCTGATGTAACTGCATTCCAACCCGGTGATTTCACTGATTTTGAAGACACACAGGGAGGCTGCTTACATGCATAAGTTCAAGTGGGAAGTGCAATGTCAACTGACCTTGCCTTGCTGCCTTGATGTTCACAGGCTGAAAGCCTCCATTGAGTGCAGAAGAGTCAATAATATCAGACTCAAAGTCACGATGATTCTTCCGATACACAAAGAGGGCCACAACTACAGAAATGGCCAGGCACACTATCACAGCTATCACAATGCCAACATACAGAGCAACATCATCTGAATCAGGAGCAGCTAAAGGGGAGAAGGAAACATTGAATTAAATGGTTAGAGAAATTGCCCACAGTACACATAGGTATTGCTATCATTTTTTTAGACATTTATTGCCTTTTTTATAGGTTAATTTCAAAGCTATATAAAACTGTGGTCTTTCAGTAGAAAATTTTCTCTGATTTCTTTCTTTTTCTTTCTCACTCTGCATCTATCCACTCACTAATCTATCTTAAACTGGGCAACATAACAGACCATTTATTACAAGGCGTAAAAAGAAACTGGAGCTAAAACCCTCTCAACCCACAGGAAAAAAAAAGTTTATTACTAATTTCAGGTGGAAAAGTTTGGAAGGCAGCTTTGAATTCTCTTATAGTTCTTTATAAACATAAACACTCTATTAGAAACGTCTGGCATGTTCTGAATCTGTATATTTATTGAACCAGAATACTTTTCTAAGTATCATTCCAAGTCACAAATTACCTTCCACAGCACTCTTCTCACTTTCCCCTAAATCAATGAAGGGGTGGGTGGGAACAGTGGAACTAAGCAAAGCAAACATTGGAAGCAAACATGTTGGGTTTGAAAGGTGGGCTTTCAGAAGACCCAGATCTGGGGAGCAGAGGTTAATGCTGATAACTCCAGGCTTTTGCTACAGATTCAGTATTACCTCTGAGAACCCTGAGCTTCTCATGGTTACTTGTCAGAGATTTACATTTGAGCTACTCATTACTGGAATAAAATACAGCTCTATGGTGTACCCAGTAAGATAAAGGCCTGGTTCAGCAATCAGAAAGGTCAGCCTACTCCCCAAAAAGGCAATTAAGCATTTGATTAACATGGTGTGAGGTCAGCTGGGAGGTCTATCTCTGGGTAAGGCAAGGAGAAAAATCCTGTAAATGTTGCATGTTGCCTTAGTGGCATCAGAACATGCTCTGATCCAACGGCAAATGGTGATAAAAGCTGATCATTTAAAGACAACAAACCGATAAAATGAAACCTTTCCTGAATCCCTCAGACATCTTTGAGTCTCTATCATTAGTTTTCCGTGACCCACAAAAACTGTCAGCAAAATTAACCAAAGCTGGTCCCGTCACTGTGAAAGGTGATTAAACTGGTACTTCAGATGGTCAAGAACAACCTTCTTATGCTCAATTTTCTACATGTGCATTTTGCAGGAAGGGAATTTTCAGGTTTGTAGGTCCCATGGCTTCCTAAAAGTCACGGAACCACTACTCTCTCCTAAGACTCACTGCCACGTGGTTTATGTGGTGAAATGACTCTTCATTTTGATTGCCACCGGCCCACGTGATCACCCACACGCTCATGTCATGTACCTTCAACACACTAACAGTAAAAGAGAATTCCCTACGGGAAATCGTTCCATCTCTTTTAGGATTTTGTGTTTAAATGTACTGTATGTAAAAGAAACCCTTCTTTTTAAACAACTGTCTTTCCCAAAGTTTCTATAATACCTGCTCAAGCATCAATCAAGTCAATATTGACGGATCTTTTCAGGAAACCAGTGACATACCAAGCCCTCCTGGTTGTGTGAGCACTACTTTCAAAGTGCGGACTTCACTTTGCTGCTGGGTTTTATGTGAGGCCCTACAGCAGCATTCTGAACTCTGGTCAGAAAGTGTATCTAAATCCTTAATGTTTTACTTTACCAGGCTGTAATTACTTATTCAATATTCGTGATTTCTAAGTCAACAGATCTGCACTTTCTCAGCGCTTTCCTTTTGAGCATTTGAACCCTGCCCTTTATTTAGATCCACGTATTTCATGATATGGTTTGTCAGCTACTGGGACTTAAGCTTTGAATGGGAGACTGATAGATTTTAAAGCTGGCAGAGGCTTGAAATGACCCTTTCTCCTTTTCAGCAGTGAAAATCTAATTTGTTTTTCATGTTAGAATATATTAGGCGTCTATTTCCTGTGTGCACATCTGTGATCCAAAGAAAGGTAAACTTGAACTGGGGGCAATAACGTTAAACGATTAGTCAGCAACATAAAAACCAAACATCAAACTTACAAGAAAATCCATATTCATTCTGGGTTCTCTGCTCAGTTGAAATAGGATAAATGAAACCTTGAAAAGAAACAAAAAAATGAAACAAAAATGGGAACAAAATCAAATGAATGAGGGAAACAAAATGAGAAGCACGAAAAATGGTTTAATTAAAATAAAAGGAGAGGAAACCTGGGTCCTTTAAAATTCTGGTTCAGAATTATGATTTTGCATCTCCTGTCTGCTCTGGAGTCTCCCTAAGAATTAATAAGTAGGCAGATTGAATTTCAGAGCCCAAACGGGTCTCGAGTCACTAACTTTGGAGTGCTTAAAGTCCCTCTTTTATTGAGCATAAACTCTAATGGATCTAATTTATTTCAGACATCAAGGGTCATTAGCATAAGGAAAATCTTTTTTCCTTATCCCTGCCATATGCCTTAATTCCCAGGACATATTCAGGAAGGGTCTAAACAGTTTTTTCCTCTTTTATTTAATCATAACAGCTTGCTCTCGGTCTAATAGAACTAAAGAAGGCCTGTCGTCATTGGTCAAAGGTTAAATATCCATTTACAGAGCTGAGTAAGACCACCTCTCCTCCTTCCCTCTCAAATCTACCTTTTGGATTTTCAGTTGTTTCTTGTCCCTCCATTTAATAGGAATCCAATAGGTTTTGCCCAGGGACTGAGCAGTTTGTCAATGCAATGGAAACTGGATGCTTTTTACTTGAAATCATTCAAAAATCAATAAGGCCTAGAGGTTATAAGGTTGTTTATTTTAGGGCTTCAGAGGAATAGTGCAAATTGGGCAAAATAAAAATCTCATCCCAACAGTAAATGCAGAAATAACACTAGCAGTTTTATTCTTCTTTCTTTTTAGTGTATTCCAAGGAGGAAACTGATGATGGTGGTGATGATGATGACTGATGATAATAACAATAAATAATAGTAATAATGTGAAGTAGAAGATTGGGAGAAAACATTTTTGAAATGTGGAACATAAACTTTTTGAAATGAAAATCTGTGGAAAAATTTAAAGTATCACATAGCTGGCACCCACGGTTTCCTACTATTTAACATTCTGTAACATATGAATTAATCAAATGACACAGCACCATTTGGATTAATGGAATGAAGATGAATAAAAGCCAGGTGAATTAAACTTTCCGAGTAATACTCAAGGGCAAAAAATGTAGAGAAACTGCAAGAATCACAATTAATTGGTTCAAAATTAAAGGCCTCTAATGCTTTAACACTAAAGGTAACTCTAAATCGTGCCTTATGTAGATCTTCCGTAATTTGCTGAACACGCAGTTCTCACAAGCTATTTACCTATTTTGGGGAACTAATTCGGGAGAAACATGCAGTGCTACCTTAATGAAAGAGAGGTTTGCTGTAGCACAGACAGGTTTGCTCTCAATTAATTTTTAATGATTTATTTTAGAGCAATGATTGCAACCTCCTACTCAGTTTTATAAATATTATATTCCTTGTTCCAGTTGTCTGAGTCCATGTATTAGGTTTGATTTTCATTTTTAAACACTTCTGTCTGGGAATAACCTTTTTCCATTTGTATTCTGTGAACTCAATAAAAGGACATCTGGGACATACACAGGCACAAGAAAAAAGGTTATTTTTGAAACCCAAAGACTTAAGACAATATAATTTCACTGCTAGTACAGCGGACCAGATAAGTGATGTCATCGTTGTAGGGGTGATTTTAAGTGGAAGGATGTCAAAAGATTTTTCTTCTTTTGTTTTCCTTTGCACATGAGAGGGCACAGAAACAAGTGTCAAACAGGGTATTTGGGGATGGTCTGATGTTCACCATGAAAATTTTGATAAGAATCAGGGTGGGCCTGCTGGAGTAAGCAGAAGAGCTGTATCTTGTAAAGGCAGAAGCCGATCTCCAGAGAGATAGGTCTGAAATTTCACGCTGTGAAGCAGTTTTGGGTTCTCCTTGGCTTTCATCTCTACTTCCCAACATAATCCTGGCTCTTGACAGGCAGATCAAGGAATAATAAAAAGGAAATTTATAATCTCTACTTTCCCATGTTTCTGTAGATCTGGACCACTCAATAAATACTTTTGTGCCTTGTGGTAATTTATCTGAGACTTCTATTTCCAGGCACAGAACTGGAATCTATTCATTCGTTCATTCATTCATTCACCTAACAAATACTCTTGAACCCTATTACTATATGCTGGCTTCTATTTTAGGCATAGGGGCACAATGACAAACAAGATGGGAAAAGTCACTGCTTTCATTCTTGTTTAACAGAAAATAAACAAGTAAACAAAATTATCAAGGTCATTTCAAATGCCAAAAAAGTCCTCTTGGAAAATAAAAAAAAAAATGTAATGTGATTGGAGATTAAAAAATGACCAACTTAGGGAATCAGGGAAGAATTTTCTGTTGAAATGAAATTTAAACTGAAGCTTGCACAAGGAGAAAGAATCAGCCAAGTAAAGATCTGGAGGGAACATGTTCCATGAAGAGGGACAGTGGATGCAAAATTCCTGACATAAAAACGAAGCAGGGCTTCCCTGGTGGCGCCGTGGTAGAGAGTCTGCCTGCCGATGCAGGGGACACAGGTTCGTGCCCCGGTCCAGGAGGAGCCCACATGCCGCAGAGCGGCTGGGCCTGTAAGCCATGGCCGCTGAGCCTGTGCTCCGCAATGGGAGAGGCCACAACAGTGAGAGGCCCGCGTACCGCAAATAAATAAATAAATAAATAAATAAAACGAAGCAGTCGGATGGTAGTGAGTGAAAGGAAAGAGGGAAGGGGTAGGCTCAGAGTGGGTAGCAGCCAGATCTTGTAGGCCTGGTGGTCCACCAGGAGGAGTTTCAATTTTATTCTAACTGAAATGCAAATCCTGTCATCAGATGTAATGCTGAAAAGATCACTTTGGGCAGCGAAGTGACAGGATTTTATGGATGGTTTCTACAAAACCTGGCCTGGGAGATGTCTATCAATAGGTGTATCAATATATTTAATGAAGTGTTTGCATGTGAGGTTCCTCTAAAATTTTTTTTAAAAAAAGTCTATTAGTTATTTCTCACGGCTAATAGTGACCAATCTAGCCACACTGTTATTTTCCTACATGGGAAAATTTAAAACAGACGAGTATTAAGTACACTCACCAATGTGGTTCAACATCCCAATTTACTCTGTTAAAGAAACACTGATAAAGAGTTTTGGAAGGCAACTCTAAAACTTTTTCCATCCTTTTCAAAACCCTTCTGCAACTACACAACTAAAACATCCCTTAGGAAGCTGGGTATCAGAATAGAAGGGGATTACTGTTCTATCCCCCAAATGAGGAGAATATAGAATCACTTTCTAGAGTTTGTTTTTATACTTCTCCACCTGATCCGTCTTTCACGGAACAACAGGGAACAATTTCTTCAGTTAATGAGGTGATCCTGTTGAGAGCAGTCCTAGCAATAATGAAAAATCGCATCTCTGGCAGAACACAGTGCAAAATAATTGTTTTTAGTGTCACTATCAACAGCCTGGTTCATAAGTTAGGGATTTCAGTTAACTTTCCTACTACTTGAAAGGCAGGTCAATTGAAAAAGCACCTCAGCTATTGGCCAAGGCAGTGAAACTGAGTTTTTCAATCTCATGGACTTCAGTATGAATCCTAGCCCTGTCAGTTCCTTAACTATGAGAGCTTGGTCAAACTAAACACTTCATTTCTCTAAGCATCAGTTTTCTAATCTGTGTAAGGGATTATAAATATGCACTTCCATATAGTTGTGGAAAGGATAAATGAGATTTATAAAGTGCTGGAACATTGAAAGCAGTAAGTGACAACCATATCAATATCATTATGATGCACATTATAAGTACACGAAGACGATGGCTCTTAAGAGCAGGAGAGTTGACACAGCCTATTATTCAATAAAATCAGTAGGAAATTTGTTTGAATTTCAGGATTCCTAGTTATGACAGAGACAAGGAGCCCAGTTTTTCTGAAAAGCCACAAAAAATGGCTTTCTTTTAAGTACTGTCTACTCTTTCACCCTCTCCTTTTAAAGAGGTTTATTCCTGGCCTTTGTGGCTTCTGGCAAAGATACAAGGGCATGTTTCAGAAGCAAATTTCCAAGGCCAGAGAGCAACTTGATACTAAAATGACTTCTCAGCCAGAGGTGGTGCCACTTCTAAATGGGGTGTTTGGAAATAGGGCAGAAGAGGTGCTTTTGCTTCTCATAATGATTAGGGGGTTGTTTGAGGCATCTGGTGAGTGAGGGCCAAGGGTACTAAATGTCCTGCAATGGGAGGAACACTCTTGCCATGGAAGAATCGTCTGGAACAAAATGTACCTCCATTGATACCAACTTTCCAAAATCACCTCCCATGGACTGACAGAAGGAGCACAGAACAATAGTGGGTTGTTCTTAAATAGTTGGTGAAATGCCTCTTATGCTAAGCCATGCCATAATTGCTCAAAACATCTGTTTAAGAGATTATCCAGTTCAACTTTTATTCAGACGAGGAGAATCAGTCCCCAAAACGGGAAGTGATATTTTCAAGTTAAGGAAAGTGCTGAGACTCAAAGTTGGTTTCCATCCTCCTGTGAGTAAAGCTGACAGTGCAGGTTTTGCACTGTCCAGCTCTGGGAGGCCCCGTTCACGGCTGTGTCCACCGTGGATCTGGACTGTTAATGTAACAATGTTGCGGCTGACGGTAGTTAAATGACTTGAGGAAGGAATGACTTTCCTAATTTTCACCAAGTCATCCTTTAGACTAGAGATGGGGTTTGCCCATATTTTTCAGCTGATGTTCAACTGTTATAAAAGATGAGAGCCCATCCCAAGCATCTTAAAAAGGAAAGTGAGCCTTCCTTGGTTTTATACAGCAGCAAGTAATATCAAGTTATCCTTAAGTACATGGTTCTTAATTGTGCAATGTCTGAATATAGCCTGTTTGGTGGGTCTATATTTGGGAAATCTCAGGAACACCACCAGGAACTATATGCAAATCTTCATTTCCCTAATAAACACCAACTAGCTATTTCTAGTCTTTTAAATTTTCTTGTCATGCAATACGAATAATAGACAAGAGTAAAAATGATGATTTTATGACTAAATTTTTAAAAGATAATGCAAACTGTTTTTATGCCATAAGTAGTGTTTTAATAGAAAAGTTATCAAGCAAATATGCCGATGTGAGACACGTTAGAACTTCCAAGCATCACTAGCCAGGTTTAAATTCCTCAAAACCAAGTCTATGCCCTTACTAACTCACAAACCCCCAGGATGTTAGAGCTAAAATAGATCATTTTTAGAATTCCCTCTTCTAACCCCTCTGTACCTGCAGACAGAGGAGCCAGAGCACAGAGCAATGAAGGGACTTGCCTCACATCACAAAGCTGGTGAAACAGCAAAGCGAGGGGCAGATCCCAGCTCTTAGGCTACAGCCCCGTCATTTTTATACGTATTGTCTAATGAATAGATTTGAATGAGGAGAGACAAGGAAATAATAGAAAAGGGCTTGATATGTTCATGGCTTAATTTGCAATTCAGTTATTGAATGAGGTAATGCTAATTATTTAGACTAGAAAATAACCTCTCCATTTGAAATGTTATCATTGATACCCATGAGAAAGTTAAAACAGAGATTTTCGCCCTTAAATAAAACAACTTCTAAATAGTGTCTTCTGTTGCAAGTGTGGGGTAAGCAAAGAGGTGTACCATACTTGGGCATCTCTACTCTAATGTAATTGGAGAGCCGTGCTAGAATGATGTAGTTGTTAATGTATGATAATCACTTTGTATTTGGCACAGAACCTACCATAAATGTAAATATTTAAAAGAGAAACATTGTTTCCCTCAAAAATGATGCCAACAGGAAAAAAGGAATAAACATCAAAAATTGAAGGGACACTATACATAAGAAGAAAATCACATTTTAGAGCAATGAAAGCTGATCACCACTTGCTTTCAGCCTCCAAGAGCCCACATGGAAAAAGGCTTATTTCAAAATGAGACAGATGTGGGTTCATATACTGGCTCTTATACTAACTTGTGGATGCTGGTGGGCTCTTTCAATTTTATGCCTCGGTTCCTTCCTTACCAAGATAGAGCTATTATTAGCGGGATATCCAGAGTTCTGTTTGTAAGATTATTTTTTGTACCTTTTGAGTTTTATTAAGTTGAACTCAGGTCAATTTTGCTTCAGTTTTGCCACGTCTAACATAGTAGATCGGAGTTAGAAGCAATTAATGCCAGGGCCTTAAGTCATCATATTAGGTGGAAAGTGAATAAAATTAAAATTCCATCTGCAATTCCTTTAAACTAAAATATATATATGATACAGTAATTTTTACACTCTCTAGAGTTTGAGAACCATTGAGCCAGATTTAAGAGAGACATAAAAGGAAAGTCTTTATGTAGCTGTCTTGGAATTAACTCTGTCTTTAGATTAGCTATCAAGTTTGTAGCCAAAAGGAAGATGGGTGGAGTTTTTTTTTTACAGTGTTCCTGCTTGCCTTCAAGGTTACTTATTATATTTCAATATGGAGCTGTGTCTATGGCCTTAATACATAGACAGATTTTATGATATTGTGAGGATTAAATAAAATAGATGATGAATTCATATCTCATATGGGGAGTAGTATATAAATTATGAATATGACATAACTCAATTCTAATTTATAAAAGCAGTAAGTGTGTTCTGTAAAAGTCCTTGTTTTTAAATCATCAAGCTTTTGGTTAGTTTTAGAATATTTATCTATCTGAAGTACAATAGGCCACTTCAGAAGATCTGTCCTCACTTTTATGACCCTAGCATTAGAAGAATCTCTCTTCTCCATGGATTTTCCTCTCTCCTTGACCTGGCTGCTTGGTCTTTCATTTTGCCAGTGACCTTACACCAAGCCAACATATGTGACTTTTCTCATTCCAATTACATTTCTTCTGATGCAAATGTTCTCATTAAAAACCTCAAGGGCTATTCAAAATAAACATGACCAGATTTTTTTTTTTTCTTTTAGGTTGGTTCTTATCTAACCAGCCCATCAGGACCGCACTAATGATGTCAAAGGTCAGGTCTGTCAAAGACCCTCACAGTCATTTATTATAATTTACCACTCTTCTGAGGGTTTATTTATTGACAAGGGCTTAAGGAACTCCAAATAAATGAATACATAAATCCTAGGACATGACAACAAAAATTGAAAAGAACATTTGCTTATCACTGATGTCAGTTATCTAAACTGCCACGGTAATTTGTGCTCCAGCTTTCACAGGACAGTGGGCCATGCTTCACTAACTGATCCACAGCCCTGTTCCTAACATTGACAACCACACCCTTCTGAAAGTGAACAGCAGGGAATGGACATCTCAAATATAAAACCCTTATCTCGTGACCCACAGAAGGTGACGAATAAATGTCTGACATTTAATCCAACAGTTGAGTAAAATCAAACCCACAGATCAGCTGCCCAAGCGTTTTCAGTGCAGTATTTTCTATTCCCATCAACGCTCCTTCAGAAAAAGGGATAAATTATTAAATCCAAAGGCAGTGATAAATAAATCCATAGTATTAAAGACATCGGATAGAAAAAGTAAAGTGATGAAAAGTCCTGAAGTAAAGAGGCCAATTCCTAGCATACATCACCCTATCTGCTGGGTTTTTAGGCAAAAAGAAAACAAGCAAAAGCGCTGGCCTGCCCCTATGTGATCTTGAAGGAGTCCTAGCTTTGCTGCAGTTGTGAAAGGTGGTACCCTTCTTAATCCCCTTGGAGTTTACTTTGCATCCTGGAAGCTGAAGACTTTGCATTTGTCCTCTCACACCAATCTGTTTGGGGCTCCCTAGGTGTTCAGCAGGTTTCTGCGGGCTAAAGTTCCTAACCACATCCGTGCTTTCAAAATCAGGAAAATGTTTTACCAGAAAGGAAAAAATGAAAAAGTAAACCACACTCATTATACCGGAGACAGCAGAGCACTGTGTTGGGCAGCCAGTCCACGGACAGAATATTTATTTGCCAGCTGGGACACTACGCATATCAAGGACTATACAAACACAGCTATGACATCAACTTCTTCCAAACTATAGATAAAAGCACTCACTGTCTGACACTCACAATTATGCTTTCCTATCAAACTGCTGTGTTGACAAGAATTTCACTGGAAACTGACTAACGCCTTCTCAAACGCCTACCATAGCGGTGATAAACGCACCAGGCTAAAGTGAAGAGCAGCCTATTTGTAAAGTAAATTACTTCCTCACATTAAATGCACCTGGGATTCTGGGGGCCCTGGTATGCAGTGTGTCCAGACTACAATTCACACACAGAGTTCTGCCACTTCCTCTGTAAGTGAGAATTAATGGAAGAGCAGGGTGACCTGTAAATTTTTTAATGAGTAGAAAGTGCTAAATTTGCAGACTGCATAACATTTTAATTTCCCAAAGTCAGGCAGTTCACTGATGCAGGCACAATTCTAGGCAGTTCTTGTTTGTAAATTGCAATTTCTAATTTGTCTACTGTGGCATAAACCCTCTTCAGCAAGAAGGAGTAATTCTAAATTCAGATTTGAACTCTTACATATCTCTATGTGAGACTCCAATCTTCAAATGGGATTAAAAACCAAAGTCTGTAGGAATAGCTGTGGTAACGTAATAATCTACTTGAGTGTATTCATAAGTATATACAATGTACCATTTCTGGACCAAACCACATATATAGTCCTTAGGTTGCTATTTTCAAAAGTAAGAGGTAAGCATGGATTAAACCATTATATGCCAACCATAACAGAGCAGATCTTACTACAGATTCATTATAAAGATTATAAAAGTTAAAAGTTATCAGGTCTTGGTAATACAGTCGTATTTCAACATAAATGGTAAATACGCTTATTGGCTTAGCAGTTTGGGGGATTGTCTTAAGTGCTTTTTTTTATTCTCTTGTACCTCTTTCTGTGTCTAGTGTGTCCGCTCTCTTTCTCCCCTAAACCATTTTATGCAAATCCTATTTCAAAACCATATGGCAAGAACTGGAGCTACTTTCATATCATCTTAGAGATGATATAAAGAAACCTAAATGGGTACGCAGCACAAGAGACCTTCCATTACTGCCTTCTGAATAAGATACACTATTCTATAGTATTGTTAAGTAAAAAACGGTCTTATCTATTATTAATGTTAACTTTCTTGTATCCAAGATACCAGACATGTGTGCTTATTTTCAGTAGTGAAAAACACTCCAAGTCATTTACCCTTTCTTGTTCCATGCAATCCGTATCTCTTAGCATACCTAAGAACTCCAATATTAAATTTTGTTTTCTAATTAGCAATGTGCTTATAAACCAATAATGCCCAACTTCTTTCTGGTATATTAAGTGACGCTTAACAGTTTTTAATTATCCTTTAACAATGTATTCTAGTGAAATAACACCAATTCCTGGAAGTTCTTAATTTGAAAGTGGTGTCTCCAGTGTAAGTACTTTTCCAGACCACTGAGGATATACCCAGTGTAATATATACATGATACATGTTATACTTCAATAACTAATGTGTTTGGACAGCTTAAAAATTTAGTGGAGCTTCTGAAATTGCTTAAAGACCATGACCTTTTTTCACAAATGAAATTATATAGCACCACATAATGAATCCAATTTACTAAAGAGTTTAAGAATAAGTATGGTTGCAAGGACAGAGTGATATGTATATGATAAGCAACTAGGAAATAATGCAAAACTGTAATTCAGTTCCAAATCCCCATGTCTTCACAATCCTTTTGTATATGTACTTGGTTTACTGGCTATAAGTAACTCTTGCCACCAAGGATTTTATACAACTAGGATTTTATACAAGTATTTTATGCAATTACTTTTTATGTAACCTAATCTAAATCTAATCTAATTTGAATCAATGTGACCAAATTCCCAGGACAGATCAGTGATATTGCTACATCTCAAATAACGAAATGAGACTCCTGTTTCCAAGATCACGCAGTTGTTCTAGCCAATCCTCAACACTCCTTTTTAAAAAGTCATTTACAATTATAAGCATAATGAAATACTAAATACAAAGAATATTGAGAATTGAAAGCATATTGAAAAAGAAAAAAATTACCTGTAATCTCACTAGTGTAAATAAATAAATTTCATTCATCTTTTTCCCTAAGCTTACTTTTATATAGTTATGACTGAATGCATACATAAATCCATATTCTGCTTTTCCATGTTAAACCACCATAAATATTTTAGTGGCTATATGATATTCCACCTTATGGAAATAGCATTTATTACTTAATCATTGCTCTAGTTAGTATTGGACTTTTGTGTTTTTTACAATAAACTACAAAGAATATGAACGTATTTGGCACATATACTTTAGGTATTCATGTTAATTACTTAAAACTTATTCACTGATACAGGATTCTTGGATCAAAGGAGAGGAATAATTTTAAAGCTCTTAACTCATATTGTCAAACTGCTTCCCCAAATAATCACAAAAATTTGTGTTCCCATTTGCAAAATACAAGAGATTCTACTTTAGTGCACATTTGCTAACATTTAGCATTATTATATCTTTAAAATATTGAATAATTTTGTAAATAAATAACCTCGAAGTCTTTTGGTTAAAAACTTCAGTTGGCATTGAGGAAACATCTGTATTTTTAAGATGTCTTACACAAAAAATTTGGTAAACAATTTAGAAAACTTTTAATTATCCAACAAAAAATTAAACATTCTAGGAGCTTCCCTGGTGGCGCAGTGGTTGAGGGTCCGCCTGCCGATGCAGGGGACGCGGGTTCGTGCCCCGGTCCGGGAAGATCCCACATGCCGCAGAGCCACTGGGCCCGTGAGCCATGGCCGCTGAGCCTGCGCATCCAGAGCCTGTGCTCCGCAGCGGGAGAGGCCACAGCAGTGAGAGGCCCGCGTACCGCAAAAAAAAAAAAAAAGAATTAAACATTCTAAAAACTATAAAGTCTAAGGGAAAAAAAGTATCTAAATTAAAACTATGAGCAAAACCAATCTCTAATATGTGTTACTTAGGCAAAATGGGAAATGGAATTAAGAATGGCCCAATTAGGGCTTCCCTGGTGGTGCAGTGGTTGAGAGTCCGCCTGCCAATGCAGGGGACACGGGTTCGTGCCCCGGTCCGGGAAGATCCCACATGCCGTGAAGCAGCTGGGCCATGAGCCATGGCCACTGAGCCTGCGCGTCCGGAGCCTGTGCTCCGCAACGGGAGAGGCCGCAACAGTGAGAGGCCCGCGTACCGCAAAAAAAAAGAATGGCCCAATTAGATAGTCAAAGCCATTAATTGGACATTTTAAAATAAAGATAGAACTACACTGTAAGTTCCATTTCTTAACTTTCAATATTTCTCTATAATTGTGATTTAAGTATGTCTCTCATAAACAATGTAAAACTGGATTTTTCCTGTAATTTTGAATTTCCTTTAACAGGTAAATTTAATTCATTTACATTATTATCCTTGATATATGATAATCCCTAATATATACCATCTTATTTGTTTTCATTTAACTATACTTTTTCTTTCCTTTTTGCTCCTTTTCTGCCCTTAAAAATCTTATTTTGAATTTATATATTCAACCTTTATGTGTGTAGTCAGTCTTAACATTTTAATTGGGACACTTGAATCAGTAAAGCTTAACACAAGTAATATTACTGTTCTTTTCCTGAACAACACACAAAAATTAGAACATTTTAACTTAGATTACACCTTCCCATATTCTGTGTTAATGCCATCTATAGTTTAGTTCCATTTTATTTTTAACTGCCCCTTAACTGGTCCCTCAATTTTTTAAAGAATCGATTTTCATATTTTTAGTAGTTTATTCATTAAGAGTTTGTGAGTAGTAAGCTCTAATCTTGATTATCTCAAAAACTTTAAATTTTGCTCTCTTGAATAATAAATGTGGGACTTTTTCATTCTATCTTCCATGTGTTTTAACCTACCTTTTATATAATCACTCATTCTATCTTTCCTCCTTGTATTCTGAAAAGTTTCATGAGATCTACATTCCAGTTTACCAATTTTCTCTTCAGCTTTATCTAAAGCTGCCTCTGATCTGATCTGCTGTTTAATTTTCCATTGAGTTCTAACTTTCAGTGGATCACATTCCATTTGATTTTTCCCCAAATCTGTCTGTCCTCTTTATAATATTCTTTTCTTTCATTTGTGCTTATATTCCTTTTAAAAATAGTCTGTCTTTTAATTTTTATTTATTTTATAGTCTCACTCAGATTGCTGTAGGAGTCCATGTTATTAAAGTACTAACTCACCTATTTATTATGTTGCCAACTCTCTCTTACAGCAGACTATTCCCTTGGGTGATACAAAACTTTATGTTGTAAATTCATTTTCAGGAGTGGGCTATCTTTATCATAGACCAATGCACTTGGGTTGTGAAAAGAACTCTAGAAAATGGCTTGCTGTTCACTTCCACTGGTACCCCAGTTTTACTAACTTTATAAACTGCACATACTTTGCTTTTTGTTCCCTGTACTGTATCTTAGACTCCATACCCAGAACTGGGTGTCAGAGTGTGGTTTTATCACAGGTTTAAGTGAAGACTTCATTTTTCTCTTCTCTACCGTGAATTTTCCTGTAGCTTCGCTGGGCTGATGGGTAAAAAATTTCTAGTTATTTTTCATGGTGAGAGCAGCCATTTATGAGACCCAGTTTTATTCAAGGTTCTGGCTTTCAACTCTCAGCCTCAGAACTGAAATCCTAAAGTCTAATCCCTAGGACTTACATCCATGTCTAATGCTCCTCTTGGTTATTCTGGTGTCCACTCACAGAGGTATACTTCTCTAGATTTGAGTTCCTACTTCATTTCTGCCACTTGAGGATTTCTCTTTCTTTTGAGCTTGATATGCCCTCTCTCTCTCTCTCTCTCTCTCTCTCTCTCTCACACTCACACACACACACACACACACTCCAAATGTGTGTATGTCTTTTAAGTTTAAACATTTTATCCAATATTTCTACATATTTTGAGTCAAAGGTATTTATAATGAGAGAAATGGCTAAGGAAGAAATATGTCTGAATATTATTTTGAACAAATTAGTGAATAAACACTGAAGCAATATTTTCTATATATTTCACATTGTATTGCTCTTAAGTACCAATCTGACTTTTAAAATATACTACACTGTGTTATCTACGTAACTCTGAATTCTACTGACATCCATTATGAACTCCAAATTTCTCCTTCCTAGCAGTATATCTACATTTATATCCAAATCATTTGTAGACAATTTTGAGTAGATTCAGAGGTTGTACTGCCTCCCTAGTCCAATGGTAAGTAGGCTAGCTTTACTTTGAGATAAATAGCTCTTTATCAGTATTGCAATATTATCAGTGCATTGAAGACACTAATTTTCCTAAAGTACATAAACATTAAATGATAACTCCTAATTGTCAACTGCAAGTTTCTAGCTCTTTTCTACTCCCATTCTTTTTCTTAATGCAGACCATGTCCCTCTTACAAGTTTGGTACTTACACTATCAGAAAGCCTTTTGTTTTCCAAAATAAGGACCAAGAACATTATCGTTTCTTTGCAAAACTTTGTCAGCAATACTATGCCAGAAACACCCAGCTTACTGGTAAACAGAAACTATAGCTTTCACTGTAAAATACTATAATTATTCAGTGCAACAGTATCTGAGGTTTTTATGACTGAGGAAATCAATAATAGCACAAACTACAGTTCTCCTTTGCACTAGAGTAGATACAGCAGGGCAGATGAAAGAGTTTATTGACCTAGTAGAAACTGTTACTACAGCAAATCAGAATTATGAAATGAAACAGCTTTTTAACTAATTAATTCAAACACCCAAATGTTCCAGGCTAATAGGAGACTTGATAAATAAACAAATAACACCTCTTGTAGCCTCATTTCCTTTCCTTACTTACACACACACCTCACGCCATCATTATTGGTAAACATCCAATCATTAGAAAAAATTCTATTAATGCTGTAAGAAATCAGCTAGATGCTAAGGGGATGCTATGTCATGAAAGTGTTAACTTGAATATTTCATGCTTGTATTTGACAAATGTCATAATTTATAATGTGTCATTTGTGTAAGTAATAAAAGGCCCAATGTTCCATCTTGCAGCATTGTACTCCTTGTTAAATATGTTGCTTTAGGAATTTAAAATTATGCACAATAGAAACAGTAGGCATTAAATCACCCAAAGTTGAAAAGTATAATATTGAGAAAGGGAGTGACAGAGAGAAACTTCAAATATTGCTACTTTCAATCACATGAATCAATTTGCTCAGCACTACAAGAATACTAAATTATAAAAATGTTAAAAAATAACTTGTGTATGGTATGTTTTCATTTTAATCGTCAACTCAGACTAACACCAAGAGGAACAAACCCTGGATCTCTGGATAAATGGTTAGTAAAAGAGCTGTATTCTTTTCATTCTGTGTTTCTGGTACAAACTCAGATGCACAGCAGTCGTTCCCAAATCACAACCAGAAGCTATGCTTTACACCCAGCTGCAGTCTGTTCTCAAAGAATACCATGTACCGTGGACAGAAAAATAAGAGGCCCACTGGATTTTTATTCTGTGTCAGCAATGTAATTACCTATTTGTATTTTAAGTAAGGTTTCTTTTTAAAGGTCCCTGTGTGTATAGACTCTGGAAAGTAAACAGAATTTCATAAATGTGCTGAAAATATCTTATTCTTAAATGACAAATACAAATATATTCCACAAGCAATCTGTAATGTGTTATAAGAAATGTCAACATTTGGCTGCCATTAGGTAAGATCCAAAGACAGCACACTGTTTGATCCATTCGTCTGTTATAGGTGTGATTTCAGAACAATTCTTAGTACCTTAATTCATGGTCATAAAAGGGATGGTAAATTCTGTACATCTAAGGGCTCCTCAATAGAGGAGTGAGAGTCTGCAAATATGCAAATCAAACCATCTCACTAAGAAAATCTAAGGAAAAAGGCCATGAAAAATGTGGAATATTTAGCTTATAGCACCTATTATATTCTTGAGCCAATCGTCTACACCCATTTTTAAAAATTTATGTTTTATAAACATTAGTCCCTTTAGATAAATGTTATAATTTCTAATACAAACCCAGCATATTCAAGGTGTTGTGAAGATGTTCACACTAAACACTTGTAAACTGGTAAATCTACTTGCAGAAATATTTCCTGTCCTTATACATATATTTTAAATTTCATGGACACTGGTTCAGTAACAGCCATGAATTAGAAATAAATAGCTTACTATTTGGAAGTCATGTGACTCTATGAGGAGTTTAGGGTGCCCTTTTGTGCACTATAATAAAACTGAGTAGCACTTCCCTGCCCTGAAAAGAATGACAGCCCCTCCATGGAAACAACTAAATCCCTTTTTGCTCATGGAAAAGCAATACTGTGTGTGTCATTTGTTAACTGGATACAGTTATTTTTCATACTGTGTTCTGGGAGATTCATTTTTTTCAATTTTGACAGAGACCCATGATATTGGTATAGTACTGCATTTTTGTTTAAGAAATTTTTATTTTTTGATATTTCCTTTAAAGAAATCCAAATGGTTAAACCCCAGACCTCCCCAGTGTCTGTCGTTTGCTCAAATAGACTTACTCTGCATGCACAGACCATCCGTGCAGTTCTTGGATTGCAGGACGAGGCCGTCGCAGTCCTTGCCTCCGTTCTTGGGGGCTGGTGCCGTGCACTCCCTCCTGCGCCAGTGCGTGCACTCGGTCCCACAAGTTGACCACTTGCTCCATGAGGTCCACCTGCCATCCACTGCCACACAAAAACCAGCATCGGGTCAAAGGGAGAAGGAACTTTTTGAGGGCAGAGAGGAGCAGAGCACAAGCAGAAACAAAACAACACCAAACACTGAAGAAAATGCCCCCCCGCCCCCCCTCCCCCGCCGAGGAACACTGCATTCATTTTAACTGCTGAAGTAGTGCATGCTCTACATACATTGTGTGGGCTCTTCGAACTTCCCTTACGAGGTGTGTGACTATTTCTTCACTGACCAAGCAAACGGAAGCTTAATGGGACACACAGAAACCAAAGCTGTCACCAGGAGCTGCATAAAAGTAAATCCTGGTGGTTTCTCTATTAAAGGGGAAATGTCTGGATTTTGGATTGAAAATTAGGGAAGCTCTTTTTGGATCCAAGATTCCTTCCTGCATAATGTAATGTGGGTAGTGCAAGTAAACCTCTGTGGGGTTCAGGAGAAGAGGCTGGTAGAGTGTGGAAGAAATCCATCCATCCATCCATCCATCCATCCATCCATCTACCTGCACCCCTCATCTACATCCTATACACTCTTTTTATTTTTTCATCCATGCTGCTTGATTCTAACATCTTCTGCAATGACTTCTTGAAGTCTATATTATTTTCCATTTATTATTTGATGATTTCATTCCATTATTTGATGATATATGTTGCTATTTTTATTTTAAAAATAATATTTAAGCACATTCCTTAATGTGAATTAATTCACATTCCTGAATTCCTGTGATTCAGTCATTTAGAATAGATTCACTTTCTTCTTAATTTTTGTGCTTGACTTGTTAGTAAACTTCAGTGATAAAGAGCTAAGATATCTCTATTTTAAAAACACATAACTTAAATACTCTAGTACATTCTTTAAAGGTTCTTACATAAATAAGAGGAAAATATTAAAATAAGAGTTAAATTTTTAAAAATTTCCCTGAAATACATAAATAATCATCTAGGATTCAATGTAAGACAATCGCAAACATCATTTATTGAACATGCAATGTACACGTGCTATACCTACATATTGACAGAAATTAGATCAATTTTAATAATCTACATAGTTTGGGAAATCTGTGTGATTTCATATTCAAATTATTGTGTAACTATATGTATTATGCATAATATGTATAGAGATATAAATATGCCCACATGAAAAAATGATGAAAGTATTAATATTTCAATTGTACAGTTAGCTATATAAGCAACTCCCAGCCATCTGAAGAAAAGACATTTGCTTTGACCTAGACCATCCCAAAGTACACACACAAACACACATTTCTATTTCCACTAAATGCTCAGTGCATTTCTAATTATGGGAGTCAGTATGCAGACAAAATATAGGAGCGTACAAGAGAAAATACTGAAATACTTAGCCTAGCTAAGTGTCAAAGTTTGTTCCATAAATAAAAGCTCTCAAAGGGTTCAGTGTGGGATACTGTTTTGATATTCAGAAATGAAAACAGGAATATAAAATTTATATTATGGTTTTCTCTCCAGTTCACTTCTCCAACCCATCTCTGAGAAAGTTCTACTAAAAGGATGAACCTGACATAAGTTAGGCACAATAAAGGGAAGTAAGTAGTCTTTGTATCTAAATAATGAAAGTGACAATATAATAGCTACCCCAATGGGATACGATAAATTTATGGGTTATTACAAAATAATTTGAGCTTAATTTTTTTAATATATTTTATAATTGGATATTTTAGTGGGTTTTGGTTTTGGCAAATATTAACTTCAATTTCCCACAGGATAAGACCTTGGGACAACATGAGATAGCACAGAAAGATGTTCAGAGGCAAAGGGATGCAATCTTGCTATAGGTACCATTGCAAATAACTCAAAAATAGGTGACCAACATGTACAGATAATAGATGACTGCACTGTATTTTCAAAATCCATTAGCTCATGTGTCAGAAAGCTTAGACTTCCTTTTAATTCATTCCAGATGTTTTATTTGCCTTTGCCCAGAAACTGACACCAAATATCAAGTACTTCACCTAAAACATTTTCTAAATTTCAGTTCCAATTAATTTCCATGGCTTTCTGGAGATCAAGGTTGTTATCCTAAACGTGTGGCTTTCAATGCTGCTCAAATGCCTTGAATTACAGATCCTGCAATCTTGGTTCCAACAGTTTTGTTGAGTAATAGAGAGGGATTATGTTTATGTGTGTTTAATCTCTTGTTTTATACTATTTTGTATGTTAGGGTAATAAAGTTAAGTACTCTTTTGGGGGAAAAGACCTGAGGTCCCAGCAATGTAAGCACTGAATGGGATGATGGATTTAAATAATGTTTACCACACACTCCTGCGAAGAATAAGGCTTTGTGGGACTTCCCTGGTGGCGCAGTGGTTAAGAATCCACCTGCCAGGGCAGGGGACACAGGTTCGAGCCCTGGTCCGGGAAGATCCCACATGCTGCGGAGCAACTAAGCCTGTGCACCACAACTACTGAGCCTGGGCTCTAGAGCCTGTGAGCCACAACTACTGAGCCCGTGTGCTGCAACTACTGAAGTCCGCATGCCTAGAACCTGTGCTCTGCAACAAGAGAAGCCACCGCAATGAGAAGCCTGTGCACCGCAAGGAAGAGTAGCCCCCACTCACTGCAACTAGAAAAAGCCCGTGAGCAGCAATGAAGACCCAACACAGCCAAAAGAAAAAAAAAAGACTAAAGATTTGTATATATACCCTAAAACATTTCTAGAATGGGAGGAGACATTTGGAAGGAGAGCGCTGGGTTGCTTACCTGGGCATAACGTGGTGCAGGCTATTTTCTGCACACTCTGCCCTTCACAGAAGGCACCACCATTGAGTGGGGCTGGGTTGGTGCAGGTCCTTGTGCGCTTCTGATACCCTCGTCCACAGCGGCTATTACACACGGACCACTCTGTCCAGGTAGACCAGCCACCGTTTACTGGAAAGAGATAAAAAATAAAATGTGAATTTAACATATGTGCATACACACAGAGACACACAAACCACACACAACACATAAAAGTTGTATCCCAAGTGACCATAAAAAAATCAAAAACTTCAAAGCTATAAGAGACCCTGGATATCATTTCACACGTATACACAATGGAATATTACTCAGGCATAAAAAGAAATGAAATTGAGTTATTTGTAATGAGGTGGATGGACCTAGAGTCTGTCATACAGAGTGAAGTAAGTCAGTAAGAGAAAAACAAATACCATATGCTAACACATATATATGGAATCTGAAAAAGAAAAAAAAAAAGGTTCTGAAGAACCTAGGGGCAGGACAGGAATAAAGACGCAGACATAGAGAATGGACTTGAGGACACGGGGAGGGGGAAGGATAAGCTGGGACGAAGTGAGAGAGTGGCATGGACATATATACACTACCAAATGTAAAATAGATAGCCAGTGGGAAGCAGCCACATAGCACAGGGAGATCAGCTTGGTGCTTTGAGACCACCTAGAGGGGTGGGATAGGGAGGGTGGGAGGGAGACGCAAGACGGAAGAGATACGGGGATATATGTATATGTATAGCTGGTTCACTTTGTTATAAAGCAGAAACTAACACATCATTGTAAAGCAATTATATTCCAATAAAGATGTTAAAAAAAATAAAATAAAATTGCATTGCAGAGCTGAAGAATCTAAGCACAGAGACAAATAAAATGAATTATCAACATCTATTTACCTATTCAGAAAATAGGACTGTGTTCTCCTCTCCTTAGCCAGTGTTGTTTTAAAAAAAATCCTCTTACCTAGTAAAGCGCCAAAAATTACTTTGGGCAACTTATCTCAAATAATATATGTTTACATCCTTACACCAAGGCTGTGAGTGACTATGAAGCATGGAAACTGATAAAATCATTGAGCCTTTTCTTAATAACAGATGACTGATTATTTTTCTTTAGTATATGTAAACTTTATAACCATTTAAGGACTTTTAGTTAGTTTCATTAATAAGTGAATCTAGTTTTTAAAGAAGTCTTGAGAGCTGGATTTTTAACTAATTGAGTATCTATTTGAATGAATTAGCGATTAGTTGATGTAACTGAAATGGACACCTATTTTGTGTATAAAGGGTATTTACGGTGTTTGGTGGAGCTGTCAGTATAGGTGTGATGATAAAACCTACTCCCTGGGACTTCCCTGGTGGTGCAGTGGTTAAGAATCCTCCTGCCAATGCAGGGGACACGGGTTCGAGCCCTGGTCCAGGAAGATCCCACATGCCGCGGAGCAACTAAGCCCGTGCGCCGCAACTACTGAGCCTGCGCTCTGGAGTCCGTGAGCCACAACTACTGAAGCTTGCATGCCTAGGGCCGGTGCTCTGCAACAAGAGAAGCCACAGCAATGAGAAGCCCGTGCACCACAATGAAGAGTAGCCCGTGCACCGCAATGAAGAGTAGCCCCTGCTCGCCACAGCTAGAGGAAGCCCACGCACAGCAATGAAGACTCAACACAGCCAATAAATAAATAAATAAATATATATATATATTAAAAACCTACTCCCTAACACTATGTTCACTACGTCTGTAGATCTTGCTCTAGAAAATACTCTGACATACTTTTGTATTTCAATATATGAGTCTGTGAAATCATTTTAATTAAGCAATTTCTAACAAAAATTATTTGCTGGTGGTTAAAACACGGCACAACTAGTATATGTATCTGCTTCCTGATGGTAAAGAATAGTGTTACTCAGATAACACAAACCTTACATGTGAACATCATATGCCCATCATCTCCTTCTCTAGAAACTTCTGCAATAGACAATAATCATGAATGTGTTATACATACAGACATAGACTATTTTTCACTGGAGAGTTATTTTTTATATAAAGATAAACTGAAATCAATTGTGATGTTCAATAATAGGAACATGATAAACATGTATGTTCGTGAGATTGACTCCCAGGCAGCTATTGGAAATGACTCAGTATACATGCACCCTATGTTCGTAGCAGCACTATTCACAATAGCCAAGACATGTCAACAACCTAAATGTCAATCGACAGGTGAATGGATAAAGAAGATGTACAGGGACTTCCCTTGTTGTCCAGTGGTAAAGAATCCTCCTTCCAATGCAGGGGACGCGGGTTCGATCCCTCGTGGGGGAATTAAGACCTCACATGCCATGGGACAGATAAGCCTGTGTGCTACAACTACTGAGCTTGTGCACCTCAACGAGAGAGCCCACGTGCTGCAAACTACAGAGCGCACATGCTCTGGAGCCCGCACACAACTAGAGAAAGAAAAACCCACATGCCACAACTAGAGAGAGGCCTGCGCGCCACAACAAAAGATCCTGCATGCCTCAAAAAAGATCCCGTATGCCGCACCTAAGACCCGATGCAGCCAAAAAATAAATAAAGGGGAAAAAAGGGCTAGCCATCACAGCCTTATTTAAAAAAAAAATGTGGTACATATATACAATAGAATACTACTTAGCCATAAAAAAGGACAAAATAATGCCATGTGCAGCAACATGGATGTACCTAGAGATTATCATACTAAGTGAAGTGAGTCAGAAAGAGAAAGGTAAATACAATATTACTTACAGGTAGAATCTAAAATATGACACAAATGAACCTATCTATGAAACAGAAACAGAATAAGGGATATAGAGAAGAGACTTACGGTTGTCAAGGGGGAGGGGAGTGGGGGAAGGAGGGATTGGGAGTTTGGGATTAGCAGATGCAAACTATTATACAGAGAATGGATAAACAACAAGGTCCTACTGTATAGAACAGGGAACTATATTCAATATCCTGTGATAAACCATAACAGAAAAGAATGTGTGTATATGTATATATATATGTATGTATAACTGAGTCACTTTGCTGTACAGCAGTAATTAACACAACATTGTAATTTAATCATACTTCAATTAAAAAATAAATTTAAAAAATGATGCTGTAGAAGTCTATTTAATAATACATGGATATTGCAACATTATGCGTTAAGTAAAAAAATATATTTAGAATCCTTATTTTAAAATCCTATTTATGCTAAGAAAATTCCAGTCGTATACACATCAATCTTTTTTAAAGCTGCCTCTGGATGACAAAAGGACAGGATTATAGGTATTTTTTTCTTTGAACGTTTTTCTGTGTTTCCCAAATTTTCTATAATGTATATTTGCAAACTAAAAATGATGCTAACAAAATTAAATATATACAACAGACTCTAAAATGAAATACCGGTTACATATATATGTTTTTCTGTGGACTATTAGTGAGTCCAACCTATGAGCCTTGGACAACTTATTTTACGAGGCCATGAAAAGGACAAGCTGATGTTTGACAGGTAGAGTTGCATTTAGCATTCCAAAAAGCAATTTAATCCACTTAACTTCACAAAACTCAAAATGTCATGGAATTATCAGTATAAATTGCTTACCAACACACTGGCAAGCCAATATCATAAACTTTTAGAGAAAAGACAGGTCTTGAAGATCCTAGGCTGATTCCCTCATTTTACAGAGGAGATACGGGCTCCGAGCATTCTGTTTAAGTGACCAACTGAAGGTCAGTTGGTGATAGAACTAGGCCTAGAACATAAGAGTCCTGACCCCTAGTCCCATGCTGTTTTCTAAACTCAAAATGCTTTAGTTGGTTGTGTTTGATTCTTCCTAAAGACAATGTTCAGCTTGTGCTTATGGATACTGAAAGCATGCCACACATAGGAAAAGAGATCTGCATGTATATTAAACATCTATGTAACACATCTATTTAGAGTCTGCCTTCATTAGTTATTTATGACTGATACAAGCTGTGATGTGCCCCACTTCTCTTTTCCATTTCCAATGCTGTTAATTAAGTCGTTCAGAGAGTTTAGAAAAAGACAAAGTGGGAAACGTTTCATTGTGACTTAAGGAAATTTAACTTCAGAGTATTCAGAGGATTTGAAACAAATATTATGCATCTGTCCTGTAATGAAAATGACGGTTTTAAAGCATCACTACATTCAGCCTTTCGAACACATCACAGTGGTTTCTGTTCTCATAACACCCTATAGCGTGAGGACACATCCAGCCAAATGGCACTACCTGCAGTAAGCGAGGGCCATGAGCCACATACTCGTGGCTGTCCTTCTTTCGTAGTCATTTAGACAAATCTCCTGGAGGGCCATTTAACACTGAAGCGGCCATGAAGAGCTTCCTTACATTCTAAGTGGTAGCCATGTCATTCCGGAGGTGGCAGAACCTCAAAATATTTCTCAGGGTCATTCAGTTTCCTCTGAGACAATAACTCATCAAGAATATGAAGACCTACTATGTATCTAACACTGTGAGAAATACATAAATTTACAGGGCTGTTCTCTTAGTCTACCAAGGAGCTTAAAAGCTTAGCTGGGGCGATGGAACTACGAGTGAAATGATGAGAAAACCACTGAGTGCCGAAGCAGACAGGCAGATAAAAGCATCACGTGCTGCAGCAAAACTGGGGGCAGAATCATTTAGTACTTCTGCAGAAATGATAGGCTTAGGGATGAGATGGATTAGAAAGGGCCAGAGAGTGGAAGAGCAGCTTTCTGAAGAAGTCATCATGTCGAAACTTGCTACAGGGTTAGGATTAGGGCTGCTTGACAATGGCAGCCCTTGTCTTCACTCTGGATGCCCCTGGTGGAGTGTAAAGCAAGTTCTAGGGAGTTCAAGTTGCTCCGATGTGTTCGGAGAGCATGTCAGCTCCAGTTTACCTGAGGTTTTGCAATGACTCTCCTGAGGCCCACAGAAAGAGCAGCAGACTGCCTGAAGCATCTTCATCTCGGAATTCCCTCTAGATCTCTGTAGTCCAGGCTATGGAGAGCGGGAGGGCCTAGGGAAGCAGGGAACCGTCCTGGTACTTAGGTAGATTTCCTTCATTCTCTTATAAACTGACTGACAAAGGACTAGGGATTTCTAAGTCTAGTTTTTCTATGAGTATCAGGAAGGCTGTTAAACCTCAATGTCCACATGAGACGCTGGAAGAGAGCCGCCATGGGGATTGAAAAGGGGCCTCTTCACCTGGTATTTTAAGATTAAAATGAGAAACTGCAGTTTGACCTCAACTAGATTGAGACCCCAAAAGCCCACTCACCATAGACTATGACAGTTGCGGTCGTGCTTTTCCTCTTGGCGACAATGTTTTTGGCAACACAAGTATAGTTGGCAGTATCCGAGAGGCGGGCCTGCTTGATGATGAGGTTGTGATCAATAGTAATATAAAAATTCCGATCTTCAACAGGATCAATGATGTCTTCATTTTTCAACCATTCCACCTAAAGATGCACGAGAGAAACAGATAAACTCCCCGTATGGATCCCGTGATGGCTGTCTGTCCTAACTTTTGTTTTGCAGTGTGGATAACATTGTTCCACGCCACGGACTTCTGCAAAGTGGAGAGAGTAACTTTCTGAGGTCACATTAAGTATCACTCACCTGCCAAACATGCTGATTCTGTCTGTACTACATTATTCTCAAATGTCAATGACCCGACTGGGAAATACAGTGTTCAAATTGTTTTCACTTTGCCCTCCAGGCAGGAATTGGGAATGTGCATTGCCAAGTTCAGAACCCCATCAAAAATAATAGGCTAAGCATTTCAAACTGAACTCAAACCTTTTGCTATTTGATTTGTTTACTCTTGGCAACGTACCTGCTGCTTTTCAGCAGAGAATATAAGGACTATTAAAAAAGCTCAAAAGGCACCTTAGACATCGTGTAGCTCTAATAAAACATTTGGATGATTTATGTGTAACATATGGATTAAATTCCCCTAAAAGTGCACTTACTTTAAAATATAGCAAACACATATTTAGAGATGTATCTAAGCCAAAATCTTGGGAGGAAAAAAAAAAAAGGTTTTCTACTAACTCTCAATATAATCTAAATAGCATGTAAGTCACAGTCAAATTTCTCTTTCTGTCTATCTCTAGCATCAAATCTTTGGCTTACGGTTTGCTTCTGGAGAACCTGACCTAAGACATGACTGTTCAAAACTACTGAACTATTTTTCCTGTGCAAATATCAGTTTAGCAACAGCAATGTTAGCCTTACAGAATGAAAGGAGGGAAATATATCTGTATAAGATGTCCTTATGAAGGATAAACTATTTCTTGTTCCATAAATTGCCTTTTTCCCCTATGCACAGGTTTTTTCCATAAAGCAAAACAACATTGATATTTACCACACTTAAACTTTCCTTTTACATTAGTGTGGATACCCATACAAGTAACCTTTAGTGGTAGGGAGTCAATAGTATTGCCATTTTCAAAATCTTAAGGAGCTTCCCTTGCACCACAAGAGGTCTGGAAATTAATCTCTAAATCTGTCAGTGGGCTGGATGTTACACAGCTCTAAATTACATCTAACACAGGGACTCTAAAACAATGATTCCCTAATCCTTAGAAGAGAGGACAAAATTTAAAGGGAAAAATAAAATACAATCATCTTATAATAAACATATGAGGATGTAGATAAGAGTAACTATTTGTAAAGACGTAAATTTTGAAATAGCTAAACAGTGTTGATATTTACACTAATGGAAGTGAGAAAGCGTGAAATCCATCTAAAATAGTGGAGTTTTAAAACATGCATTTTGTTTTCAATAAAGACAGCACATTCAGTCCTGTGCTTGGATATATTTGATGAGAGATGCACACTCACTTGACCTGGATTTTCTCAAACTTCGGCCCTACATGTGCAGTAATATGATCTTGCTACAAGTGCAAGAGGAAAGGGAGCAAGATTCAGACTATTAGAAAACTGCTTGATGATAATTGAAAGCTGACGTTAGTATCTTCTGAAGCTAATCTTTACACAGATTATCTTTGCCGTTCGAAAGAAAGCTTTCCACTTACAGAAGGTCCTGTGGCTCCCCCGATTTGTTCTTAGATCCCGTGTGTGGGGGGGGTGGGGGGGCACACGCGTGGGCAGGCGCAATCTTCTTTCAAGGACCCATACCTTCTACTTTGCTTTGAAGGATGGCCCTCAGGCTCCTAGATGTTTTGCTTCGAAGTACCTAGGGGTTCACAGCTCCCCCGTCCACCACTTTCTCCTTTGCTGTGACCTCACAGGTATGGAAACAAGCCCTGTGTCCAATCAGGTTGGAACCTGAGTTGTTACTCTCCAGAGCTACCTCCTTGAGACATCTTCTAAATGTATACTTTCTGGGCTCCTTCTTTTCTCTCCTGCTTGCTCCACCCACTTACAGGACTCTCCTGGGAGCACTTCTATAACAAACCATTTGCATTCAAACCTCTGCCTCGTGGTTTACTTCTGGAGAACCTGATCTAAGTCAGGACTGTTCGAAACTATGGTTTCTTCTATGTACATAATAGTTAACAACAGTAATGCTATACTGATCGTAAATGACACAAAGAGATCCCAAGGGATACTGCAAACCACCTGTTTATTTGAAAAGTTTATTATGTGGAAGAAAAAAGGATTCTGCACTGCTGGCAAAACATTTAAAAAGACTTGTGTGATTACTGGGTATATATGATCTCTACTTTCTCATACATGATTCTGTTATTTTCCTCAGGTGTCTCTCATCAACATCGGAGCAGTGATTATGACCTGAGATACGAGGACCCCTAGAAATGCTGAGGCAGTAACCCTGAACCCTGTGAGGGACATGGCCCTCCTCCCCTAATTCTGGCTTTCACCCAGGGAAACTCTGCTTCGATTTATTCTCTACACTGGGCTTGCCTGTATGTCTTTGTTTGAAGAAACAATGACATCTACAGAGAGAAAAGAGCTGTAGGAATGAAGAAAGGACCCAAGGACTCGGGCTTTTAGCAAGATGCCCCCCTCCCAGTTCCCTATGCCCCAGAACTCCCAGTCTTGTCACCAAGTCCTGTTTTGAGACCTGCTCTCCAGGAGAAACTCAGGTCTGGACCACAGGTCATCACTCACCTCCTGCGCTAGAATCACCATCTTGCTCAGCACATCTCCATCACCCACCCTCCAAAACTTTTGAAACCCTTCCTCACTACCTTGGAACACGGCACCAACATCCTCCAAAATTTCAACCTCTGTTCAGATTGTTTTCTTCGCTTTTCTCTAACTAAATCCTAGCTCTTTCATGATGCTGCTGTTTCTTCTAGAGTCCTCTCAAGTGGGGATGTCTGATTTCCCACACCCAACGTACCACGAGGACTGGGGATTCAGTAAGTGTCCTCCTTGATCCGCATTGTCTGCTCTACCGTCGCATCCTTGCAGTAAAACGTGGCTGTGCAAAGCCATGTTGCACGGTGTAATCTTACATTCATGATGACAGAACTCAAGTGGGCCCTAAATTCTGCCAAAAGATGGTACGGTATTTCCAACGTCTGTTCACTGTCCCACACTCCTAGACAGCTATTTCACACCTTCTCCTCTCTGCCTAAACACTACCTCCCCTGCTATCCTCACTTTCGGCCAATGACCAAGATTTCCATGTCACGGAGAAAACTGACCATCACCAGACATCTCCCAAAGCTCCCACTACCCACCTACCACCCCTGTTCTGCACCCTCCCTCCTGTTACTAGGGCAGCTCTCTGCTCCTACATGTCACCTCTCACTTGTAGTCTGCATCCCAATCCTGTTCTCTTATTCAAGGGCAAGCCCCAGGGATTCTCCTCTCTTACATCATGAATTTCCCACTACACAGAATCATTTCCACCAGCATACAGACACGTGGTTACTTTACACAACTTAAAAGAAAATCCCTCCCCACTCATTTCTGCCTTTAGTCACCCCCACGTTCCTTTGCTCACCTTAAAAGACACCTTGGAATACTTGTTTGTACATTCTCTCCAGTTCCTTTCCTCTTCATCTCTACTGAGTCCACTCTAATCCACACTGACCTCCAATGTTAGAACTGCTCTCTTTCCAAGGTACCAGTTACTTTTACTTTGTTAGATGGACTGGTGAGGTTTTAGCACTTGACTTAACTTGACTCAGCAGCAGCATTTGACCCCATCGGTTTCTCCCTCCTCCTTGCCTGCTTTCTCCAGACAGGGCACTTTCTTAGTTTTCGTCCCATCTCCTCCCATTCCCCCACAGCTTCCTTGGGGTTTAGGTCTGTTCTTCCTGGGTAGCTCTGTCCTTGGACCTCTTCTTTTTTCTATTTCCCATCCATATGCACTTTCTTGGTGAGCTCATCCAGTCTCATGCGGATGACTCCTAAATTTATCTCCCGTCTAGACCCCGTCCTTGAACTTCAGACTCATTAATCCGACTGCCTTCTTGCAACTCCACTGGGGTGTCTGATAACGATCCCCCGAACCGCCCTCCAAAGCTGTCCCTCCCACCACCTTACCCGTCTCGGTTAAGGCCAACTCCATCCTTCTAGTAACTTAGACAGAAACCGCAGGCTTGGCCTTGACTACTCTCTTCCTCTCCCCTTTGCTGATTTGATGTCAGAGCAGCATATCAGAATCTAACCACTTCTTGTCCCCTCAGCACCACTCCCTTCCCCGAGCAGATCACCATCATTTCTCTCCTGGATTACTGCAAAAACTTTCTGTCTATATCTCTACTTTTCCCCTTGGTCCTAACATCTATTCTCAACACAGTAGAGTGATCCTTAAACCCTAAGTCAGATCATGCTATACCTCATCTCCAACCCTCCAGTGGCCCCCTGTGTTGCTCAGTGTCAACCCCCAAATCCTTACAAGGACCCACAAGGTCCTGCATCACCAGGAACCCTGACCTCTCTGAGATCACCTAGTTTACTCTCGCCCTTTCTCTCATCTTTTTAGATGCTGACTCCTTTGCTGGTTCTTACACACATCACTGGTGCTCTTGCCTTGGGGATGTTGAGTCTGCTGGTGCACCTGCCTGGACTAATCTTTCCCCCAATAAGTCTGCTCTCTTCTCTCCTTCAGGTCTTTACTCAGATGTCACCTTCTCAGTGAGTCACTTCCTAATCAACCTTTAAAACTGCAACATCTCCCTCTGAGTATGCTTGCAATCCCTCACTCTCTTTTATTTTCTTCATCTCACATAGTCTGTATGTTACTTGTTAGTTGTCTCCTCTACCAGAATGTAAGCTCCACGGATTTGGGTCTATTTTTTGATCACTGTTATAGTCCCGTGGCCTGGAATCGGCAGATAGTAGGTGCTTAATTAGTATTTGCTAAGTGTAAGGACAAAACAACACATGTAGTAGGGTCAAGTCTGTTATACGTATTTTTAGATCTCCATAAAGTTGGTGCTTTAACTGTCAAATTTAATAATGAATATATATGGTGAGAGCAATTTGAAACATCCCTTCTAGCTAAGTTCTGCTGGAGATTAAGAACACATGTCTCCACTGCCTAAGGTCAAATCCTACAGAGCTGGCCTGGCCTCCATGTGGACTCATTGGAGAAATCATGACATAGAAGAGGGCCTGTGGAATGATGCTAGGGGACCTCCAGTGTTTCACTGACATTTATAAGTACGAGTCTGAAGTGTCCAGTGGCCAACATGTTGTAACTAAGAATTCTTTGAAAATGGAACTCTCTCTAGCCCACATTATACCTGTATGTCTGCTTCAGAATTTTAAGGTGTTTGAGTAATTATTGCGGAATTTCATCTAGTAAGCACAGAATCTAGGTGATCACAGTAAACCTGAGACTGTAACACAGCTTCCCAAGAACTTTCAATTTCAATAAACAAAGATGCACCTTGTTATTTCAATTCCATTCCGCAAACACTGAGTACGTACTATGTACTATGCACAGTACTATGTACTATGTGTCAAGTGTTGCGGGATAAAGGGAAAAATCAGATAAGTGCTTCCCTTATGCTTATGTAGCATTCGCTACGTAAGAAGACAAACCTATAAACTAGTAATTACAATGTGACAGAGGAACAACAGACATGTGCAAGGATGGAAGCATATCGGGGTTCAAATTATGTGAGGAGAGGACATTTGAACCAGTTTCTCAGGGATGGAGTTAAGCTTGTTGGGAAGGCAAAGGAAAGTGTGGGATGAAGGATGAAGAGGATATTTCAGGAAGAGGAAGCAGCAGGTGCTTCACACAGGCTTGAATCCTCGTGGGAAGTCTGAGCACTGGACAGTGGTCTTAGCTGCACAGCCAGGGCAAGCTGAACAAGGATGGAGAAGTTGCTTTCAGGAAATCACTGAGGGACTCCCATGCTGTGATCCACTGAGGGGTTTAAAGAGAAGAGGCATTACGATGCTTTGCTTTAAGAATGACTATTTTAGGGGGCAGTGTGGATTACTAGGGAGGCACAGTGGAAGCTGGAAAGCAGTTAAAAAGGCTACTGTCGTAGTCCTGGTGAAAGACCATGAAGACTGAATTAAGGAAGGACCAAGGGGACTGGGGAGAAAAGAATGGATACAGAAAGTAATTTGAAGGGGCAAGGGATATGGCAGAAGAGTTGCCTGTATGTGGAAAGGAGGGTGCAAGACAAACCCATCTCGTTTCTGGCTTGGGGACCTGTGTGTAGATCAGGGATAAAGGAGGCAGACAAGATTTCAGGGCTGAAAGGATATGATGAGTTGATTTGGTTGATCTTAAAAGGAATCCAGATAGCACAACATGATTCTCTACAATAGCTAAATTGCTCAAAATACTCCAGCTATTTCCATGAAAAGGGGGATTTTTTTCCTCTAAAGTTCTGAAATACAAAATAACAACAATAAAACCCTCATTACTTCTGCTTCTCTTAGATCACAGCACTAAGAACAGAACACAGATATTGATTAAAAGGATAAAACAACATTTATTCCCATTTTGGTTAATTAAAAACTCAGGAGAGGATGTATGGGAGGGAAAACAAAGTGTGAGAATAATTCTGTTTATCGTGTAAAGGGTTGTCTGAATCAGCAAGATATATCAATATAAAAGCCTTACGGATATATTCTTTTATTAAAAATATATATCCTTTTCATGCAGGATCTCCAGCACTCAACACCATCAAATAAAGTGACACTCTTCCATTTGAAGTAATTTTACAGTGAGTCTCCTTACATGAACTGTATGTAAAATCCCAAGAAACAATACAGTGTCTTCTGTAGTGCTAGAAATTAATTGTATTGAGTATTTAAGTATTTAATTATACTTTTGCAATGCTACTTATTTGTAAGCTAATCTTGGTTAATCAGGAGTCAGTACTCGGGTCTGGCCTCTGAATTCTGTTCATATTTTGTTCATTTCAGTGCTTCTTGTTGACTTCACCCTGAGACTTGGCTTCTTCTCACCCCTCCCATTTAGCAAACCATTTGATTTATACAAGGGAGAAGTCTTTCTGAGTTAGAAGTTATTTTTAGCTATGTACAAAACATTCAAAAAGAGAGAAAAATAGGTTGAAGTTCAGAAAACAATAAAAGGCTTCGCCCATAAACCATAACTTGCCAGGGTTGCAGTGAGGCAAAGCACTGCTTCTGTCCTTGTGGCTCAGTAACTGCGGTCTTTTCAATAATTTGGAGCATATTTGAAGTAATTTACTCAAGTGTTTATGAAGACATAGGATTTTGTTAACAGGTAATAAGAATAATTATGAGGAAATGTTAGGACATCCTGTGTGCACATTTGGTTGCTGTTTGGTACTGATTATCCCATTGTGTGCCACTGACAATCTTACCGTAAGCAGCAGTTCCTCCAGTACCAGATGAGAGGGCTGCCCTCAGGCCAGACTCCCTGGGTTCAAAACCCATTTCTGTGCCTCTCTTGGGCAAATTTCTTTTCTTCTGTGTGCCCCAGAGTCCTCATTTATAACATGAGGATAATTATAACATTGATTCCATAAGGTTTTTGAGGATCAAATGAGTTAATACACAAATTACTTAGTGCTTGGCATATAATCAATATTCTTAAATTATTAGTAGTATTACATTAAGAATATTCTAAAGGGGTCTTCCCTGGTGGCGCAGTGGTTGAGAGTCCGCCTGCCAATGCGGGGGACGCGGGTTCGTGCCCCGGTCCGGGAAGATCCCACATGCCGCGGAGCGGCTGGGCCCGTGAGCCATGGCCGCTGAGCCTGTGCTCCGCAACGGGAGAGGCCACAGCAGTGAGAGGCCCGCGTACCGCAAAAAAAAAAAAAAAAAAGGAATATTCTAAAGGAGCTGGGACAAAATCCAAACAACTCTACAAAAAAACAGAGAAGTGGCATTCATCTAAAAACAAAAAGGAAAGGAGGGATCAAAATGGTGGAGTAGGGGGCTTCCCTGGTGGCGCAGTGGTTGAGAGTCCGCCTGCTGATGCAGGGGACATGGGTTCATGCCCCGGTCCAGGAAGATCCCACGTGCCGCGGAGCTTCTGGGCCCATGAGCCATGGCCACTGAGCCTGCGCATCCAGAGCCTGTGCTCCGCAACAGGAGAGGCCACAACAGTGAGAGGCCCGCGTACCGCCAAAAAAAAAAAAAAAAAAAAGGTGGAGTAAGAGGATGTGGCGTTCACCTCCCCCCATGAACACATCAAAAACATATCTACATGTGGAGCAATTCTCACTGAAAACAAATTGGAGACTGGCAGAAAGACTCTTGTACCACCAAGGCTATAAGAAAGATCCTCACAGAATTGAGTAAGAAAGGAAGAGACGCACGATCGGGTCAGGACCTGTGCCCCTGGAAGGGGACATAGAGAAAAAGGGAGATTACAAGGAGAAAGATCTGCCCTAGGGAGTGGGCAGTTCAAGCCACATATTGGGTGCCCCAGCCCTAGGGTCCAACAGTGGGAAGACAAGTCCCCTTAGCTGGTTTGAAAACAAGTGGGACAAACAGGAGGGCTGTAAGGAACCTAAACTCTGCTTGTGAAGACTGTGCAGATGCTTCCTTGCTCCCAGAAACAAGGCAGAAGAAGCGGGTTGAAACTTCTGGGGCCTTGGCCAGTGTCCCGTGACTGCCCCAGCACATGCCGGAGCCTGAGCCAAGCACCTGCTCTGGACCCTCCTGCTCCACAGCACAGCTCCACTCTAGGAGGAGTGCCGCAGTGGCCGAGGGGAGCGCACAGCTGTGAAAGACAGAGCAGACTGGGACCCAGAACGCATCCGCATGGGGCGAGGGCAGCCACTGCCGGTGCCTGCGGAGGCAGCGCGTGGGGAGTGGTCCCAGACCCTGCATGGGGCTGGAGCCATCACAGCCTGTGCCCCAACCACACCAAGTACCCACTTCTCTTGCTCCAGCACTGCTCCCCGATGGGGTGAGGGTGCAGGTGCTGGGAGCGGAGAGAGCAGACACTTAGAGGAAATGGAACCAGCTGAGAACTGACCCTCAAGGTTTCTGCTCCAGCAACTTAGGACCTGCCTCTGCCCCTAATAGGGTGGTGTTGGCCACTGAGCAGAGGAGAAACCCCAGCTCACACTTGGCTTTGGCTCTAGCACCTCCATCTCAGCTCCACCTCCTACAAAGGTGAAAGCTGCCATACCCTCAGAGAAGATGTGAGTCATAATCATGTCAGATCCAGCTCTTCCACCAAAGCCACTGGGCACACACACATTGTATAGGGATGCTCCCATACAAGAACACTACTTCAAAACCAGAATAGGAAATTGTTTCACCTAATACCATAGAGACAGAGAAAGTAAGCAAAATGAGAAGACAGAGAAATTTGTTTCAAATGAAAGAATAAGAGAAAAACCCTGGAAAAGCAAGCAATGAAACAAGTAATTTATCAGATAAACAGTTCAAAGATTGGTAATGAGAATGCTAACTGAATTAGGGAAAATAACAGATGAACACAATGAGAATTTTAACAAAGAACTAGAAAATAAAAAACCAGTCAGAACATAAGAATACAATAACTGAAATGAAAAACACACTACAAGGAATTAACAGCAGACTAAGTGATACGTAAGAATGTATAAGTGATCCAGAAGATAGAATGGAAATCACCCAATCAGAACAGAAAAAAAAATTTTTTAATGAAAGTAATTTAACAGACCTTTGAGACAACAAGTGTACCAATACGAGAATTATAGGGGTCCCAGAAGGTGAGGAGAGAGAGAAAAGGACTGAAAATGCATTTGAGGAAATTATTGCTAAACACTTCCTGAACCTGAATAAGGAAACATATTCAGATACAGACAAACCCAAACAGACCCACACCAAGACATGTCATAATTAAAACGGCAAGAGTTAATTAAAGAGAGTTCAAAAGGCAGCAAGAAAAAAAATGAATCATATACAAGGGAACCTCCACAAGGCTATTAGCTGATTTTCCTGCAGAAACATTGCAGGCCAAAAGGGTGTGGCATGATATATTTAAAGCGCTGAAAGAGAAAAACCTCCAACTTAGGATACACCATCCAACAAGATTATAATTCGGAATTGAAGGAGAGGTAAAGAACTTCTCAGAAAGCAAGAACTAAGGAGTTCAACAGTGCTAAACCTATCCTAAAAGAAATGTTAAAGGGTCAGTGAAAAGACTACAACAATTAGTAAGAATCTAAAGGAAAAGAAAAATCCCACGAGTAAAGGCAAATATATAGTAAAGGCTATGGATCAACTATTTAAATAAGCTAGTACGAAGACTAAAAGAAAAAAAAATTTAAATCAAGTATAACTACAACAGACACTGAACAGACAAACATAAAGATGTAAAATATGACATCAAAAACATGACATGTGAGGGAGAGGAATAAAAAAATGTAGATATTTTGGAATGGTTTTGAACTTAAATGACTACTATTTTAAAACAAGTAGATAGAGTTATAGGTCAACATATATGGACCGCATGGTTACCACAAATCAAAATCTACAACAAATACACAAGAGCCAGAGAAAGGAACACCAGCATACCAATAAAGAAAATCATCAAACCACAAGAGAAGAAACTAAAAGAGAAGAACAGAGAAGAACTACAAAAACAACCAGAAAAGAAGTAACAAGGGTACGGAGACAAAACAGTGGAGTAGAAGGACATGAGCTCCCCTCTTCTTACAAAAACACCAAAATTACAACTAACTGCTGAAAAACCATTGACAAAAAAATGCTGGAACCTACCAAAAATGGTGCCCTACATCCAAAGACAAAGAAGAAGCCACAAGACAGTAGGAGGGGCACAACTGTGATAAAATCAAATCCAATACCTACTGAGTGGGTGACCAACAAACTGGAAGATAATTATACCACAGAAATTCTCCCACAGGAGTAAAAGTTCTGAGCTCCACGTCAGGTTCCCCAGCCTTGGGGTCTGGTAACAGGAAGAGGAGTCCCCAGAGAATCTGGCTTTGAGGTTACCAGGGTTTCATCACAGAAATTCCACAGGACTGGGGGAAACGGAAACTCCACTATTGGAGGCCGCAAATAAGGTCTTGTGTGCACCAGGACTCAGGGTAAAAAGTAGTGACCTCATATGAGACTGGGCCAGACCTACCTGCTAGTATTGGAGGGTCTCCTGTGGACATGGGGGGCGACTATGGCTCACTGAGGGGACAAAGACACAGGTGGAAGTAGTTCTGGGATGTACTCATTGGCATGAGCCCTCCTGGAGGCTGCCATTTTCTTGCCAGGACCTGACCCCACTCAACAGCATGTGGGCTCCAGTGCTGGGATGCCTCAGGCCAAATGGCTGAAAGGCTGGGAACACATTCCCACCTATCAGCAGGTGGACTTCTTAGAGTCTTCCTGAGCACACAGATGTCCCCTAAACACACCCCTCACCCCTCAACATGGCCCAACACACCAGAGGGACAAGACCCAGCTCCACCCACAACTGGGAAGGAAACAGTCCTTCCCACCAGGAAACCTGCACAAGCCTCTTGGACAGCCTTATTCACCAGAGGGCAGACAGAAGAAGAAAGAACAACTACAACCATGCAGCCTGTGGCACGGAAACCACAATCACAGAAAGTTAGACAAAATGAGATAGCAGAGGATTATGTGCCAGATGAAGGAACAAGATAAAACCCCAGAAGAACTAAGTGAAGTGGAGATAGGCAATCTACCTGAAAAAGAATTCAGAGTAACAATAGTTAAGGTGATCCAAGATCTCAGAAAAAGAATGGAGACAGAGATCAGGAAGATACAAGAAATGTCTAACAAAGACCTAGAAGAACTAAAGGACCAACATAGGTGAACTATACAATAACTGAAATGAAAAATGCACTGGAAGGAATCAACAGCAAAATAACTGAGGAAGGATAAGTGAGCTGGAAGACAGAAGAGTAGAAATCACTGCCGCAGAACAGAATAAAGAAAAAAGAATGAAAAGAAATGATGACAATCTAAGAGACCTCTGGGACAAAAATAAATGCACCAACATTCAAATATGGGGGTCCCATAAGGAGAAGAGAGAGAGAAAGGACCTAAGAAAATATTTGAAGAGATAATAACCTGAAAACTTCCCTAACATGGGAAAGGACACAATCACCAAAGCCCAGGAAGCACAGAGTCCCCAGTAGGATAAATCCAAGACAGGGTTCCTCCCAAGGAGGAACACACCAAGACACACAGTAATTAAATTGATAAAAAAATAAAGACAAAGAAAAAAATTAAAAGCAACAAAGAAAAAGCAACAAATAACATACAAAGGAACATCCATAAGGTTATCAGCTGATTTCTCACTAGAAATCTGCAGGCCAGAAAGGAATGGCATGATATATTTAAAGTGATGAAAGGGAAGAACCTACAACCAAGAATACTCTACCTATCAAGGCTCTCATTCAGATTCGACAGAGAAATCAAAAACTTTACAGACAAGCAAAAGCTAAGAGAATTCAGCGCCACCAGACCAGCTCTGCAACAAATGCTAAAGGAACTTCTCTAGGAGGAATAGAAAAGGCCCCATCTAGAAACAAGAAAATTACAAATGGAAAAGCTCACCAGTAAAGACAAACAGTAAAGGTAGGAAATCATCCACACACAAATATGATATCAAAACCAGCAACTGTGAGGAAGAGGACACAAATGGAGGATACTGGAAACGCATTTGAAATGAAAAGAACAGCAACTTAAAACAATCTTATTTATATACACACTGCTAAATCATAACCTCACAGTAACCACAAACCAAAAATCTACAATAGATACACACACACAAAAGAAAAAGTAATCCAAACACAACACTAAAGTCAGTCATCAAATCACAAGAGAAGAGAACAAAAGAGGAAGGAAAGAAAAAAAAAATTACAAAAACAAATCCAAAACAATTAACAAAATGGCAATAAGAACATACATATCAATAACTACCTCAAATATAAATGGATTAAATGCTCCAACCAAAAGACAAAAATTGGCTGAATGGATACAAAAATAAGACCCATATATATTATGTCTACAAGAGACCCACTTCAGACCTAGGGACACATACAGACTGAAAATGAGGGGATGGGAAAAGATATACCATGCAAATGGAAATCAGAAGAAAGCTGGAGCAGAAATACTCATATCACAAAATAGACTACAAAATAAAGACTGTTACAAGAGATAAAGAAAGACACTACATAATAATCAAGGGATCAATCCAAGAAGATGTAGCAATTGTAAACATATATGCACCCAACATAGGAGCACCTCAATATATAAGGCAAATACAAACAGCCATAAAAGAAGAAATTGAAAGTAACACAGTAATAGCTGAGACTTTAACACCCCACTTTAATCGATGGATAGACCATCCAGACAGAAAATCAATAAGAAAACACAGGCCTTAAATGACACATTAGACCAGATAGACTTAAGTGAAATTTATAGAGCATCCCATCCAAAAGCAGCAGAATATACATTCTTCTCAAGTACATGGAACATCCTCCAGGATGATCACATGCTGGGCCATGAAGTGAGCCTCGGTAAATTTAAGATAATTGAAATCATACCAAGCATCTTTTCCAAGCACAACACTATGAGATTAGAAATCACCTACAAGAAAAAAAAAAAAAACTGTAAAGCACACAAACACATGGAGACTACAAAATATGCTACTGAACAACCAATGGATCACTGAAGAAATCAAAGAGGAAATCAAAAAATACCTAGAGACAAATGAAAACGAAAGTACAATGATCCAAAATCTATGGGACATGGCAAAAGCAGTTCTAAGAGAGAAGTTTATAGCAATACAATCTTATCTCAGGAAACAAGAAAAATCACAAATAAAGAATCTATCCTCACACCTAAAGCAACTAGAGAAAGAAGAACAAACAAAACTCAAAGTTAGTAGAAGGAGTGAAAGCATAAAAATCAGAGCAGAAATAAATAGAAATAGAAATGAAGAAAACAACAGAAAAGATCAATGAATCTAAAAACTGGTTCTTTGAAAAGATAAACAAAATTGAAAAACCTTTACCCAGACTCATCAAGAAAAAAAGGAAGAGGACTCAGATCAATAAAATTAGAAATGAAAAGAGAGAAGCTACAACGGACACCACATAAATACAAAGAATGCTAAGAGACTACCACAAGCAACTATATGCCAATTAAATGGACAAATTGGAAGAAATGGACAAATTCTTAGATAGGTACAATCTCCCAAGACTGAACCAGGAATAAACAGAAAATACAAACAGACCTATGACAAAAACTGAAATTGAAGCTGTGATTTAAAAACGTCCAACAAACAAAAGTCCAGGACCAGATAGCTTCACAGGTGAATTCTATCAAACATTTTGAGAAGAGTTAACACCTATCCTTCTGAAACTATTCCAAAAAATCACAGACAAAGGAACACTCCCAAACTCATTCTATGAGCCTACAATCACCCTGATACCAAAACCAGACAAAGATACCACACACAAAAAAGAAAATTACAAGCCAATATCACTGATCAACATAGACACAAAAATCCTCAACAAAATACTAGCAATCCAAATCCAACAATACTTTAAAAGGATCATACACCATGATCAAGTGGGATTTATTCCAGGGATGCAAGGAGTTTTCATTATCCCCAAATCAATCAATGTGACACAACACATCAACAAACTGAAGAATGAAAACCATATGATCATCTCATAGAAGAAAAGGCTTTTGACAAAACCCAACACCCATTTATGATAAAAACTGTCTAGAAAGTGGGCACAGAGAGAACATACCTCAACATAATAAAGGCTATATATGACAAACCTACAGCTAACATCATACTCAATGGTGAAAATGTAAAAGCATTTCCTCTAAGATCAAGAACAAAACAAGGATGTCCACTCTTGCCACTTTTATTCAACATAGTATTGGACGTTCTAGCCACAGAAATCAGAAAAGAATAAGAAATAAAAGGAATCCAAACTAGAAAAGAAAAAAAACTCACTGTTTGCAGATGACATAATACTACACATAAAAATCCTAAAGATGCTACCAGAAAACTACTAGAGCTCATCAATGAATTTGGTAAAGTTGCAGGTTACAAAATTAATACACAGAAATCTGTTGCATTTCTATACACTAACAATGAAAGATCAGAAAGAGAAATTCAAGAAACTACCCCATTTACCATCACATCAAAAAGAATAAAATACTTAGGAATCAACTTACCTCATGAGACAACCTGTACTCTTAAAACTATAGGAGACTGATGAAAGAAATCGAAGACAACACAATAAAATGGAAAGATATACCATGTTCTTGGATTGGAAGAATCAATATTGTCAAAATGATTATACTGCCCAAGGCAATCTAGAGATTTAATGCAATCCCTATCAACTTACCAATGACATTCTTCACAGAACTAGAACAAAAAAAAAAATCTTAAAACTCGGATGAAGACACAAAAGACCCCAAATAGCCAAAGCAATCTTGAGAAAGAAAAATGGAGCTGGAGGAATCAGGCTCCCTGACTTCAGACTATATATACTACAAAGTTACAGTCATCAAAATAGTATGGTACTAACACAAAAACAGAAATATAGATCAATGGAACAGGATAGAAAGCCCAGGAATAAACCCATGCACGTATGCTCAATTAATCTATGACAAAGGAGGCAAAACTATATAATGGAGGAAAGACATACTCTTCAACAAATGATGCTGGGAAAACTGGACACCTACATGTAACAAAAAAGGAAATTAGAAAACTCTTAAACACCATACATAAAAATAAACTCAAAATGGATTAAAGACCTAAATGTAAGACTGGATACTAAAAAACCCTTAGAGGAAAACATAGGCACAACACTCTCTGACATAAATCACAGAAAGATCTTTTTAGGTACATCTCCTGGAGCAATGGAAATAAAACCAAAAATAAACAAATGGGACCTAATTAAACTGAAAACCTTTTGTACAGCAAAGAAAAACATAAACAAAACAAAAAGACAACACACAGAATGAACTAGAACAAATAATCCTAAATGTTTTATGGAACCACAAAAGGCTCCGAATAGCCAAAGCAATCTTGAGAAAAAAGAACAAACCTGAAGGTGTCATGCTCCCTGACTTCAGACTATAAAACAAAACTAGAGTAATCAAAACAGTATGGACAAACAATATATGCTGGAGAGGGTGTGGAGAGAAGGGAATCCTCCTACACTGCTGATGGGAATGTAAATTGGTACAGCCATCGTGGAGAACAGTATGGAAGTTCCTTAAGAAACTAAAAACAGAGCTATCATATGATCCAACAATCCCACTCCTGGGCATATATCTGGAAAAAAGCATGGTTTGAAAGGATACATGCACCCCAATGTTCACTGCAGCACTGTTTACAATAGCCAAGGCATGGAAGCAATCTAAATGTCCATCGGGAGATGAGTGGATAAAGAAGATGTGGTACATATCTGCAATGGAATATTAGCCATAAAAAAGAACAAAATAATGCCATTTGCAGCAACATGGTTTGAACTAGAGATTGTCATACTGTGTGAAGTGAGACAAAGAAAAATATCATATGATACTGCTTTTATGTGGAATCTAAAAAGAGACTACAAGTGAACTTATCTACAAAACCGAAAGAGAGTTACAGATGTAGAAAATAAACTTATGGCTACCGGGGGGGGGGGGCTAAAAATTGGAAGACTGGTATTGACACATACACATTACTATATGTAAAACAGATAATTAAGAAATACCTAGTGTATAGCACAAGGAACTCTACTCAGTACTCTGTAATGGCCTATATGGGGAAAGAATCTAAAATAAGTGTGGATATATGTATTTGTATAACAGAGTCACTTTTCTGTACACCTGAAACTAACAGAACATTGTTAATCAACTATACTCCAATATAAAATAAAAATTAAAAAAAGAAAAGAAGTAACAAAATGGCAATAAGAACATACCTATCAATAATCACTTTAAATGTCAATGGACCAAACGCTCCAGTCAAAAGACGTAGGGTGGCTGACTGTATATAAAAAACAAGAACCACTGATACGCTATTTAAAAGACACTTCAGAGCTAATCATACACAGATTGAAAGTGAGGGGATGGAAAAAGGTATTTCATGCAAATGGAAACAACAAGAAAGCAGGGGCAGCAATACTCATATCAGGCAACACAGACTTTAAACCAAAGTCTATAACAAAAGTCACAGGGCACTGTATAATGAAAAGGGGATCAATGCAAGAAGAGGATATTATACTCATCATCACATATGCATGTAAGACAGGAGCATGAAAATATACAAAGCAAATATTAACAAACATAAAGGGAGAAACTGACAATAAAACAGTAACTGTAGGGAACTTTAACACCCCACTTATATCAATGGACAGATCATCCAGACAGAAAGTCAATAAGGAAACAGCCATCTTAAATGACACAACAGACCAGGTGGACTTAATAGGTATCTATGGGATATTCCATACAAAAACAGCAGATAACACATTTTCAAGTGCATGCAGAACATTCTCCAGGAAAGATCACATTCTAGGCCACAAAACAAGTCCCACCAAATTTAAGAGGATGGAAATTATATCAAGCATTTTTCTGACTACAACAATATGAAACTAGAAATCAACTACAGTAATTACAATGGGAAAAACACAAAAATGTGGAGACTAAACAAAATGCTACTACAAAACCAGTGGGTCAATGAATAAATCACAGAGGAAAACAGAAAATACCTTGAGACAAATGAAAACAAAACTTACCAAAACAACTTTCCAAAATCTACAGGATGCAGCAAACGCAGTTCTAAAAAGGAAGTTTATAATAATTAAGGCCTTCCTCAAAAAACAAGAAAAACCTCAAATAAACAACCTAATTTACCATCTAAGGAATTAGAAAAAGAACAAATAAAGCCCAAAGTCAGCAGAAAGATATAATAAAGATTAAAGAGGAAATTTTTAAAAATATTGATTAAAAAAAGATAGAAAAGATCAATGAAACCAAGAGCTGTTTTTTCCAAAAGATAAACAAAACTGATAAAACTTTAACCAGGCTCATCAAGAAGGAGAGGGAGGACCCAAACAAAATAAGAAATGAAAAAGGAGAAATAACCAATACAACAGAGATACAAAAAAAGTCATAAAAGAACACTATAAATGGTTATATGTCAATACATTGGACAACCTAGAAGTAACAGATAAATTTCTAAAAATATAAAATCTTCCAAAACTGAACCAGGAAGAAACAATCTGAACAGATCAATCACTAGCAGTAAAACTGAATTTGTAAAAACAAAACAAAAAAACCTCCCAGCAAACAAAAGTCCAGGACCAGATGCCTTCATAGGGGAATTCTGCCAAACATATAAAGAAGAGCTAATACCTACCCTTCTCAAAGTAGTCCAAAAATTTGAAGAGGTGGAAACACTCCCAAATTCATTGTATGAGGCCACTATGACCCTAATACCAAAACCAGACAAAGACACTACAAGAAATTACAATACCTCTGAGATTATAGATGCAAAAATTCTCAACAAAATATTAGCAAACTGAATTCAACAATATATACAAAGAATCATACACCATGATGAAGAGGGACTTATTCCAGTGATGTAAGGATGATTCAGTACCTGCAAATCAATGTGACACACCACATTAGCAAGAAGAAGGATAAAAATCACATGATCATCTCAACAGACACACAAAAAGCATTTCACAAATTTCAACATCCATTCATGATAAAAACTATCATCAAAATTGGTATGGAAGAAATATATCCCAATATAATAAAGACCATTTATGACAAACCCACAACTAACATCATGCTCAACAGTGAAAACTTGAAAGCTTTTCCTCTAAAATTAGGAACAAGACAAGGATGCCCACCCTTGACACTTCTACTTAACACAGTATTACAAGTCCTAGCCACAGGAATGAGACACAAAAAAGGAAATGCATCCCAATTGGAGGGGAAGAAGTATTTGTGGATAACATGATACTATATACAGAAAACCCTAAAGTCTCCACCAAAAAACTATTAGGATAAATGAAATCAGTAAAGTTGCAGGATCCAAGATAATATACAAAATTTTTTTGCTTTTGTGTATGCTAATAATTAACTATCAGAAATAGAAAGCAAGAAAACAATGCCATTTAAAATCACATCAAAAAGAGTAAAATACATAGGAATAAATTTAACCAAGGAGGTGAAAGACCTATACTCTGAAAAATATAAGACACTGATGAAGGAAACTGAAGATGATACAAATAAATGGAACGATATCCCATTTTCATGGAAGGAAGAATTAATATTGCTAAAATGTCCATACTACCCAAGACAAACTACAGATTTAATGCAATTCCAATCAAAACACCCATGACATTTTGTCACAGAACTAGAACAAATAATCCTAAATGTTTTATGGAGGCACAAAAGGCTCTGAAGAGCCAAAGCAGTCTTGAGAAAGAAGAAAAAACCTGGAGGTATCATGCTCCCTGACTTCAGACTAGACAACAAATCTACAGTAATCAAAACAGAATGGGCAAACAATATATGCTGGAGAGGGTGTGGAGAGAAGGGAATCCTCCTCCCACTGTTGGGGGAATGTAAACTGGTACAGACATTATGGAGAACAGTATGGAGGTTCCTTAAGAAACTAAAAGAAGAGCTATCATATGATCCAGCTATTCCACTCCCTGGGCATATATCTGGAGAAAAACATGGTTCAAAAGGACACTCCAATGTTCACTGCAGTGCTGTTTACAATAGCCAAGACATGGAAGCAACCTAAATGTCCATCAACAGATGAATGGATAAAGAAGATGTACATATCTATAATGGAATATTACTCAGCCATTAAAAAGAATGAAATAATGCCATTTGCAGCGACATGGATGGACCTGGAGATTATCATCCTACCTGAAGTAAGTCTAACAGGGAAAGAAAAATATCATATGATATCACTTATATGTGGAATCTAAAAAAAATGATACAAATGAACTTATTTACAAAACAGAAACAGACTCACAGACTTAGAGAATGAATTTATGGCTACCGGGGGGAAGGGTGGGGAGGAGGGATAGACTGGGAGCTTGGGATTGACATGTACATGCTGCTATATATAAAATAGATAACCAAGAAGGATCTACTGTATAGCACAGGGAACTCTGCTCAATACTCTGCAATAACCTAAATGGGGGGAAAAAAATTGAAATAGAGTAGATACATATATATGTACAACTGAATCACTTTGCTGTACACCTGAAGCTAACACAACATTGTTAATCAACTGTACTCCAATATAAAATAAAATTTTCTTTTAAATGTAAAAAAAACCTGGTATGGGAATGGCACAAAAACAGACATATGGATAAGTGGAACAGAATAAAGACCCTACAAATAAACCCACACACCTATGGTCAATTAATCTATGACAACAATATACAATGGACTAAAGATAATATCTTCAGTAAGTGGTGCTGGGGAAAATGTACAGCTAGATGTAAAACAATCAAATTGGAACATCTTCTTACATTATATATAAAAATATACTCAAAATGGATTAAAAACCGAAATGTAAGACTGGCACCCATAAAATACTAGAAAAAAGCATAGGCAGAACACTCTCAGACATAAATCATAGCAATATTGTTTGGATTTGTCTCCTAAGGCAAAGGAAAAGGATAGCAAAAGTCAACAAATGGGGCAAGTAGGGATTCAACCTGGAGGTGGAAAGGGCACCCTCTAGTCTCTAATGCGAATCATAACTGTTGGGGGAGGCAATCAAGAGGACGGGCCCACAGCTTGACCTGCGAGCTGGACCTGGGCTGCTGGAGGTCCTTCACCCTCTCCCGTTCTTGGAATGTACGCTCCGCTTGCCTTTCTCACACTTGAAGCTGCCCGAGGATGTAGCTTCGAGACAGTAATGCGATGTTGAGACCATCTGGATGGTATACATGACAGAACCCAGTTTAGGCCTCTATATTAATTTTTAAGATTCTGGTGTGCAGTTGTGGAGATCTCATACTGGGGCCATCCAAGACAAGCCTTGTATGTAAGTTTCCTTGCTTATTAAACCTGCCACATACCGATCTAGAGTGACCTCTTTCTTGGGTCTCTTCCTGACCTCCCCCTATGGGGGCCAGTTTCGAATTTCACCCAGGAAGCTCCTGAGCACGCTGCAAGCTAACAGTGACCTGGTTTAAGGAGAGTTCAAAAGCAAAGTATTTTCCCTGTGCTGTAATTTAGAGAACAGAAAGGGGTGAGAGGGATGGAGCATGTTGGCCTTGAGTGAAAAGGAGGAAAACAGCACTTTGGGGGCACTTCAGGCACCTAGCAGGGTACTTTGTGTACACAACAACCTCTGTTCCTCACAACAGCTCTGTGAGGCAGGTATTTATATACCCATTTTTCAGGTAAGAAAAATGATGCTCATAGAGAAGAACTTGCACAGGCTTACAAAGCTTGTAAAGCAGTATAGATCTGAATTAAGGACTGACTTGCGCTCTGGGCTCTTTTTTGTCTACTAAGCATAGAACTCAGAGGAGGCAACTATAGTGCCACAGACCTCAGCACTGACAGAGTGTGCTCCAGATCATGTGATGGTGGCTGGAGGAAGCTGGGACACCAAAAAACACCTTCGCTACTCCAGGACATGGGCCCGGGCTAGCCTCTGGCTGATGTTCTTCCGGGAGGCAGTGAGAGCCACTGGAAAGAGACAGAGGATCCACCCTCTGTTATCACCACTACCCTGGCCTGTCTTCAAGGACCAACTGAGACTTACTTTCAGAGCTAACACTAGGACTAGGTGCACTTCAGATGTATCAGGAAAACCTCCTTACTCTCCAAAACTGTCCCCCAAATTTTTGGCAGTGACCTGAAATGTATTTAAGTGGAGCTGGTTTTTAATTCCACCATTAGAAGGTCCTCTTCACATGCAAATGACCTGAAGAAATAACATCTTCAACCATATGAAATATTATAAAACATAGTAATATAAGCAACTAAGGGAAAACCATTTTCAACTTAGATAAAGAAGAGTTTGATCAAACTGGGATTGAAGTACCCAGCAGCATTCAAGATTTTCTGAGGGTTACATGAGCAAAAAAGTATTTAAGGGAATTAATATTTCTAACTTGAATACCCATATGCATCCTAAAACTAACTGCCTTGAGAAGCTGCTCTCTACTTTTCAAAATAAAGGTACCTCTTGTGTATCGCAATCTTACCATGGTGCACGGTGAGGGTGTAAAGAACCCCAGGGCGGCCAAACAAGGAAATAATTAGAAATATTAGCGTGGTAGTTGAGAGAGTACGGGACTATAATGACAGCGAAACAAACCCTCTTAAAAATCAGTGGTCTAGGGCTTCCCTGGTGATGCAGTGGTTGAGAGTCCGCCTGCTGATGCAGGGGACATGGGTTCGTGCCCCGGTCTGGGAAGATCCCATATGCTGCAGAGCACCTGGGCCCGTGAGCCATGGCCACTGAGCCTGCGCGTCTGGAGCCTGTGGTCTGCAACGGGAGAGGCCCCAACAGTGAGAGGCCCACGTACCGGAAAAAAAAAAAAAAATCAGTGGTCTACAATTCTGTTTTCATCAAAATTGAACGAGGACCTAATATGCCAGACAGTGGGTCACTGAACATAAATTTTGATGATAGTTCACTAAGATTTTTGGTGTATAATTCAGAAAATGTGCAAAAAGTTGGGGGACATTGTTACAATATAACTCCATGCATTCCTATTTACTTATTTATGGATGAAGAAAATCTCAGTATTTGAATCAATTATAATGACAGAAATAAACTTGATGTTATCCAGTCTCATTTCAGTGGAAAGTAACATTCAAACATGGCTAAATGAGCTAAATGGGGAGGATGACAATCTCATTGCTCCTACTTAAAGATGAAATTCCAATAAAAATTCAGTCTCTACACTAAATAATTATTTATCAAAATTTGCAATATATTTGAGTTCTTTAGACAAATCATGCGCCAATCATAAAAAATGTACTGACAACTTAATCCAAAAGAAGTTTAACACTTAGATCTCTATGGTCATAAGAAATAAAATTTATACGCATACTTTTATTACAGAGAAGTATGGAGGAGGACTCAAGATGGCGGAGTAGGAAGATGGGGAGTTCGTGTCTCCTCACAACTAGGGCACCTACCAGTCACTGGTGGGGGACCTCAGACACCTAAGGGACGAGAGAAATCCCCAAGTGGCTGGTCCAGTGGTCGGGCCTGAGCTCCTGTGGTAGGAGCACCAAGTCCAAACCACTGGACTAACAGAGAACCTCAGAACACAGGGAATATTAATCAGTGTGAGGTCTCCCGGATATCCTCATTTCAGCACCAAGACCCGGCTCTACCCAACTGCCTGCAAACTCCAGTACTGGATGCCTCAGGACAAACAACCAGTAAGACAGGAACACAGACCCAACCATCAGGGAAAAAAATTTTAAAAGAGATGGCAAAAAAATATGTTACAGATGAAGGAGCAAGGCTGAAACCTACAAGACCAAATAAATGAAGAGGAAATATGCAACCTACCTGAAAAAGAATTCAGAGTAATGATAGTAAAGATGACCCAAAATCTCAAACAGAATGGAGGCACGGATCAAGAAAATACAAGAAATGTTTAACAAGGACCTAAAAGAACTAAGGAACAAACATTGATGAACAACACAATAACTGAAATGAAAAATACACTAGAAGGAATCGACAGCAGAATAACTGAAGCAGGAAAACACATGAGTGAGTTGAAAGACAGAATTGTGGAAATAACTGTTGAGGAGAACAATAGAGAAAAAAGAATGAAAAGAAATGACAACAGTCTCACAGACCTCTGGGACAACATTAAATGAACCAACATATGAATTGTAGTGATCCCAGAAGAAAAGAGAAAGAGAAAGGGCCTGAGAAAATATTTGAAGGATTATAGTTGAAAACTTCACTAACACAGGAAAGGAAATAGCCACCCAAGTCCAGGAAGTGCAAAGAGTCCCATACAGGATAAATTCTAGCAGAGACACACCAAGACACATATTAATCAAACTAACAAAACTTAAATTCAAAGAAAAAATATTAAAAGCAGCAAGGGAAAAGCAACAATATACAAGGGAATCCCCATAAGGTTACCATCTGATTTTTCAGCAGATACTCTGAAGGCCAGAAAGGAGTGGCAGGATATATTTAAAGTGATGAGAGCGAAAAACCTACAACCAAGATTTCTCTACCCAGCAAGGTTCTCATTCAGATTCAACAGAGAAATCAAAAGCTTTACAGACAAGCAAAAGCTAAGAGAATTCAGCACCAACAAACCAGCTTTACAACAAATGCTAAAGGGAACTTCTCTAGGAGGGTAACACAAGAGAGGAAAAAGACCCACAAAAACAAACCCAAAACAACAAAGAAAATGGTGATAGGAACATACATATCGATAACTACCTTAAATGTAAATGCATAAAATGCTCCAACCAAAGACAGACTGGCTGAATGGATACAAAAACAAGACCCATATATATGCTGCCTACAAGACACCCACTTCAGACCTAGCAACACATACAGACTGAAAGTGAGGGGATGGAAAAAGATATACCATGCAAATGGAAATCTAAAGAAAGCTGGAGTGGCAAAACTCATATAAGATAAAATAGACTTTAAAACATAGACTGTTACAAGACATAAGAAAGGGCACTACATACTGATCAAGGATCAATCCAAGAAGAAGATACAACAATTATAAATACTAATGCACCCAACATATGAGCACCTCAATACAAGGAGCAAATGCTAACAGCCATAAAAAGGGAAATCGACAGTAACACAATAATAGTGGGGACTTTAACACCTCACTTACACTAATGGACAGATCATCCACACAGAAAATAAATAAGGAAACACAAGCTTTATATGACACATTATACAAGATGGATTCAATTGATATTTATAGGACATTCCATCCAAACGCAGCAGAATACTTTTTCTTCTCAAGCGCACATGGAACATTCTCCTAGATAGATCACATCTTGGGTCACAAATCAAGCCTTGGAAAATTTAACAAAATTGAAATCATATCAAGCATCTGTTCTGACCACAACACTATGAGATTAGAAATCACCTACAAGAAAAAAAAAAAAAACCTGTAAAAGAAACAAACACATGGAGGCTAAACAATATGCTACTAAATAACCAAGAGATGACTGAAAATAATAAAAGAGGAAATCAAAAAATACCTAGAGACAAATGACAACAAAAACATGACAACCCAAAACCTGTTGGATGCAGCAAAATCAGTTCTAAGAGGGAAGTTTATAGCAATTCAATCTCACCTCAGGAAACAAGAAAAACCTCAAATAAACAATCTAACCTTACACTTAAAAGCAACTAGAGAAAGAAAACCAAATCAACAACAACAACAACAACAACCCACCCAAAGTTAGTAGAAGGAATGAAATCAAAAAGATCAGAGCAGGAATAAATGAAACAGAAATGAAGAAAACAATAGCAAAGATCAATAAAACTAAAAGTTGGTTCTTTGAGAAGATAAATAAAATTGATAAACCTTTAGCCAGATTTATCAAGAAAAAAAGGGAGATGATTCAATTCAAGGAAATTAGAAATGAAAAAGGAGAAATTATAACTGATACCGCAGAAATACAAAGGATCATAAGAGACTACCATAGGCAACTATATGCCAATAAAATGCACAACCTGGCAGAAATGGATAAATTCTTGGAAAGGCACAACTTTCCAAGACTGAACCAGGAAGAATTAGAACATATAAACAGACCAATCACAAGTAATGAAATTGAAACAGTAATTAAAAATCTTCGAGGAAAAATAGTCCAGGACCAGATGGCTTCACAGGCGAATTCTATCAACATTTAGAGAAGAGCTAACACCTATCCTTCTCAGACTCTTCCAAAAATTTCAGAGGGAGAAGCACTCCCAAACTCATTCTATGAGGCCACCATCAAGCTGATACCAAAACCAAAGATATCACAAAAAAAGTAAATAACAGACCAGTATCACTGATGAACATAGAGGCAAAAATCCTCAACAAAATTCTAGCAAACAGAATCCAGCAGCACATTAAAAGGATAATACACCAGGATCAAGTGGGATTTACCCCAGGGATGCAAGGATTCTTCAATATATGATAATCAAGCAATGTTATACACCATATTAACAAATTAAAGGATAAAAACCATATGATCATCTCAATAGATACAGAAAAAGCTTTTGATAAAATTCAACACCCATTTATGATAAAAACTCTCCAGAAAGTGGGCATACAGGGAACCTACCTCAACCTAATAAAGGCCATATATGACAAACCCACAGCAAACATCATTCTCAATAGTGAAAAACTGAAAGCATTTCCTCTAAGATCAGATCGAATCTCACCACTATTATTCAACATAGCTTTGAAAGTTCTAGCCACAGCAATCAGAAAAGAAAAAGAAATAAAAGGAATACAAATTGGAAAAGAAGAAATAAAACTGTCACTTTTGCAGATGACATGATACTATACATAGAAAATCCTAAAGATGCCACCAGAAAACTACTAGAGCTAATCAATGAATTTGGTAAAGTTGCTGGATACAAAATTAAATGTACAGAAACCTCTTGCATTCCTATACACTAATGATGAATAATCTGAAAGAGAAATTAAGGAAACACTCCCATTTACCATTGCAACAAACAGAATAAAATACCTAGGAATAAACCTACCTAAGGACACAAAAGACCTGTGTGCAGAAAACTATAACACTGATGAAAGAAATTAAAGATGATACAAACAGATGGAGAGATATACCATGTTCTTGGATTGGAAGAATCAATATTGTGAAAATAACTATACTACCCAAAGCGATCTACAGATTCAATGCAATCCCTAAGAAATTACCAATGGCGTTTTTCACAGAATTAGAACAAAAAATTTTACAATTTGTATGGAAACACAACAGACCCTGAATAGCCAAAGAAATCTTGAGAAAGAAAAACAGAGCTGGAGGAATCAGCTTCAGACGATACCACAGTATGGTACTGGCACAAAAACCAGCAATACAAATCAATGGTACAAGATAGAAAGCCCAGAGATAAACCCACACACATATGGGCACCTAATCTATGACAAAGGAGGCAAGAATATACGATGGAGAAAAGACAGTCTCTTCAATAAGTGGTGCTGGGAAAACTGGACAGCTACATGTAAAAGAATGAAATTAGAACACTACCTAACACCATACACAAAAATAAACTCAAAACTGATTAAAGACCTAAATGTAAGACTGGACACTATCAAACTCTTAAGGGAAAACACTGGAAAAACACTCTTTGACATAAATCACAGCAAGATCTTGTTTAACCTACCTCCTAGAGAAATAGAAATAAAACCAAAAATAAACAAGTGGGACCTAATTAAATTTAAAAACTTTTGCACAGCAAAGAAAACCATAAACAAGATGAAAAGACAATCCTCAGAATGCAATATTTGTAAATGAAGCAACTGACAAAGGATTCATCTCCAAAACATACAAATAGCTCATGCAGCTCAATATAAAAAAAAAAAAAACAACCCACTCAAAAAATGGACAGAAGTCCTATACAGACATTTCTCCAAGAAGACATACAGATTGCCAAGAGGCACATGAAAAGCTGCTCAACATCACTAATCATTAGAGAAATGCAAATCAAAACTACAATGAGGTATCACCACACCAGTCAGAATGGCCATCATCAAAAAATCTACAAACAGTAAATGTTGGAGAAGGTGTGGAGAAAAGGGAACCCTCTTGCACTGTTGGTGGGAATGTAAATTGATACAGCCACTATGGAGAACAGTATGGAGGTTCCTTAAAAAACTAAAAACAGAACTACCATATGACCCAGCAATCACACTACTGGTCATTTACCCTGAGAAAACCAGAATTCAAAAAGAGTCATGTACCACAATGTTCACTGCAGCACTATTTACAATAGACAGGACATGGAAACTACCTAAATGTCCATCGACAGATGAATGGATAAAGAAGATGTGGTACATATATGCAATGGAATATTACTCAACCATAAAAAGGAATGAAATCGGGTCATTTGTAGAGATGTGGATGGACCTAGAGTCTATCATACAGAGTGAAGTAAGTCAGAAAGAAAAATACAAATATTGTATATTAACACAGTGGAATCTAGAAAAATGGTACAGATGAACCTATTTGCAGGGCAGGAACAGACACACAGACGTAGTGAACGGACATGTGGACACAGGGTGGGAAGGGAAGTGTGGGACAAATTGGGAAATTAGGATTGACATGTATACACTTCCATGTGTAAAACAGATAGCTAGTTCAAACCTGCTGTATAGCACAAGGAGCTCAGCTCAGTGCTCTGTGATGACCTAGATGGGTGGGATGGTGGCGGGGGGAGTGGGAGGGAGCTCCAAGAGGGTGGGGATATATATATATACATATAGCTGATTCACGTCATTGTACAGCAGAAACTAACAACACCGTAAAGCAACTATACTCCAATAAAAAGATAAATAAATAAATAAATTAGATATACTAAAAAAAGAGAGAAGTATGGAGTTGTGATTAACAAAAACTTTATGCATCAAATTATTATTTTAAGGTAAAAAATAATCCGTGGAGGAAGTGGCGTAGAATACAAGTTACGATAGAAAAAGGAACACTGTAAATATCTCCTTCTATTAAAGAAGAACTTGCTCTCATATTTTGCCAATGGATGATTTTGGGTAAAAAATCATTATGGTGTTTGGTGTGTGCATTCCATTGGATCATCTTAAGTCATCTAACCACTGTATTTAAAGATGCCAAATATTTATAATATACCCAGATATAATCTTTTCCTACTATTTAATTTTATGATGAATATTTCAGATATCAACTTAAAAATGTTGGGGAGATATATAGATATATATTATCTATCCGTCTACTTTTATTCAAGTCTTTTAGAAATATGCTAAAAAAAACTTGAACATCACTACATTAGGGCATGGGAGGATGGTGATTCTGTTGTCAAGAAAGGAACCGTACCGGGGAGAATGAGAGAGGCTGACAAGCAAGAAGACCAAAGAACAGGATAATAGGAGTGGGAGTTGGGGACCAGTGAACAGAAAGAACCCTCTGCATACCTCTCCTGGGTACTTCTACAGTTATCCATATTGCTTCTCATTTACATAAGGCCAATGAGATCTTACCAAAAGATGAACTTGAACTTTAGTTTCAAGTTCGAAGGGCTAGAGTTAAGACCCAGCTATCCCATCCACTAATTGTTTGACTTTAGGCAAGTCACTTAACATCATTAATCTTATGTTTCTGTCTCGACATATTAATATCTGTCCTGACTCCTTCATAAAGGTCCTGTGAGATATAAAAAACATAATATATAGGAAACTTACTGCTATACCACTTTAAGCTGGTGTTAATATTCTTCTTCTACAGAGTAAATAATCTACTTCAGTTAAAATTAAGTTATAACTTAACTTTTAGTGTCTTTACTAGTTTAAATGACTTTCATAAATTAAGATTTAAGCTTAGTAAACAGGGAACAATAATACCTAATGCAAAATATTTTAAAATATTTTTAACGGTCATATTTTTTTACCTAACAGCATTCCACTGAATTGTCCTAAAGACACCTTCTATTTGCACATATCCAGAGTCACCTACATTAAATCTAACAATACTCTCTGGTATGTTATTTTCTTAGGCAACATGGTACATGGCAAGGAGGCTGAGCAATGTGATACCGATCTTCACATTGTGAGACCTTGTTAACACTCAGGCAAGGAAAGACAAATGTAAACAAGATCATCTTAACCTAGCTGAAAAGTGTCAGCAAAGGGGAAAAAGATTCAGCTCCGCCTTGCTGAATCCTGCATTCAGATTTGCACTCACTAGTCACTTCCTCCACCTCTTAGGCTTTTTCAGGCCCTAGGTCATCAATGAATTACTCAATATTGCTGTGATCTTCCTTAATCACAGCTGATAATGTATGTGTTTAAAAGAAACAAACTCGGGGTTTCCCTGGTGGCGCAGTGGTTGGGAGTCCGCCTGCCGATGCAGGGGACACAGGTTCGTGCCCCGGTCTGGGAGGATCCTGCGTGCCGCGGGGCGGCTGGGCCCGTGAGCCATGGCCGCTGAGCCAGCGCGTCCGGAGCCTGCGCTCCGCGGCGGGAGAGGCCACAGCAGTGAGAGGCCCGCGTACCGGAAAAAAAAAAAAAAAAAAAAAAAGACACAAACTCCTCTCAAAGCTCTTCTTTTCTTCTGTCAAGTCACCCACAAACACATACATCTCCTCCAGCCCCAAAACAAACCACCAACAAAACTACCCACAACAAGCCCACCCGTTCTCATTTATGCTTCCGCATTCTCCTTCCCTTAGTGGCTGAACTGCTTGAAAGAGCAGGACATTCAGTCTCCAGCTATTCCCCTGCCCATTCACTCTGCTGTCTGGATTCACACTCACCACTCAAACTTCACTTTCAGAGGTGACCAGAGACCTCCCCAACTGCCCAGTCCAAGAGCATTTTCTCTCCCTCGGCTGTGTTCTTGCCACGTATCTGTTTTTTCTCAAACCTCTTTCACTGGTCCGTTCATTTCATCCACCATTTTCACACAGTCCTCCCCAGGGACCTCTCTTTGATTTTCTCTCCTTTTAATTTTATAGTAGTGGTTCTCAACTTTGTTGAGAATCCCCAGAATCACATGGGGAGCTGTGAAGACCTGCCCACCCTTGGGCCCACCTGCAGAGGGTCTGATTTATTTGGGCTGACAAAGGGCCCAGGCATCAGTGTTTTTAAAGCTCCGCAGGTGATAATAAAGTACAGCCAGGTTTTCAAACAACCAGCCTCTATGCACTGGCTGAGTGATTCCCTCTCATGGCTTCTAACCCAAAACCATTAATTTCAGTCCCAAGTTTTGTTAAGCTACATTCACATTTCCAATTACCTTCTAGATAATTCCACCTGAACGCTCAACAAATATGAAAAGCCTCAGGCAGTAAACTGAATTGATCTCAGTATCTCCCCACACTGGTCCTCTTCCTGTAACCTTGGTCTTCTTAATTCAGTCATTATCCTCCCATTTCTAAACTCAAAGCTTCTAGTAATCCTCACAGCTCTCTTCAAAATCATTCCATTAAGTTATAGGTTCTACTGGAACTTAGCAGAACCCTACAGACCAGCGGTCCCCAACGTTTTGGCACCAGGGACTGGTTTCGTGGAAGACAGTTTTTCCACGGATGGCAGGGTGGGGAAGGTTTCAGGATGATTCAAGCACATTATATTTATTGTGTACTTTATTACTATTATTATTACATTGTAATATATAATGAAATAATTATACAACTCAACATAATGCAGAATCAGTGGGAGCCCTGAGCTTGTTTTCACTTGCCACCCAGTGACAGGGTTTTGATATGAGTCTGCAAGCAACTGATTTATTATGGTCTCTGTGCAATCAAACCTCTCTGCTAATGACAGTCTGTATTTGTAGCTGCTCCCCAGCAGAGTCAGTGTTTTCCTTTTATGAGTAGCTCTAGCACTCTCTTCAAACCACTTATCATATTGTACTGTAATAATTTATGTAGAGTTTGTGGACTCCTACCATAAAAGCTCTTGAGAGCATGATTTTACATATATGTATGTTATATTTAAAATATGTATTTATAATATATACCTTGTATATGTATATATGATACATACAATATGATACATTTTGAACAATATATTTTGTATGCACAGAATCAAGCATAATGCCCTAGCAGAGATGTTCAAAAATGTATTATTTATCTAATGCATATTTGTTGAACATCTACAGCGTGGCCTCACTATTTCTGGTACCTGGGATGCATAAATAAACCAAACAAAGACTGTTCTCAAAGTGATTCTCAGGAGAAAAAAACCAATGTATAAACAAATAAACAATGTATAAACAAATAAACATACTGGATAATTTCAGTGGTCCTACGGTCTAGAAAAAAATAAATCAGCATTATAGAGTGCTTTAGATCAGGAGTCAGAAAACTTTTTCTGTAAAGGACTATATATTTAATATTTTAGGCTTTGGGGGCCACATGGTCTCTGAACAAAAACCACAGACAATATGTAAATGAATGAGCATGGTTGTATTCCAATAAATATTTGCTTACAAAAATAGGAGGTGGGCCATATTTGGCCTGTAGACTGTGGTTTGCTGACCCCTGCTTTAGATAACAGGCATGGCTTCTCTGAAGAGGTGACTACACTCTAGGACATGAATACCTAGAAAGAGCCAATCCTCAGCCAGAATGTTCCAGGTACAGGTAAGAGCACTTGCAAAAGCTGTTGTTTGAGAAGCAGAAATAAAGCCTTCATGATGAAGTGTGGTGAAAGAAAGGATGGATGAATATATAAACAGAGGCATGAATGAGTGAACTTTATCCATATGGAAAATAAAAATTATTACCCTAAGTAATAAATAAGCATTCCCTCAGTTGAGATATGTTGCCACATTCAAAGAGAAGAAACAAAGACATGACTGCACAGGAAAATAAAAGTCAGTAGGATCTACTCAAAATTAGTTTACTCTATGAATATCTATGCACCAAGCACTACTGCAGGTGCCAGAAATTAGGCAAAATGTTTAATAATTATGACTTCTGAAGGTTTAGACAATTACAATGCTGGATTCCATTAATTCTTAGTTATATATGTATATTTTGATTTCTAGAAGCTGAAATATTCAGATGACTTCTATGTACTAAGAAGTACTATTTTTTCTTAGTACTATTTATCACAAAACTAAGAGCAGTACTAATGATAGACAAAAAAAAAAAAGAAAGTGACCTGTGAACCTATAGTACATACCAATTAATTTCATTTTAGAAAAATATTTTGGAAAAATGCTTGAACATCAAATATGTTTAAAAATCACTGAGATATTCTTTATTAACGGACCTGAAGTTGAGTTTAATTTCTCTTTTACATTGTAAAATTCTAATTATTTTAAGAAGTGTGTGTAAATAGTAGCAATTCAAAGAAATGTGAGTACTCCACTTCTGGAAAATTGATGAGATGATACAACACTTTTAAAATAAAGAACTTTTCCCCAAAGATATCTTTGAATATTATATGATTTAATTCATGAAAACTGATCAAATAAGGCTACACACAATTTGTGTCATTCTAATGAACTAAATTTCAAAACCATACAGTCAATAAAACATTTTTTGTTGCAGGGAAGAACATGGGCTTTGGAGTTGGCTAGACTTGGCTCTGTATTCTGGCTCCCCCACTTGCTGAGTCTGCAGCCTCGTAGGCTCTAAGTTCCTAGAATCACAATCCTCACCTGTGCAAAGGGAGAGACCATCCCTCCCAGGGTTGTAGGAGGATTTCATATGGAAGGTAAAGCACTTAGAATTAGGAGACAGTCAATAAATTTAATTTAATTGCCTCTTCCCTAAGTTTATCCCAAACAGAACTATATCTGCATGAAATGTATTTTCAATGTTGATGATTCAGTGCTCCTTAGTCTTTATTAAGAAGTACATACCTCTATATTCATAATACCAATCAGGAAAAAAAACCCAAAAAACTGGGAGAAATCTTTCAATTTTCCATTACATAGGACTACTGGTGTGGGTTTATGAGACTTCATTCATAAAACTCTCCTCGGGGGGCTTCCCTGGTGGCGCAGTGGTTAAGAGTCCGCCCGCCGATGCAGGGGACACGGGTTCGTGCCCCGGTCCGGGAAGATCCCACCTGCTGCGGAGCGGCAGGGCCCGTGAGCCATGGCCGCTGAGCCTGCGCGCCAGAGCCTGTGCTCCGCAACGTGAGAGGCCACAACAGTGAGAGGCCCGCGTACCGGAAAAAAAAAGAAAAAAGAAAAAAAAAAAAAACTCTCCTGGTGAGGAAAGTTTCTCCCTACTTACAAGCTCAATCCCTCCTAGTGTATGTACCAGAAGAGATGTCATTATTTCTAGCCATCCTATAAGAGGACTGCTTCCTAGCTCTTATATTGTAAGGACAGAAAGAGGATAAACTGTTTAGAAATCCCTCCAACGGTTAGGTCTTTCAGTCCTATTGATGCCTTCAGCCTGGCACAGAGTTCTGAAAATCCCCATATGATTTTTTTTTAATTTTTATTGGAGTATAGTTGATTTACAACGTTGTGCCCAATATGACTTTATTAATGAAGATGAGTGAGTCCCAATTTCATGGTAAGTTTTAGGAGTAGAGTATACTGACCCCATATTGTGTGTGCCCAGAAAAGGTGTGTAAAACTGCCATCCCACCCTGTGTGTGGTGTGATTTAAGGATCCACTTTTTTTATGGCTCTTACATGCATGGTTTTATAGTTTTATTGTTACTGATACTTTATAAAATTCAGAACTATTGGCTACGTAAAGGCTGTCAGGGGAAGAGAAGTTTTGCAGGAAAACATGGAGATCATTTTTCAATGGCTCAGGCTTGCATGATCTCTTCTGAGCAGCTCCTTGAGCATCCAACAACATTCATGTTTCAAAATTTCTATTCTCTTTTCCCTGAATACTTTATTGTTCATTTTAAATTTAATTTTTGATTTATATCATCAGCAAACACAGAGAAGAGTGGATTAACATTCCAGATGGGGTAAGTAATCCCCACATTTAATCCTGACTTCCTATACTCACTTTCTCACCTTTATTCACTTTCCTCCTCTCTTTCTGATTAAACATCATAAAACTAGGCTACCTAAAGCAGATTCCAAAACTTCCAATGTTAAGAGTATGTAAAGTGGGGGATCCATTTACACAAGACAATTATTTTCCAAAAATTACTTATATCCAGAATTTATTTCATGGCTTACTACTAAAATTGTTTAAAACCTAACTCTGTTCATGTTTTACTATTAAAAAATAAAAGACAAATATTTGGGGCAGCATGATGTAATAAAAATAAATCAACAACCACATCCACTTCCTTGTTGCCTCATCCCTTCTAACTCCCTGGGCAAAAGGAACATATCGCAGGATGATTCATGTATTAGGGGCTTTCTAGAAATGTCTGGCACTAGTATTAGCAAGCACAACTATTTCCAAATATATTAAATGTCTGCTCAGTTATTCCTTTAAGTGTCACAGTAAGAAAAAAGAATTTATAATCTGAAATTCATTCTTCTTTTCTGGCCAACTGTTTATAAAAGAACAACAGTGACAATATGTTTGGAACCACAATAATATAGACATTATAAAAACAATGATAATGTTTTACTTTTAGATGACAAAAGTATATAGTTTAATATTATCGAACATTAGGAATGTAAACCATATTTGCTAGAGTGCATATACTTTAAATTCTAAACTAAACAAAAAGCTTTATCCGGAAAGTGGTTAGGATATGTTTTGACTACCTTCAAGAAGGCTAATATGTTGGTTTTGTAAGTCTCTTCAGAGTCAATACAAGGGTAGAGGCTTTACTCACATTATGAAATAATTTAGCTACAACTACTTCTCTCTAAACCCCTGCCAAGTATGAACCGCAAATATCAATAAAACAAAAGAAGCAAAATTCATTTTTTTCCATTAATCAGAAAGCTCCAAAGTTAAGACACAGGGAGACATATAAGCAGAAACTGTAACAAATTATAAATCCAATGGTGATTTACACATGTTTACAATACCTTTGATATAATCCTATAGGTTAAATTTTGTGATTTCTTTCAGTGTGATCTTTCATATCAATTAAGCTGAATTCTTTTTGAGAGCTGTAAATACTTCTTCTTAAGACCTTGTTTCTTTCTGTAGTTCAGGGTAAATGACAAACCTACATTTTACTGAAGAGGAAATGTAAATTTATTTTAAAAAAAAAAGGAAAGACAGACCACTTAAATTCTTTGCAGAGATCCTTTAGAGATAGTCAGACTTCGGTTAGGAAATTGCTAACAAGGAGAGGTGCCCAGACCCCCAAGTAGCTATTGTCACCCTTTGCCCTTTTGATACATGAACTTGTTAACCATGTGATTGGCTAAGGAATCTAATCATATATGCCAATAATAAAGAGCAAAGCACCTTGCAGTTTTCTATTCTACGCCCTTGTGAAAGACAGATGTGTTGCATCTAATTATTAACTGATTGGTATCTGGAGAAACATTAACATAATTGGCGCATTTGTTCTAATTAACGAAGGGAAATTGCCACATACCACCCAATATGAAAAGTGAGTGCAGCAAGCATTAGCTAGAAAAATCCATGTCAATCAGAGAGGTTACTCTGCTAAACTCAAACTGGAGTCCCTCAAGTCCCAACACTGAGGCTGAAAATGACACAAGAGTTGAGAAGCACGTGTACACCTAAGAGAATGGCGATTCAGCCTACAATTGTTTTATGCAGGCACATTAATCAAATAAATGGGAAAAACAATTATGGGGCAATGATCAAATGCACACTCAGCCAAGATTCTAGAAGAAGCATTAGCGAGAAGCTGGGAGTCGGCCAAGTTTTACTGGATGGTTTAGAAGTCAGAAGTTTGAAACTTTTCCTGTATTCATCTGTTTTAACCTTGCCCTTTAGACCGGTGTTTCTCAAACTTTGTTGCATTTTAGAATCACCTGCGGAGCTATTAAAAACCTATTGAAAATAGTGATAACCCAGGCTGCATAAAATACCTATTAAATCAGTATCTTTAGCGTGGGCTATAAGCATCAGTAGTTTCTAATGATTCCCAGGTGATCCCAATGTGCATCCTAGTTTGAACACCGTATTGCAGACTGGTTCTGATAATTTTGCTGAAATACAGATTCTGATTAAGTGCCCCGGATGGGGCTTGAGATTCTACCTTTCTAAGAAGCTCCCAGGTCAAGTCAGTACAGATAATCTATGCATCGCACCTTGAATAGTAAAGCCTTCACAATGCTAAAAGATACCTCTAGCTAATAAGCCTTCTGTAGACTTTCACCAGGTAGGATTTAGCTCCATTGCTTCAGAGTTCGAAATCACAAAATTATTTTCTGCTGGTGTCTCACACTGACAACAGGTGTTTCATATGACCAACCAAGAAAGTCTTCATTATAGAATGCAAATGAATGCTGTTTACCCATTAAAGTTGTGGGTAAAAAGTATCTTAAAAGACAAGAATCAAAACGCCATTAAAAAAAAAAAGTGTACAAAGAAACTCTCCCCAACCCCAGGTCCATTGTGGAGACATTGTTCTAGATGTTGTCTCTTGTCAAGAATAGAAGGCTACTTTGTTTATGCAGCTATTTGCTTCTCAGATTGGCAACAGCAGTAAGACACTCATTCACTTCTGCATTGACCACTGTCCAATATACTTTGTGCCTTTCAGTAGCTTTGTGAAAGTATTTGTATTTTTATACTGTAAAAAGAATTGGACTTCAAGCAAGTTGAAATTATATCTTTAGACAACTGTACCCCCCCAAAAAAAAAACAGCCAAAGGATTAAAAAAAAAGCAAGTAAAAATGAAACCATGTCCCACAGACTTAACAGAAGCTGATAACTAATAGAAATTCTTGAGCTTATCTTACAGAACCGCAGATACGGCAACAGCTTGTCCAAACCCCTTTGCTTGTAAACTCCTTCACTGATTAAGCCCGTTTTCGTATTTCGTTCTTTTTTCACCTCTTTAATCACATACCTCCCCAGCTTCCACTCAGTCCAGCTGTTCCACAGGAACTTGAAGTCAGCTCCTGACCAGTGCCAGCGGGTAAGACTGCTTGGGACCTCTGACCCTAAAGCTGGGCCTGAGGCCAGTTTTTCAGTCGATGAGTGGCCTGTTGACTTCAGAAGCCTGGAAACGTACCCTCAGCTCACGCTGGGCTCCTCCATTGCGAACAGGCAGCAGCGGCGCACGGCGATACGGCTGCGCCGTATACCCATTTCCTCGTCTTTTCCCACCTCCAATCAGCTTTCCCCAGCCTAAGACCGCCTTGGGTATCCCATAAGTATCCCAACCCCCCCTGACCTCGGGGAGGCGGAGCTAAGACTTGTTCACCATCTTCTTAGTAGGCTGCCTTGTGAGGAAACTCTTCTCAGCTGCAAACCTCAGCGTCTCAGGGATTGGTTCACTGCAAGTCTGGCATAGGGACGTGGTTAGTAACCTAACAGAAACTGGAGTGACATTTTGCTCAGTTGTTGCAACTTCTGCAAAGGGAAGGAATTTTCTAAGAAAGGGATGTTGTTTTCCTGCTGGGGAAACACCTCTTTAATTGCACATATGTCTGGCTCATTGCTTTTGAGAGTTGAATGTGTGCAGACCACGCTGTAGAGATGAACTTGTATTGAAATCTGAAAACTTAACATTTCTGAAGCCTTAAATTCAACTATGAGGAGATGAAAGCACGTTAAGTGAATTAATAGTGACAACCACCAGAAGAGCCCAAAGTAGAATGACTCAATCTGATAATATCTTACAAGGGAGCAAAATGGCACTGAAATGTCCTTAAAATGCTAAATTTTCCAGGGCAAAAGGACTATAAATTGATTAGTCCTGAGATAGTTCCTAACCGGTCTTTACTGTAAACTTGCCTTTCAGGTTAAGTAACTCTCAGCATTTCCTCATATTTAGCAATTAAGGGTGTTGGGACTCTTGCTAAGTCTGACCGCCTTTAAAAAACACTGGCTTTTTGCTCTTTTTGTTATGACTGTCATTTTTCATCCACAATCAGTTTACAATAAATAGTGCCTCTAGGCATATGAAGAATCATTGAAAGAAATTTCAAAAGCAAAGAACTTACCCAAGAAAAAACCTTTTTTTCATGAAATAAAGGCTGTGGAAATAAAAGACCCTCCTGCCCTGCGATTATGTATTCAGGCGAGGTCACTGCCTGTTGCTGAAGCATCACTGAGAGAGAAAGAATGTATCTGAAAACATTGAAGTCTACTGACCACTGATTTTAGGTCATCTAAGAAAAGCTCACTCTACTGCGTTTGCTGACCGTTAGCATGGAAGATTTCACTTTCTTCTGAAGGACCAAATATTTTCTAGATTTTATTCATTTAATAAAATCAGATGTAAAATCCAAGTTCAGAACTTTCTGTTCCCACAGGAATTAAAATATATCCTTTATTTCTCCACCTTTCTCTCTCTCTTCTACTTCTACCCTAAGACCATCAACTATCTTCTCTTACTTGAAGTAAGGCAAAATCATCTCCTCAATGGTGTCTCTGTTTCCATTTTTACACTTCTAAAATCTATACTCCCTAGAGCAGCAAGAATGATCTTTGAAATAAATATATATCAGGTCATGACAATTCCTTACTTAAAATCTCCAATGACTCTGCATATATTCAGAAACAATTCCAAATCCCTTACCATTACCACGTGTTAGTCCCCAAGCTCATCCTAACCCTTTGACTGAAGGGCTTCCTGCCCTCCTGATGGCTCACTGTGTCTCAGAGACACTGGCCTCCTTTTTAAACCATAACCACATTCTGAGGTATTCTGCTCCCCTACCTGGAGCTTCCTGACCCAGATCTTTTCAAGTCTGGCTCTTTCCTGTCATTCAGATCTCAGCTCAAATGTTATTTCTTCAGATATAGATTCTCCTTAAACTTTAAAGTGACTTCTGATCACCAACAACCGTCAACCTCTCAGATATGACCTTGCCTTACTTCCTTTAACTTGCAATTATCTGACAATATCTTGCTCCTTTATTTCTATTCTTGTTTATGGTTTTGTTACCCTTTAGGGACTCTGACTGACATGTATCTCCTTCAACTAGAAAAGTATCCAGCACACGGTGAGTGGACAATGAATATTCCTTGAATAAATGAATTAGTAATTAAAAATAAAAATGGGGGGCTTCCCTGGTGGTGCAGTGGCTGAGAGTCTGCCTACCGATGCAGGGGACATGGGTTCGTGCCCAGGTCTGGGAAGATCCCACATGCCGCAGAGCAGCTGGGCCCGTGAGCCATGGCCGCTGAGCCTGCACATCCGGAGCCTGTGCTCCGCAACGGGAGAGGCCACAGCAGTGAGAGGTCCGCGTACCGCAAAAAAAAAAAAAAAAAAAAAAAAAAAAAATTAAAAAAATATTAAAAAAAAAAGTAAAAATGGGATTTTTGTACTGTAGGCTCAAAGGAACCACTGTGTATATGCAGAAGTCAAGCCACAAATCTATTATAAATCAGAGGTTTGTTATTTATTCCTGTGTTTAATTTTATTATAATTTTTAACTTGGTTCACAAAGTTATCTGTGCTTGTGGTGCTCTCTGTGCATAACTATTAGAGGCATATTATTTACATTGGCAGAAAAACATATCAAGTGACCAAAATATAGAGATGACGTTGGCAAATATTGACTGGACCAATGCAAAGCTTGCAAGCTGACTCCCTGTCAGGGAACCTGATACTTGTGGCAAACCTGTTTGTAAGGTTGATACTCATCTCATAAGCAAAACACTTTCTTGTTGCTACACACATGCTAGGAGAAAATTCCAGCAGATATCACTGGGCACTGAAAGCAATGTCTCCCTCCAAATTAGTATTCAAACTCTCCTTTTCTCTCTAAACCTTTTTTGTCTGCAAGGAATATAAAGCACAGCTTGGGAGAAAATGCACCTGCATGGAAATGCGTCGACACAAAGTTCCAGTTATGAGGGAAGGGGCAGCCAAACATGCACTCCTCTCATGAAACAAAATGTTCATTGGCCCTATTAATAATCAATTAGATGGACAGCTACCTGATGCTATACATCTGGTGAGGCCTCCAGCTGCCAGCAGCTTTTTCCCCTGATAAAGCTGATGCTGCTTTAAAAAACTCTTTCCTGTTTAGCAAGACTAAACTCAGCAAAATCACCTATTCTTTTGCACTTCACCCCATATTTTCCCACTTGCTAATTAGAGATGCAAATGTGGATAAGTAAGATGACGGTTTTCAAGCACAACTGGGTCAATATGTTGAACATTGTGCCCTGTTCCTCCAATTAGACTCCTATGAGAAATAGTTCGATTATAATTAGAGGAGCAATTATCCCCTTGTTTAAGGTGAAACAAATCACAGGTTTGTTTTAGTGAAAAATTCAGCTTTGCTCCTTCTGCCATGCCAACAAATCTTGTATCCACTGATGTTCTGATACCAGTACTCTCCAAAAGAGATAATCTGATGAAATAAAGCATCTCTGAGTATATTTCTGGCTCACTATATGACAGCAACATTTTCCAGGCGTAAACTAAAATGAGCAAAGAGGGGTTCATTTCATACAGTGCTGCTGTTATGCCACTGGAGCAACCCGGCACCCGTGCACAGGCATATTAATCTTCTGGCTTCTTTGGGGAGATGGCGGGTTTCTGCCAAAAGGCAGGCAAATGTCTCCCCAGACATGGGAGAAAAGCATTATATTTTTGGCTTGATCCTAGCAAAAGAGGTATTAAAAATACTGAGCAATACCATTTTAGAGTATTTCTGGGATTTGTTATTCTTTCTTTCACCTAGTCTACTTTTCATTTAAATATAATTATTATTAACCTGTCCTACAGTCCTTGAACTAAAGTAACTCTCAATGGCCTTTTATTCCCATCTAGTGGGTCAGAAGCACTAGACCGATAGATTCCCTTACTCCACCCTCACTGAGTTCTCTCAGTATGCGTCTTCAGTGGTGACAAACATCTTTTCTCTGAGAAGTTCCATGTCCTGAGGTGCCGCCTCTGTGTCACATCCAACAGGGACTCTTTATTTCATTTAGTTAAATATACTTAGAGAATCTACTATGCAACCTACAGTCTGCTGGTGTTAGAGAGAAACATGAACAAAAATCCCGTTGTGTTCCTTATTTCATCCCAGTCTAATCAGGTAGGACAGTAGTAAACAGATATATTTCAACACAGATAATAGTTGGAGCTGTAAAAAATCAGGGTACCTAGGGGCTGATGTTCAGGCAGTTATACTGGTTCATTCATACCAGATGTTAAATACTGAATAGTTCTGCATCCGCTACTTAATAGCTGACATATTTTTTTTCTTAACCAATGAGTACTGAGAGGAGTTCTTAGTCAACACTGCTAGGACCTGGAGAGATAGCATGTGAGGAATCCTGGGTTGGCCTCTTCCTCCTCTGACACTTCCTTTGTCCCTCTCTTTCCTTTGGCTTGGAAAAGGAGAGCTACCAACAGTAGCCCCAGCCCAGATTTCCTCTTTGGGAGAAAATATGAAGTCTGGTCCAATGTCTTGGGTCCATTATGACTAAACAGACAACTTGAAAAATCAGAGTAAGGACAGCAGCACATCAGGACTTGCTGTAGATATTCACGTTAACAAGTCATTTGTAAAGTAAATATGTTACATCAATAAGGGAATTTCCTGGTTTTAAAGCTCAAACGTTATCTTCATTTGTAGCATTTATGGCCTCTAACCAAAGTAACTGGCTAGAAAACACAGGAGGGCATCTTCGTGATTCTTCATAGGGCAGAAGCTTCATCTCTGCATACCCCACAGCGCCCAACAGAGCTGCACTGTGCTCAGTGACCACTCCGAATTCAAGAGGTCGAACTGAGTCTTCTGTGAATCAATAGGTGATATAATAATGGTGCTAATAATGCTAGTGAGTGCTTCTACATGGTCTAAGTGATTTGCATATATCTCATTTAACCTTCAGCTACATTCTGGAGAGACACCATTCATTATTATATCCATTTTGTAATTTAATTGAGGAAACTTAGATAGCGAGAGCTGAAATACCTTGCTTAAAGTCCAAGACTTAAAAATGGGGACACTTGAGTTTAAACCTAGAGTTCTGTAAGGAAATTAGTTTAATGTTCTGTAGCAGAAATTAAAGCCAAAATAGGGGAGAATATTAAACGTTATTTATTACCTCAGATATGCCTGTGCCATTATCTGCACCAAAGGTGATGCTTCTGTAACTTAAGATTAGTAGAGCTCTTTGGAAACCTACTGACTTTTTTCTTTTTTTTTGGTACACGGGCCTCTCACTGCTGTGGCCTCTCCCTTTGCGGAGCACAGGCTCCAGACGCGCAGGCTCAGCGGCCATGGCTCACGGGCCCAGCCGCTCCGTGGCATGTGGGATATTCCCAGACTGGGGCACGAACCCGTGTCCCCCGAATCGGCAGGCGGACTCTCAACCACTGCGCCACCAGGGAAGCCCCCTACTGACTTTTATGGGAAGGAAATTATTGTCTCCCGATATTCTGCAAAGAATGAACTTGACTACTTATTCAATGATGCTAGATATATACTTATTAAACAAAGATAAATTGAATCAGTCAACTATGTATTTGTTGAGTGTTTACTGAGTTTTTCAGATTCATTTGCCTTGCATACAAAAGAAGCATAAATCCTTGTCAGCATGGCCTGATGTCTTAAGGACTGATTTTGTTTATAGTAAAACATGAGAGTTTTACCTGCTGGTTTCCTTTTAAGATCAATATTCCATTTTATGCTATTTTCATGCTTTTAAATTCCTCAAATAAATAAATAAAATATTAAATGATAAATATATATACCATTAAATTAAAATAATCTTATAATCCCTTAACTCACCACGTTACAATTCATCCCTTTCTTCTTTAATTTATCTGCCCCTCCTGAGCAAATGACAGTTGTAACATGTCACGTTAAAGTATTCATTAGATTTCTGATCTTGGTGATTCTAAGGGTGCTGAAAATAATCGACACAGGAGTTTATTAGCCTGCTCTCAAGCATGTGTGTTTGATCTCTCTCTTGACTTCCAGAAAAAGAAAAAATATTCACATTATAGTTCTGTGAATGTCAAATGGGTATATGATTTTTGAGCTTGCCAAGTGTTAATTGGTCTCTTCCCCAGTGATGATACAGATAAAATTCACAGCCAATTAGTTTGCACTCTTGAATCTTTACTCCTTGCCAAAGTGAACCACTTTGCTGAGGAGACCAAGAAAATGAAGAAGTTATAGAATGTCCTCACTGAAAATCTCTGCAGGGATTTGCTCTCTTTAAGAAACATCAGGTCAAGAAGAGTCTATGGATACCTATGTTACTCAGGATATGTTTTGGTCTTCAAGATAGTTTAATGGTGGAGGTTTGCATTAGAATTTTAGAAATCCAGTTAAGGAGACAGATGCACTTATTGTCCTAAGTGAAAGGAAATATTGAATAGAGAAGAGCTGCCTACTTTATAATCACAATAAATCATATTGTGTGTCAGTGTTAGAAGATAAGGTTTTGGAGTGGCTGGATAAAGCAGCAATGATCATACAAAGTCTCTGATACAGTGCTAGAAAGTGCCATGGGATGCCAGGAACAAGGCAAAAAACAGCTCTCTTCTTTCAAAGAAAAAAGGAAATTTCATTAAGAATGCCACTTAGAGCCTTTGCATTGATACATTGGAGATATGGATGACTGTGACAGAAAAATGGGCATTGTATTGTTTGGTGCTAATAAAAAGTCATGGTATAAATCTGATTTGTAATATTTCATTAACTATCAATAGGCTTTGTTTCACCAAAAACAGAAAATGAAAATAAAGAGCTAATGGAAAGCTTACAGGATGAAACTAACGGACATTCCTCAAACATGTTTTTATTCATGGTGTGTGGCTATGGCTTTTAGGTATGTCCATCAATATATCACAGAGCAGGAAATATATACGTGGAGTGCACAGGCTCACACACACACACACACACACAAACACACACACACACCTTTCTTACATTTTTTGCATAGTATCAAGAAAAATAATAAAATTGATGGTACATTATTAAGTCATACCACCTTTCTCTATGATTAGTGCCAGATAAAATAAAACAGTGTTTCTGATTTCTTAAAAGACAGTGACAAAATTAAACCAAGCTGCCTGTGGCTTTGTCCAGTGGGGCATTCTAATTGACTCCAAGTCATTAATCAGTTCCCAATCAATCTATTTTGCCAGTAGCAAGCAGTTAGGACTCCATTACCAACCATTCATCATGCCATACCCTAATTCACTGCACCATTAGCCATGGACTAGGCCTCCGTTAGAATAACTTAAGTGCCAATTGCTAAATGTGAAGAATTTTTGCTACTCACTTCAGCCACTGGGATCCCTTCTGGTGGTCGACACTGGAGCAAGACTTCCTGTTCCAAGGACACTTCCTTTCCCAGGGGTTCCTGCTCAAATGTCTTCCGCAGATCTGGAAAGCACCAGTAATAAAATATAAGACAAAACTAATTAACATTTATTCATTTATTGGAAGTACAATAAACATTCTGCAGCTTATTTTATGTTTCTTTGTATTTTTTAATCATGTTAGTACTGTACCATAATGTGGGTGATTATATTCTGTGTACTGGAAATTATGAGACTTGGAGGCTATTAACTTCCTACTTTAATCTTCACTGGAATGCTTTGGAGATCCTCATTCTAACAATTAGCGAAACTCATTCGTTGCATTTCCTTACTATTTCTTAATAATCAACTATAATGATAACTTTTTTCTTTCTTTTTTTTTTTTTTTTTTTTTTTTTTGCGTTACGCGGGCCTCTCACTGTTGTGGCCTCTCCCGTTGCAGAGCACAGGCTCCGGACACGCAGGCTCAGCGGCCATGGCTCACAGGCCCAGCCGCTCCGCGGCATGTGGGATCTTCCCGGACCGGGGCACTAACCCGCGTCCCCTGCATCGGCAGGCAGACTCCCAACCACTGCGCCACCAGGGAAGCCCAATGATCACATTTTTAATCAAGAGAATCCCATTGTCATGATGTTTATTCATAAAGTCCCTTAGGTATATTCTTATTTTGTCTTTCTTCCCAATAGATAACTACTGTAGTTGTAATAACTCTGAGATCTTTTGATAAATAACTCAAAAGCAAGTTTCTGTTCAGAGTGAAAAACAGAATGCTGGAGTCCTGAAAGAATGAATATAGCTTCTTGAGGTGTCTCAAACACAAGACAGGGAAAAGAGTAACTATTGGGATGAGTCCAGAAATATCTCAATATGTAAATTATGTGACCATTCTGCAATTAGAAGATTAAACAGTCATTTCTGCTCAAATACACCAAGAATCTAATTATGTATTTATATCAGTGGTCCCCAACCTTTTGGGCACCAGGGACCGGTTTCGTGGAAGACAGTTTTTCTACGGACCAGGGTCGGGGGAGGGTTGGCGGGGGAGGGACGGTTCAGGCGGTACTGCGAGCGACGGGGAGCCGCGCATGAAGCTTTGCTCACTCGCTGCCCACCTCCGGCTCTGCGTCCTGGTTCCTAACAGGCCACGGATCAGGGGTTGGGGACCCCTGATTTATACAGTTATAGTTGCTACAGCAATACGCAGTACAATTTTAAAAACTGCTATTGATGGACACGAAAATGTTAGAAACCAGTTTGTCATTTTAAACACCAAAGCTAAAAAGTACATGAGTCAGTCATAGAGCTTTGAAGCAGCATTTTTTTTTAAAGCAAAGCAAAAAAATTATTTCATATATGTACTCTTCAGCTCCTTCCCATTAAAAGTTATTGGAATTTTACCCAGTTGATTTTAGTAAAAAGTTAATGCCTCTTTCCTTTCATCCCATGTCCCCAGCAATGACTTCAGAATCTAAAAGCACGATTTCAGCCTACTGAACTAATGAGTGGAAATCTGAAGACTCTGGAGGTGTGCCTCTAATGTCTTTCAAGGAGCTATTAGAAAGCACCACTCGGAAAATGCACTGAGAAAAAAATTCATTGTCATATATTTGCCATTTGGTTGAATTTCTTGGCAGAAGAAAACCTTCAAGAGCTTAGGGGCTGTGAAAAGATAACTGGATCTAGGTGGGTCTGAAGTAAGACAAGAGACTCTACAAATGGTGACAGAATTTCTGTCAGAAGGGCATTTCTAATTTGATTATCAAGAAATTGAGTATGTTCCAGGAATGAACACTTAAAATCCAGAGTTATTAGAACTTGAAAGTTATCTAAACCAGGTCCTTATTTTACATATGAGAAACACACTTCTCAAGTTACTCAAAGCCTCACAGCAAAATAACTGATGCTGCGTTAGAACCTGCTGATTTGATACATATTTTTCTATCCCACACATCCCTTCACATCTCTTTTGGTTGATTTGTGTCCTTTCAACAGAAATATTAAAACTTCTTCTACTCTTTCTTTTCTCATATAGTAGCTTCTCTTTGTTTTTAATCTGCATTAAGATGAAATTTTGGCAAAACACCAAATATTAATAAAAGCAATAGCAGCAGTGAATAACTTTAATGGGATAAAATATTCTTGACAGGGTATATCTTGTTGGTGAAAAATGATTCTAAAAAACTCCCATCTGGGCTTCGCTGGTGGCGCAGTGGTTGAGAGTCCACCTGCCAATGCAGGGGACGCGGGTTCATGCCCCTGCCGGGAAGATCCCATATGCTGCGGAGCGGCTGGGCCCGTGAGCCATGGCCGCTGAGCCTGCGCGTCCAGAGCCTGTGCACTGCAACGGGAGAGGCCACAGCAGTGAGAGGCCCGTGTACTGCAAAAGAAACCCCAAACTCCCATCTGATGCGGGGTAGGGTGAAGACCTAAAGACTAGAATTAGTTCTCAAATCTAATAACATATTGACTCTCAGTTAAACTAACCAGCATATCACAAAATAAGGATTGAGAATTAGAAAGAATGAGGCACATATATATCCAAATAGTCAAAACAAATTCCTTTAACATTTGTAAATTATCTCCTTAAGGTAGGCACTTTATTAGGTACTTAGGATGAAGATATGTAAGATCCAGAATCAAGACTAGAACGGTAAGCTGAGATCTATTTATGAAAAGCCTTCCTGCCATGCTAAGGAATGGCAAACCCTCAAAGGCTTTTAAGCAGAGGAGGGAGATAGGATGTCATATTGCCCTCGGTGTGATTGAGGTGGTGGTGAAGAAGCAGAAGGTAGTTAGGAACCCATTTGAATAGATCAGGAGGGATAACGGGGTCCTGAACTCAGCTAGTGACAGTGGACAGGAAGGGGAGAAAGCAGATTCTAGTAAGAAATAGATCATATGTTGAGGAAGACCTAGGTATTTGGAGAGTGAGAAGAGGAAAAGATAATACTATATTCTTAGCTACTGCAATTGTTAAGTTGATACCATCATTAAATGAAATAATACCAAATTGGGCAGGAAAGTGGTGAGAAAGATGGCAAATTTATTTTGGTACATGTTCAGTTTGGTGCAGCTGTAGGCTATTCAAGTGGAAAAGTCCAGTAGGTCCATATCATGATTTCTCAACCTCAGCACGACTGACATTTGGGACTGGATAATTCTGTTGTGAGGTTGCCCTGTGCACAGTAGGTTGCTTAGCAGCATCCTTGGACTCTACCCAACAGACACCAGTAGCACCCTTCCAAGCCATGGCAAAACAAATGCCTCCAGATAATGCCAAATGTCTCCTGACATGAAAAATCACCTCAAGTAGAGAACCACTGGTCTAGAGTTTGGAAAAGAAGGCCTGGTGAAAGATCTGTGCTTCACTGTCTAGGAGATAGCTGAAGCACTAGAAATAGATGACACTACCAGGGCAGGGAAAAAAAAAAAAGAGGACACCAACATTCAAGAGGAAAACCTGCCTGCAAAAATGATATGGCGTGAGCAAAGACGTCAGAGAAAAACCAAGAGACAAGTGTCAGAGAAGCCAAGAGGAGAATAAAGTTTTAAGAAGTTGGGAGGCCAACAGGACAAATGCAGCAAAGGACTCAGAAGAAGAGGAAGTTTGGGGAATTTAGGAGTGAAGGGGGAGTAGAAGCCCAGCTGAGTTGAGGGTGCACAGGAATTGGGAAAATGACCATCAGGAGAACTCCTACTCTTTTGCAAGGTTTTATGGTGATGGAAGTCAGCATTAAGGGATGATGGGTTCGAATGGAGCAGGCTATAATTCTTCTTAGGATATGGTATGGTTTTGGGCACAGTTTTCAAATTCCTGCCATATGAAGGCACACCTTTTGAGAATCCTCATTTCCTAATTGAGAATGGTGACCACACATCGGAGTCATGTACTTCAAAAGACAGGTTTAACTGAACTATCACTGAATACCATATAATTCTGTTGTTTTGAGGTTATTTAATTTTAAACTCTATGTAAATTTTATCTAATTCCTAAAATGATTCACATTTAACCCCCCACAAAGTAGTACTGCTTCCTGAAAAATCCTTTTACTTCCTGCCAAAAACCTCTAGCTTCCAGGTTGTGTAAAGAGCATAGAATATATTGTGCTGCCCAGCATGGCAGCTGCTCCTTTCATATGCCTCCACGGTACTCTGTAAGGGGGTGAGTAGCATTTTAAGCATATCCTTTATCATTTGGAGAGATGTGATAGAAGGCAGGCTGGATGACTTGCAGGCAGAGAGAACACGAGGGTGACGAATGGATAAGCATGAAAAATGGACACTTGTCAGCTAGGAATTAGATGTAAAACAGAATGTTTTAGAATAATGTGGGCATTCCTGTCAGGAAAAAGATGAATTTTTTGCCCTTGGAAGACCTTTAGAATTCTACATTTCTGTTTTCTTTCCATTAGTTCTAAGGCTGCTACTAAAATAAGTATAAAGTCCTTTCATTATAACCTAGATTACTTTTGCAAAGTAAACTTGGCTTACCTCTGATTTAGTCATTGACTCCATCAATTAAAAGAAAAATCAGCTTTGTCATATGCATGCATTCAGAGACATGTTTACTTAAGAACATGAATATTGGCTTACTAAATCCATACAGAGAAATCCAATTAGCAGATGTAGAATCAGACCTGAAACTATATGGACTTCTATTTACCATTTACACAGTAATCAAAGAAAGCCTTTTAGAACACACACATGTGTGGGTGTACACGGCATCTCATTTCTTTTTTTCTTTTTTTTTTTTTTTTGGCAGTACGCGGGCCTCTCACCGCTGTGGCCTCTCCCACCGCGGAGCACAGGCCCCGGACGCACAGGTTCAGCAACCATGGCCCACGGGCCCAGCCGCTCCACGGCACGTGGGATCCTCCCGGACCGGGGCATGAACCCGCGTCCCCTGCATCGGCAGGCGGGCAGACTCCCAACCACTGCGCCACCAGGGAAGCCCGGCATCTCATTTTTTATGGTAGAATTTTGATGCTCTCAATGAATTTTTTTGCACAATAATAATACTGTGGTTACAAATTATTTATGATGTGAAACCCACTAATTTCATGGCATTCTACAAACATGGACTCTGCTTTTTGACAATGTGGTAGGCAGAAAAGAAGGCTACCTGGGAGCTTGAAGACTCTGTGGCCTCACCTTCCTCATTTGTAAAATGAAAGTAAATGACGGGATGCTTTTGAAGGTCTCTTTTGTCATAAGGGCCTATGCCTGAGTAGACTAACATTTTAAATATGCATTTTAGGGGAAAACAGCCTATCCTTTGTGAAATAAGATAAGATCTTTAAGGATTTATACCAATTATCAAAGAGAAATAATAGAAGAAATTATTTTTCAATAATCTAGGAGATGATGTATCTTTGAAAAGAACAGCTTATATATTTTCCTCTACGACAATCTTCATGCAACTTTTGTACACTTCAATATACAGGTATGGGTAAGAGTTAGAAAAATGGGATGATGGATGGGTTCCAGAAGATTCCACATTAAAAATATCAGAAAATTCTTTGTACAAATCCAAGGGAGCAATATAATATACATCACAAAAGCAGATGAATATTAAAGCTTTGATGATTATGAATGCATTGAGAATTACTTTGACAAAACTAATTTTCTCTCCCCATGGAGAGATGGGAAGGAAATGCCTACCCAAAATAGCACGCAAGAAAGCCTGTCACACCAAAGGGCATATCTACGAAAGGGGCCCCAAATCAAGCCTCCTCCACAATGACCTCCCTCGAGCATCTTTGCCTGACACCATCTGAAAAGGGTGAAAGTGGCCTACAATGGGAAAGTTGAGGCTGGACAGGTGGGAGCTTTGACTATAACAGGTCATACTACCAAGCCCCTGTGAGCCCTGCTGATTCGGGAAGGAAATCAGGAGAAACTACCAGCAAAAGATCTCCCTATGGTGTCTAAGCAGGCAGGTTGCTGACACTATTGTCTTTGAAAAAGAAAATAAACAGGTTCTCACTCCAAGTTAAAAAAAAATAACTTACATTTGTTAAAAATGTTTATTCCCTTAGCAATGCAACTTCATTATGCAGAAAGATTTATTAGAATAAAATATTTTTTAAAAGACAAAATCTTGACAATGTGATAAACTGATATTATGAAGTTAAGGGTTCGCCGATGGGTATACTTCAATAGGTTATTCTAATGGAAATTAAAGTCTTTAAATTCCATTGAGTAATAAGATATAAATGACATAGTATTACCTTATTAAGGTTGGGTGCTTTTTGTTTTAGATCTGATCGGGTTTTGTGACTATTAGATCTCATAGAGTTTTGTGAATATTAAAAGAGTTATTGAACCTGAAAAGGTTTTGGAAGATTATGAAGCACAAAACCCATGTAATAAATCATTACGACTGTTTCTATTACTATTAGAGAGTTCTGGCATGAAAGATGATTACTCATCTGAGTAAATTTCAACATGTCATTCTCTTACACACTTGGGCCATTTGGTCTATAAACTATAGGATCTAATACTCCTTACTATTCTTACGGAATTTAAGGTTTATTGTTGAGTTTTTCAAACTGTGTGTCATGACCCCTTAGAGGATTATGAATTCAATTTAGGGGATTAAAAAACCAGCATTAAAAATAGGAAATGGAATAAATAGAAAATGTCAAGTGATCATACATAGTATTATTATGTATGTTTATATGTACATACACACACACACCTCTGTGTATTTGTATGTATGAAGAGATGGGTATACGTTTATCTAGTGGATCATGATATAAACATATTTTTTATTATAGGTCACTGTGAAAGAGGTCTGAAAGCTCCTGCAAAGCAAGATAACATTGCAGCCAAGAGCAAGATCTTCAGGAAGGACAAACTTGGGTTCCGGTTCTGACTTTACCCCTTGGCTAGCTGCGTGACCTTGAGCACACTGCTTAACCTCTTCTTACTTTAGTTCCTTCAGCTAAGAAATGGGTATGATAATAGTAACTATTTTACAGGGTTTTATAGGAAGAGGCACCTATAAAACTCTAGCATCATGCCTTAAATATAATATGTACTCAAAAGATAGTAATCCCCACACCATTTCCCCCCCAGTATTAGTGAATTTTAGCATGCTACACAAACATTAGGCATTATCATTGTTAGTCAAAATAACCATAAACAAGTGAGACAAATTAATTACGAGCGTGGGAGACTAATGATTGAAAGCGATGTGTCACAAAGAAAAACTTAGGGATTACCATGCTGTGCTTGAAAAAATGCAGATTTCATAATAAGACTTGGCTCCAGGAATCCACAGTTTTTATTGGCCCCCAAGTGTGTTTTACACACAGCACTAAAATCTGAGAACTACCGATGGATTGATGGATTATTTACCGAACACCCATGATATGCGTGGCACTGTGCTAGACTCTGTAGGCAGAGGGACAGAGAGGCCTGGGAGGCCGTGAGAACCAAGAAGACCTGCTTCTACACTGTGGCTCTTAAGACAGTGAGTCCCTGTTGGTGTTTCCCCAGTGTCAGTACTTACTTTTGTGCAAGTTGGCGGCTGACATTGTCTAACACAGACACTGAAATTTCATATGTGTCTAGGGGGACAGGCAGGTAACTTAAATGAAAGAAAGTTAGGCACAAGCATTATTTTTTTCTTAAAACATAGCACCAACCTGGGCTGTCTTAGGTTTTCCAAATTTTAATAGAGACATGGATACAAAACCAATTCACTTAACTTTTTACTTGCTACTCAGCTCTATGCTGCCATGTAGGAATTCAGGTTTGGTGGGCCACAGACCCCATATTTGACAGAAACTAGTAATCAATTCTTTTCATGCTCAATGAACAGAGGTAGTAAATACATTTTTTAGTTTTTAAAATTCTGTTTTACTGTACTTTCAAAGTGTTCCTCTAGCAAATAAAATAATTCTATGGTCACATATAGTAACAATACTTGTGTTCTCAGAGGGAAAAAATGTGCCTTTCTTCCAATAATGATAAAAGGGGATAATTATGTTGTCACAGTAGAGTATAACTTATGCTTAAATCACCAAATATGGCTGTTAACAGGAGATAACTGGCATGAACCAACCAGTATAGCATACTTTGGGAAAACTGGATTAGACTTCTGAGCTTTGAGCATTTATTAAAAGTGAAAGTCCTGACAATGCTATAGAACCCTAAAAAGTTTGCCACGGTTTTCTTTTCCAGGAATAGAGTATCTTTGCTGGAATTAAAAAAAAAAACATGAAAAAAAAAAGTTATATTCAGCAACTCCTAATGTGGTTTTTAAAAGGAAGGGACACAGTACATAAAAAATGTTGGAAGGAGTTTTCTTTTTCACTTGCTTTTTCTTCTCAAATATTGTAAAAGATAAAACAAAACAAAACAAAAACCCATGAACCAACCAACAAAAACATGAAGTTTCCTCTATGGTTAGATTGCAAAGTGAACTATCACATTTCTGCAAACCTGTACAATGAATTGGACTGTAAAAAGGAAAGTTTAAAACTCAGATTTACCATTTCCTAAACAAGTGACTAGGGTAAGTTATCTAGTATTTCGTTTCCATGCTTCTGTTTCGTTATTTGCAAAATAAGGATAATAACAGATCCTACCCAAAGGATTGTTGGAGGCATCACAAAAGTTAACATGCACAGGGGCTTATAGAATTAGGCATACAGTAAGCATGCCATAAATGTTGGTTACTAGGACACAGGGTTTTTTAAAGACAAAAGAATGAAGATGAAAGATTTTTATTTTGTTCCTATTATTGTTTTGCAACCTCTTTTTACGTTTTAAAAAACTAATGTTTTTGACCAATCTTATGAATTTACCACAAACACTTTCATAATATCATAGTTATGGGCAGGGACAGAGGTTAGAATAATTTGAGCAAATCGGCAGAAAGATTATCTGGCAATGTCTTTAGTTTTGCCAAGGCATGGCTATCCCTTACTGCACCGGGTCATTTAAACAGAAATCCTGAGTAAGCAAAGTCCCTGCAAAGGGAAGTACAATTTCAGCTATTCTTCTTCATTTCTTGGCTTTGGGGCATTTATAGGACAAATATATTGTATTCAGATAGTTTTGCTAAAGGGTTTTTAAAAAAATAAATATTTTACAGCTAGAACTCCAAAGACATCCATTACAGAGAAGAGGAAGAAAAATAAAAACCCATATAAGCTACTCTTCTATTCACACTGCATCTTTATTTTCAGAAAAAAATGATTATATGTCCTCACAATATTTTTTAAGGTATGTCTTAGGGGTAAATAATAAGAAACATGCCAACTTTATGGATGAGAACCCGATATATCAAAAAGTTAAGGCTCTTTTCTCAGAGTACAGAAAAAGAACACAATGATTGCAGACAAGCTTTTTGCAAAAAAGTAGTTTAGCCATAAACTTCCCATTTTATACAGCATAAAACATTACTTTAATGACATATTTTAGTCCAGTGGGTTACCAGCCCTTCCTATAGCACATAGATGGATGATTTTTCCCAAACTATAACTTATGAGACAGTATTTTATCAATTAGATGTCTACCTCTCAAAACGAATATGAGCTATAAATGCCTATGGATTTGTGGGGCCTCTATGAATCTTGAGAACTTCTGTCTAAACACAAAAGCAAATAAGTTTGGAAAAATACAGACTGATGCAATCAGGTATGTGCTATGCTTTTTAATTTTGAAATAGGAACCACATGATGGACTAATTAACATAACGGTTGAGATTTATATGAAACAAGGAGACATTTATTGTTAAAAATTTTGTCTCATTATCTAAAAGTGTCTAAATTGTGCAATTAATCTCATCTAATTCAAAAACTGGCCCCTGTAACTGACAGTGGGTTTACTGGGGACTTAAATGGTCATACAGGGGATCAAACCACAGCTCAGAAGTGCACGTTGGTAAACGGGCCATTTATTCTGGTGTGGTGGCAAGCTTGCTGAGCTCTACCAAGACATTGGTGTTAGGCTGCCAGATCCTCTCATGGTATAACCTAAGTCTTGCAGAACACCTGGTTAATGCAGAACACCTGCATTATTTGGTTAAACTGTACTTTTAATTTTGATTATGTCAAGTAGAGTAGGCAGGTAGGAAATGGAAAAGTAACATACAAGGCCACAAATAATGACCTCTGTATATATAAACTAACACAATAATCGACAAGATCACGTATATATTTAACTGGAGATACTACTACCCCTACTATAGAAATATTAGTTCATCCATTCCTTTAAGATATTTATTGAGTTCCTACACAGTGTCAGGCATCACTGTAGGCATTCTGAATTCATGAGGAACAAACCAAACAAAAATTTTTGCCCACATGGATCTTACTTTCTAAGGGGCTGGCGGAAATAGACCACTAGTCATGAACATAATAAATAAGTATATAGTAGGTTCGAAGTTGATAAGTGCTATGGAGAAAATAAATAAGACAAAAGTGCAATGGGAATTTGAAGTAGGGGGAGCACAGGGGCAATCAGTTCAGTCTATCTGATGTCCTCAAATTCCTTGGGTGATAAAACATTTTTACTGAAACAACAAATCATTGGCATGAAATAGCAGCGTCACTTTGCCTTATCATATGCTTACAATTTAATTCAGTTTCATTCCATTGACTTACGTCTTCAGTTATTTAGTACCAGCCACATCCAAGGCACTGTTTTTAGGCACTGGGGATATAATGATGAAGAAAATAAAGTGCCTACTCTAGTGAAGCTTATATTCCAGTGGTGGAGCTAGTCAGCCTAAAAGATCATGAATAATGATGAAGAGAAATGCTCTCAAGAAAAATAAAGCAGGCTTGGGGTAAGAAGAGTGACAGAGTTGGCGACAGTGGGTGTTAGGTAAATTGGTCAGGGTTAATCCGTCTGAAGAGCTGACATCTCAGCAGAAATCTGAATGAAATCTGAAGGAGGTGAGCCACTGGTGGAGTTGGGGAAGAATGTTCCAGGTGGGAGGGAAGCGTTATTGCAAATAGCCTGTATCTGGAATGAGTGTATTAAACATTCTAAAAACAAACTGGTATAGTTGGAGCAGACCAAGCAACAGGAGAGAGGCAGGAACCCAAGGCCTTCTTTCACTTCTGCATGGTAAATAATAGTGAGCCTATATCATTACACATGTGGAAAATAAGATATTTTTGTGAACTGCCACCAGACACAAAATCATGGTCACCTCCTCTCTTATTTGTATCCAGTGTGTTGGTTAAAAGCATGGACTCCTTTGCTGGTCTGACCTACTTCTCCACATATGAGCTTTGAACTCAGGCAGCTTTTTAATCTCTCTTTGTCCTACATTTCCTCATTTGTAAAATGAGGATAATAACACCTGTCACACAGAATTGTTGCAAGTACTGAATGAGCTAATTCATGTAAGTGTTGGTCAAAGGGTACCAACTTTCAGGTACAAGATGAATAAGTTCTGGGGATATTTTTGTGCAGCGTGGTTATTATAGTTAATCATACTGTATTGCATAGTTAAAATTTGCTAAGAGAGTAGAGCCTAAGTGTTTTCACCACACACACACAGGGTAACTATGTGAGGTGAAAAAGTGATTGAAACAGTGTATCTATTATTATTATTCTATAGCCCATCTGTCCAATATGAGCCACACGTGGCTATGGAGCAGTTGACACGTGGCTAGTCTCAACTGAGAAGTACTGTAGATCTCACCAGATCGCAAAGATTAATATGAAAAAAGAATATTACATTGGTTATTTTATTGAAATGATAGTTTAATTCTGCTTCTTTCTTTTTACTTTTTTTTTTTTTTTTTTTTTTGCGGTACGCGGGCCTCTCACTGCTGTGGCCTCTCCCGTTGCGGAGCACAGGCTCCGGATGCGCAGGCTCAGCGGCCATGGCTCACGGGCCCAGCCGCTCCGCGGCACGTGGGATCCTCCCGGACCGGGGCACGAACCCATGTCCCCGGCAATCGGCAGGTGGACTCTCAACTACTGTGCCACCAGGAAAGCCTTCTTTTTACTTTTTAAAGAGTGGCTCCTAGAAAAGTTGAAATAACGTGTGGCTGGCATTGTATTTCCTCGTACACTGTTGTTCTGGACAGCATGCTAGACACTACAGACTCAAAGATGTAAACATGGCTTGGTCCAAACCTACACATGGCTCACAAGGTGGCTCCGATCTCAGGGAAAAGGATGAGTGAGCTATGAGAGGAGGGCAGAGAGGGCCACTCTGATCCTCCTTAATTCCTCCCAGAAACCATCCTATTCCAATCTGTAGTCAGTGGACTTTGCACACATAAGAACGAGAAACTCCTCAGGAACTATCCTGACATTCCCAGGAAGACGGATTGTCCGTGCACATAAATCCATTGTAACTACTGAATTGAGGAGAAGGGTGACCGTATACAGGGCTCCTCTGGCCTCAGGTTTAGGGACAAAATTACAGTCTAATTATACTTGAATCGGCAGAGAACTTCAACCTCTAGGACTGACAGCCCAGGCCTGGTACAGGAAGCGGTGAAAGAAGGAAAAACGTTTTAGTTTTTAAAGTTAACTTAGCATTGATAAGTTTCAAAATGCACAAATAAAGTTGTATGACTCATTATCTCTGTGGTTATGAACATTATTATCATACACTGAGCATTTGCTTTGTGTGTGGCACTATGCCATAGGCTTTACAAGTTTATTCTAGTTTAATCTTAAAATAACCCTATCATTTTCATTTCATGGTTGATGGAACTAAGTCTCAGAGGGGTTAAGTCGCTTGATGAAGGTCACACTAGTAAGTGATGGAACCAGGGTGTGAATACATAAGTCAACCTGGCCCCAAATGTGTGCCCTAACTACTCCAGCCTGCTACTCTTTTCACATTATACCCACCATCCCCCGACAAAAGCAACCATGAACAACGTCATCAACAATCACAACCAACAGCAGAAATAGCAGCCAAGACATTTCCTGAAGAAAGACAGTGTTTGCTGACATTTTGCCTGCATTACATTTTCCTACCTTAACACTCAGAATTCTCCCATTGGCCTATAACAAGGGACATTGGAAGAAACAACCCAATGAAACAAGCGGCTGCGTCACCATAAGGGTTCTACTTTGGACAGTCATTAGAGTGTCCACTTGAGTCCCCTCAGAAGGAACTCCTCTCTCTGCAGTGGAAGCTGCAGCACCCACTAAGGACACCTGACACCGCCCTCTGCTAGATGTGTTCGGTTCTAGAGCAGGCATATCATGTTCTCAGCTCATACCTGGCCGAATCCTAACTTTTTCCCGTTTCCTGTTTTCCCTCTGCCCGGATTGTCTCACAAACTTATTTTTGTATTTTATGTAGTTTGAATGTATAAAATATAAGAAAAAATAAATGAGTGAACAGCTAATATTCATTTCTGCTTTATAAACTTCTGAAAATAGAGCTTTTTCATGAAAGAACTATGGGCCCCTCCACAGAACACATGAGTATAGATCGAATTAGGTGAGAGGTAATTGCACTTACTTAACTTTAGTGTCATGGTTACCTTTACCTGAGAAAAATTTAAACTTCAATTGCAGTTGATGTGACAGCCATCGGTCAGATATTACTGAGCAAAGCACCACAGCTCATTTGAAACAGAGCAAAACAGAAAATATGCAACCTTCCTGCAACGTTAGCAAGGACTCACTTGATAGGGATCAGCCCTGACAGAGAGAATTTGAAATTTAACTTTTTTTTCATCATGATGTAAATCTATGTGAGTAAATCTTTATATATTGGATGTTATTCCTTGGCCACACACATATGAGTTCAGTTACTTATGGAAGTACAAGCAAACTTCTCTTCAGTCTTAATACATGAAGACGAAAACGTGCTATGGGCAAATTAATGTCTTACTAGAAGAAAAGTTTGTCTTATTATTTGAAAATGTCAAACTACGTATAAAAACTGTGAAGTAAATAGCAAAGTTTATGTAATATGTTGCAAAGGAAGATGAGGTTCTCATATGTTTTTCATTTTTAATGTGGTGAATAGGGTTATATAAAGATAATATTATATATGCTATTTTATTAAATACTATATATTGTTTATGTATACATATATAAAATTGGCACCACACAAGAGTCATCATTTGTAACTATGAAGCCCTTAAACTTCAGCTTTTAGGCAAGCCAATTTAGTATAGAGTGTAGATTGGCAATTTTAAATATTAGATTGGCAATTTTAAATATTCATTATACTTGATAATAATGACCACATAGTAATGCAAGATATAGTTTTATATCATTGTGCCTCTTTTGATTATAACTAGAAGCTAATTTTGAATTCATTTAATTATCTGACCAAAACAGTACGTTTTTTGTTTCTTTTTAAAATGTTTGAAAGTATGTTCAAGATACTTTCATAACATAAAACACAAAATAAAATTAATAACATAAAATCTTCAAGATTCGTGGTAGACAATTGTAGTGGATTACATACGTTTTCAGGACTGATCCCACCTGTTGGGAGTGTTGCAGGTGAAGGCTCCCAGCCTCTCCCTCCTGGACTTGCCCTCAGTTGAGAAGAGCTGACTTGACCTAGGTCATACAAGTTGGTGACGGTGAGGAGAAATGGATGGGCCCACATCCATTGACTAGTCAACGTTGGGGAGAACAGTCTGCTCACCTCCTGTGCCTCAAGGTGGGACAACTCTGAAGGGCAGCCCTAGCTCCGGAGGTCCCTATGGGGTCATCTTTTGTTGTACCTGTACGGCAGTTCAATTTCTCCCTCTGCCCATTTCTATTCCTCCACAGACGTTTTTCCGGAGAGCCCTCACTAATACATTGCCCGCGTGCGTGTCTCCATCTCAGAGTCTATTTCATGGAGAATCCACATAAGACAAAGAGAAAAATCCCTTTAGACATGCTCAGAGAGGAATGATTAATATAGAGCAAGTCTATATAATGTTTTTTGTGGTTTTTTAAAATAAATTTATTTTATTTATTTATTTTTGGCTGCACTGGGTCTTCATTGCTGCTCGTGGGCTTTCTCTAGTTGCAGCAGCGCGGGCCACTCTTCGTTGTGGTGCGCGGGCCTCTCATTGCGGTGGCTTCCCTTGTTGCGGAGCACGGGTTCTAGGCACATGGGCTTCCGTAGTTGTGGCACATGGGCTCAGTAGTTGTGGCTCGCAGACTCCAGAGCGCAGGCTCAGCAGCTGTGGCACACGTACCCAGCTGCTCCGCGGTGTGTAGGATCTTCCCGGACCAGGGCCCGAACCTACGTCCCCTGCATTGGCAGGTGGGCTCTCAATCACTGAGCCACCAGGGAAGCCCTTTTTAATGGTTTTAATTCAACAAAATTTATTAAACATCTTTGATATTCTAGGCATTGTGCTAAGCACTGAAGATGTACAGTTAAGCAAACCTGAATTAAGCAAAACTGATCTCAGAGCACTCGCTGGCATGAAACACAGACATTACGACAATTGAATATAATTCAAAGGAGACAAGCCTGTATTAAGAGGATGCATGAACTGCTCTGAAAGGTTTGAGAAAGGAACACCTATCATTCTGGAAACTGATGAGGCAGGAATGACTTCACTAAGGACAACTGAAAGAAATCCTTCAACAGGCTCAGGCCTTTCGAATCATTCTCTCCTTTCTTTCTCTCACATCCCACATCTAACCTCTCAAAAAAAGCTACTACCTCTGCCTTTAAATATATCTAGAATCCAGGTTTCGCTGCTCCACAGCTTCTAATCTATGTATCCTAACATCTCCCACATCCACAGCCTCGTAACTGGTCTCCCCGCTTCTACTCTTGCTTCTCATGGTCTATTCTCAACACAGCAGTCAGGTGTTCTGCTAAAATGGAAGTCGTGTCATGAATTCCTCCGCTGAAAACATTCCAAAGTTCTCATTTCATACTGTGGACCACAGATGTTACACCCACAGGGCCTAGGCCATCTCCACACTGCCCTCCTGTCCATACCTTTCTCAGCTCACCCAGGGGTCTACTTTTGCTCACTCTCTTCCAGCCACTCTGGCTAATTCGATCTTCTTGGTACCCGCCAGCACATTCCTGCCTCAGGGCATCTGTACTTACGCCACTTGCTGTCCCCTCTGCCTGACTTCCTCTCTCCCTTCTTTCAGGTTTCTTCAACTGTCAACTTCTTCTGGAGGCCTTCCCTGACCACCCTCCCCAGCACAACATACCCCCTTTTCCGACTTATCTTTCTTCATAGCACTTAACATCTGCTCTGTCTCTGATTATTTATTTCATATAGAGTGTGCCCTTGCTCACCAGACATAAGCCTCCTGAGGGCAGGGATCGTTATATGTTTTGATTTTGGCTCCATACCCAATACCTACAATTGTCCCAAGAACAGAGTAAATGCTTACTAAATATTCATTGAATAAATAAGTTTTTACAAATAATGAAAGGAAGTAAGAGAAAGGTGAAACCTTTCAGTATGAACAATAGCTGGAAAGTATAGAAACGGAAGTATTTCTAATCTAGTGTGACTCGATTGGAGACATTCTGGAAATGTCTGGAGCTGGAATGTCAGAGCTGGAATGTCAGAGCTGGAAATTTAGGTTACCTTATGTAAACAATGAAATATGGTTGTTATGGGCTGAAATGTGTACCCCCCGCCAAAATTCACATGTTGAAATCCTAGCCCTTAGTACCTCAGAATGCGACTTTATTTGGAGATATGGCCTTTAAAGAGGTGATTACGTTAAAATGAGGCCATTAAGGCCATACTGGTAGCCTTAAACAATATGACTGGCATCCTTATGAGAAGAGAGATTTGGATGTGGACAGTTACAGAAGGAAGACAGTATGAAGACATGGAGAAGATGACCATGTACAAGCCAAGGAGAGAGGCCTCAGAAGCCAATACTTCCAGCACCTTGATCTTGGACTTCTAGCTTCCAGAACTGTGAGAAAATAAATTTCTGTTGTTTAAGCCACCAGTCGGTGGAATTTTGTTATGGCAGCCCTAGCAAACTAATACAGTGATATATACCACTGCTAGAAATTTTGACTTTATCTCACGAGCCACTATAAAAATTTAGCAGAGATGGAGGTGAGCTGAGATGAGACCTGAGTTTTAGGAATCTTCTGAAATCTTGCATTTGTGGTAATATGGAGGAAGGATTAGAAAAGGGAAAAGACTCGAGTCATGGAGACTAGCCGGGAAGTGTTTGCAACGGTTGGGATCTAGATCAAGCAGAAGGGAAGGAAGAGGCGAGAACAGAATTGGGGGAAGCATCAGAGCCAAAATTGTTGGGACTTAGTGACATATTACAGGTAAGTGACAATTGACATCAATGCAAATTGAAATTTAGTAAAATACAGACATGCAAAGGAATTCAGGTAATAAAATTTACATGGGTTTCAGTGGTCTCATACTTGAGAAAATTTCTCAGTATGGAACCTAAAGACAGATTAAAGCAGCATTCATGCCGCTCAAGGTGTGAATAGTACTTGTTGAGAAAAGGGTCTGCAGAAAGAGCTGCAGACTACATCTCCTCCTTGGGGATAATATGCACATTAGCATATTAAGGAAGCTGGAAAGTTTTGCAATGAAGAAACCTCTTTAACTTTGTCCAAAAAAAAGGTATTCCCCACGTTTATTGATTATGGAACACTCTTTTTGTGTGTAAGGCATCTTTTAACCTCTCCTTCAACACAAATACTCTAGAAATTAGCACAGTTTGGAAAATAGTGGTGTATTCTGACGCACTAGAACAGTTCTAAAATAAACAGAGAAACTGTCTGGGTAATTTCTATTTCTAAGAGCAAAACTAGTCAACACTGTCCTAACAGATTGGCAGAATAAACTCATTAAAGGAATAGAGTTGGTTTTCCCATAGCCTAATTACTACCAGATTAAAAAAGAAAACTCAATCTTTTGAAAGTAGCACGAATTCTTTCACACCCATAAAGGAAAATTACTCAGTGCTTGAAACAAAATAAAATGATAGTCTGGTGACTTAAAGGGAAAGTGTAGCTCAAATTCAGAAATCTGGGAGCAATTTTTAACCAGGGTTCTTTGACACTAGAGCACTTATGGTCTAAATTTTCCCATTTTCCATCAGTTTCTGGGATCCACGGTGCCCCTGCACTGTGACTCACATGCAATGCGCACGTAGGCCTTCCGGCTCTTGGTGGTACCCGCCGAGCTCCAGGCTACACACTGACACCAGTAATCTTCAGGCCCAAAGAGTTCTTCCACTTGCTGGCGTGAAATCTCAATGCTTACTTCCCGGACAATGAGACCTGCCAAGGCAAAGGAAGATTTAAGTCAGGAGAAGACTTGTATTAACAAAACACCATACATATATTTTTCCTCCAGTGATCCTTCTTGATGCCATAGACCAACGTCCTAGATATTGCCTCTTATCTCCTCTGATTTTCCTCTGGATCCAGTTACTTGTCCACACTTTTTTCATTCTCTTATTTGCTATTTCAAATCTCTGGATTCACCAGATAATGAAAGTGGACTTGGTCTATCACTCCGCAGAATTACACCTTTCCCGTTATAGCATAACATTCACCCTCCACCAAGGTATCTTCCTCTGTGTATTGAAACAGTAACTTGAATTTAACATCTTCTAAGGATTCTATCTTAATTATACAGGTTGTGAGTAAGATACCCATATGCTGTACATAGCTTTACAATAACTAAGTCTACCTAATTCTTTACATGAAATGAGAGAGAATGACCAAAAAACTATAATCCTAAGTATATAAATCGTCAATATATATATATTTATATGCACAAATATGTGTATCAGTTTTTATTATATGACCTAGTCCTTTATAAATATGTGGTGGTTTTTTAAAACTAAGTCATTTTAAACATCTTTGTTTATTTTATTTTATTTTTTTTGCGGTACGCGATACGCGGGCCTCTCACTGTTGTGGCCTCTCCCGCTACGGAGCACAGGCTCCGGACGCGCAGGCTCAGCAGCCATGGCTCATGGGCCCAGCCGCTCCGCGGCATGTGGGATCTTCCCGGACCGGGGCACGAACCCGTGTCCCCTGCATCGGCAGGCGGACTCTCAACCACTGAGCCACCAGGGAAGCCCAGCTTTGTTTATTATTAAGGTACATTGTTTTTCTTAAAAGAAATACTAGCCTTAGTTAACAAACCTCTGCTGTTCTATCCAAAGAGTGTATGACTTTAAGGTTTTCATGAGTAATATTTTGAAAGCCCAAGTGTTTCTCTATAATAACAATGTAACCAAAATCCTGTTAAAAATAAAGTGGCTTCTAGTTAAAATGCTCAAATAACTGGAATTTATTTCACAGTATTATGTAATCCTAAAATAACAAAAATTGAACTAAGAATCTGGGATTATCATTTTAGGGGTATTCATCCTGCAGTATGCCTCTTTGCACGAGCAAGAAGGATTATCTGAACAATATATGTGGGCAACTGCCAGTTCTCTTGCACATACTTCCAGCATGGAGTGTCTATTAAGAGAACTGGCAGGGGCACCATTTAGGGAGTAGGAGAATTTGCTCTGGGTCAAGCATGAGCACAGTAAGAAAAGTTAAATGTATTACTCTGTAATGTTTATTCATTCATTCATTCACCAAATATCTACTGAGTATCACTTATGTAGAACATATTGCACTAGGTACTTGTGAAACCCTGATGAGTAAAATAGTCATTGCCCTCAATGAACTTTTATTTTGGGGAGGAGGATACATAAAAGGCTCCAACATGATTTCGGTTGATTAAATCCTATGGGGAGATGGACAGGGCACATGGGAAGAAGTAGGAAAGGGAAGGAGGAGACTGAGAACCCAGGAGAAGACAACTGAGCACTGGACACAGAGAATACTAGCATGAGATGAAACTAGAGACAAGAAAGGGACCACTTTATATACATTCTTGTAAACCCGCAGTTCTCCAAGTATGGCCCACAAAACAGCTTTATCAACATCACTTGGGAACTTGTTGAAAATGCAAATTCCTGGGCCCCACTCCAGACTCAGTGAACAAGAAAAATTGAGAGTTCGGCCCAGCAATATTTTAACAAGCCCTCCAAGAATTCTGATGCATGCTACAGTTTGAGAACCACTGTTGTACACCATATTTAGGATCTGGGCTTTCTTTCTGAGAACCAAGTGTTTTAAGCAAGAAGATGACATAATCAGATGAGAATTTTAAAATATACATATATAAATATATAGATGATGTATATGGTATAATGATATGTACAAGATATAAAGTTTAACTAGTTCCTAAAAGTTATGATATTTTAAAATGTTTGATCATGACTTCTTGGTATAAGTAACATGAAAGAGGTGTCATCTGGAGAGCCTAAAAAGGGGTATTCCAGTACTTACCCTAAAATCTAGGACATGTTCATACGGGTAAAAGCACTCAGGGAAATTAACAACCACCCAACGATAGTAGGTGCTGACCCACTGGAGGATAAACAATTCTTCCTGTCACAAGCTGACAGGAGTTGAGTCACAGAAACAACTAAGTCCTTAGGTCCACTTGTGAGTCCCTGAACTGCAATGAAGCCCAGGAAAGTGGGTTTGATAAGCCCAAGGCATGGCAAAATCCTGATGGGGCGACTCTATTTACAAAAGTTTATTAAGTATTATTTTAACATTTTGGAAATTAGTAACGTTTTTATGTTTATAGAGTGATTAGTTTAAAAAGAATTTTCAAGTAACTGGCATATCCCAGTCCCCCACCCTTCTATGAAAAGATTACTATATTATTTTAGCCAATGTCTAACCAATAAAACAAGTCTCCACAGTAAAAAACCAACTTATTAACAAATAACACTAATTTCCTTCCTTTTTCCTGGTCCTTGCTTGGGCCTTTCATTTTCCTGTCTCATTGTAATTGTTCTCATTTTTCTGATATCTAGAAATCTGTGCAAAGATGGGGCAGAGCCTTCCCTCCTCTCCTGCCTCCTTTCTTTTTACTCCACTCTCTGGTGTTTAATACTCTTGTCTGTTTTACTTGTTTATACCTTCTCTGTTCATGCAGAAAGTCAGTTACTGGAAACGAAACTCTTCCTCTAAAGGTTGCTGCAGTCACCAAAGGGCGGATAAACCTGCAGTATTTCCTTAGAACTATAATGGTTCTTTCCAAAATGTAGAGCAGCAACGAACGGGCTCAGGATAGTAAAACCGCATACAAATATTTTGTGTCCCAAGATGATAACTTCAGGTTTCATTCCCCGCCCGCCCCCGCCACCACCACCTTTTACTTAAAGCAATTACAGGAAACCTAATTAAATGCTAGGAGAACTTCATGAGGGCCACTGTATCCTTTTGCCCTAAGAGGCTCATGGATGTTTCTACTGAGCACACGTCTAAATCCTTTTAAGAAGTCACAGACCCGCCTGCTACAGGGATTATTCATCATATGAATGTTCTGAATTGTGTGGCCCAGGCTCCCCATGGGCACAGGAGTCAAGCACATACCGATTTTTGTCTTCAGCTTCACAGATGCCCCATCCAGGAGGAGATGGATTAATTACAGCTCTGTACACTGGACCTGCCACATGCCCAAAGTTTACACTCCAACGTGTGGTCAACAACACCAGAACAAGAAAAAACTGGAGCATGAAGTTATCTAAACACTTACATTTTAGAATTCTCTAGACTTAGCTGCATTATTCAGACTCTGAGTTACTCGGTTACATATCATCTTTTCATTACCATAGGTAAGTTCGTTACCTATGACATTTTGTTCATCAAACCAGAGGCTAGTGGTTTGGCTAAAAGTAGGTAATATCCTTTTTCTTTGAAAGTGCAATTTCCAATCTGCTTGAAGTCTTGAGATGGAAAAAGCAACCTGCCTTGAAATTTGAAATGCCATCAGCATTACTTCCAAGCAGGTTGCTTTGAAGAGCATTTGGGAACTTGAAATTGGTTTCAGGTTATTTAAGGGTGGGGGGAAATGCTTCGGTCTACAGGATTTACTCAAATACAAATGTGTATTTTCCATCCTGTCTGACAACGTCAAAGATTTCCCATCACTGTTCTTCCTTTAATAGCGGCATCTCAAGGATGCATGCTGTTTGAAGTTTGCAGTGATTTGCTTTTATAATAGGAATCGTTGTGGTTTGGGAGACAGAGTGCAGCAAAGTAATTAGCATACCTTACCAAGAAGTTTCATAATGAGCACGAACTTGTTAATAGGGAGTTTCACATGATTTTAGAAATTCAGATGCAAATGCCACCTTCTGATTGGATCTTTGTGAGGCTATACATAAATTTAGCAATAAAATCTGGTAATTGGCATTTATTCCTTATCTGTAGCATAAATTTAACTTCATAAGTCAAGCACCACAAATAATGTTTTTCTAGAGATTATTATAATGTGATCAAAAATCCATGATTAATCTTGTTGCATAATTATTTAAAACAATATCCAAATTCCCCCAGAAATGTAATCTGCAGTGCTGTCAACAAATATTAAAAGTCCACTAATGTCAAAAATTATGTTGTGCCAGAAATGTAAAGATGTATAAAATATCACATTCAGCCTTGTGCTATTCATTTATCATGTTTATTAGGTGATACTCAAAAATCATGCATTATCTTAAATATTTTTTAAATATGCTCATCAAATCTGCATCTTCTAATACCCCATGTATGTTTCACTAAAAAGCATCCTCACCTCATGTTAGACTTAAGTATTATGTGCACCTGAGTTGCATTTCTCATTCCTCCCAATTACTTTATCTTTCATACGCAAAGGGAAGTTTTGAGACACCATGTTGTGCAGACCTGGCAATTCTATTTCTTCCAGCACTCTCTCTATTGGGAGAAGAGCTGCAGAGGTGACTCTACCAAATCTCATTACAGTACATTCAAAGTTAGTACACAGATTGGTGGGAAATGCACAAAGCTGCAGGGAAGGATGTTCTGGAATATATTACATTTTATTGAATTAGTGTGGTCTCTTTTTCATGCTTTTTTCCAGAGCTTGACCCTATTAGTTTTCACTAATATCTAAAATATGAAACATATCAGCTCAAGATGTCTTAATATAAATTTAACCACACAAAATGCTATCATTGTTTAAAAGGATGTCATACCATAAATAAACTGATAGTTATTTTAGCAACTTATAACTCTTACTAAGATAATCAAAATATGAAAACTCAAAAGGTAGAACTTTATAATTAAGACATTGTTTTATGCCACATGAAGTCATTTGACAATCTTTAAAGTACATCAGGAAAAGAAGACACTGTAAACGCATAATTTACCAACTTCTCTCTGAAATGTTTTCCTTGAATTTTTAATATAATATTTAATATATAAATGGTCCATCTAATTAACTAAAATTATTTTGTGTAATTGGAAATTGCAACTTACCAGTGTATTTGATTTACTATGAGTATAATTCTGTTAAAGTTACATTTACTATCTTTGTGATCAAGATGAATTTACCTAAAAGTCAAGGAATAACATGGCTGGGACTGAGTGGTTCAAGAGATTTGCTTGGAAGCATTTCATACCTAGGCCATTGACTTGATTACCTTTTATGTGATAGTTTCTAGTCACTTGGTTCTGGTTTGGCATTCTGTGTCCAATGCGGATTTGTGTTTTGTTTTATTTTTGTTTTGTCTAGAGCTGAGAAAAAATTATTCATCGGATTATGTATCTGAAGTGGGAAGACATCTAGTGCTTCTAGAAAGCTATATGACAACCATAGATAAATGCAGTCTTCCCCCCGAAACTTGAAAATTTAATTGCAAGATTATATTAAAATAGAATGACAAATGATACTTACCCTGACAATGCTAACACTGTTTTTCCCTTTTCTTTTTAGGAGTGTCAGGTTTTAGATGTTACAGGAGAACCAGTGCTCCTACTTTTTATTTATTTATTTTTTTTCCTTTTGTGGTACGCAGGCCTCTCACTGTTGTGGCCTCTCCCGTTGCGGAGCACAGGCTCCGGACGCGCAGGCTCAGCGGCCATGGCTCACGGGCCCAGCCGCTCCGCGGCATGTGGGATCTTCCCGGACCGGGGCACGAACCCGTGTCCCCTGCATCGGCAGGCGGACTCTCATCCACTGCGCCATCAGGGAAGCCCCCTACTTCTGATTTGACTTTCTAACCCCATCAAACCTAGGGCTGTAAGTATGAAGGATAATTGGAGTGGTGGGTATACGAAGTATTTTCTCTTACTTACAGAGTTGTATGAATGAGTTGACAGAAATTAATCTTACCAGCTTTGGTCCATCATGTAATTCCAATTCTTGACTTTGGTGATGAAAAACCTATTGAATCTCTGTTCCAAGAAGCCTTTCTGAGACCAAAATGGGAACTAAAATGCTTTCTGTAATTAATCTCTTCTCATATGTCAATGTTCTTTAGAATATAAAGAAGCTATTCTGTGAAAATATGATGATGGTAATGTGTTCCGTTTGGAAGGACACAAAGCACATTCCACTGAGAAAGCAAACATATTACTCATCTAAATAGTTTTCCTAAAACATCAAACATTATATATATTTGAATGCATATTCCAACATTTTTCTTTAAAAGTATAATTCTTAATCATTATTTAAGTCTAACTACATGCATTCCTTTCTGTTCCTATTTCATGTAATTTGTCAGTAATTTCAACAGAAGTAATTTTAAAAAAATTTTAAAAAAAGATTCCTGTCAATAAGGGTGGGGAATAATAACACGTTATTGTAGATTAGTGAACTGTGGACTTATGAATTATAGACCTTACTATTACTTTTGTCCAGTCATTCATTCAATAGGTATTTGTTGAGACTCTACTATGTGCCACGCACTCTTCTACGTGCTGAGGATACAGTGGTAAAGAAGATAGATAAGGATTCTGTCCTCCTATGGGTTACATTCTATTGTGGCGCTTGCTCTTGAGCAACTGTTTCAGGCATAGTAGTTTCCAAGGTGGGCATAGAGATGAAATGCTTATGGATCCCTTTTTCAGAAGTTTACTGTCTGATACTAGAGATAAAAATAGTAGCTTACTGAGTAAAGGGGCTCTGTCATATGCACTGTATATCCATCAGTATAGTAACTGGCACAAATATTTGTCTAGCTAATGTAAGTTAAATGAATGAATGATTTGTTTGTTATAGCTATAATACAAAATAGTGTTAAATCCAAGCTACAGGTAAATTTAATTGTAACTCAGAACAGTAAAGGTAACTAGTATTTATTGAACATCTACCATGGGTCTCAGTTAATCTGCATAATAATCCTTGGGATTGATATTGTTACACCTCTAATACAGGTAAGGCGTGGAGGTCAGAATTTAAACAATTGTTCACACAGCTAATAACTACTGAAATCAGGATTTAGATCCACATTTGTCTGAATCCAGTGTTCCTATTCCTTTCACTATACCAATATTCCTTAAACTGTGTCTTAAAAAAGTGGGTTTTGCTCAAATAAGTTTGGGGATTTCTGCTTAATACAACTTTCTCTTAGAAACTCAGAGTGTCCATTAGTATACTGAAGACATTGGTCAGAAGTTCTGACATAAAGAAGTAGGTTTAATTCGGACTGCCACCATTCCCCCCAAATTTATTAAACCATAGAACCCTACAGTCAACATAAACACAGAACCCATTTCATCATGGCTTTCAATGAGGTTTTGTTTAGCATTCACCAGATGTTGATCTATTGAATAAAAGTAATCCATTGTTTGGAAAATTCTGAAAACCCCATAAAGAAAGCTATAGTGAAATTGCTTTAGGAGGAGAGATCACGGGAAACCTGGGGAATGGAATATTTGAGTTTTAAGCTGAAGCATGGTTTGGGTTTAAAAATTTAAAGAGGAATCAAAGACACTTGAGGAGAAGAGAACAGCAAGAAGCCAAAGGGCAGAGATGAAAAAGGATGGTGACCACTGTGCAGAGTAGTTTACATGAATTAAGTAAAGAAATAAGACCATGGAATTAGAAGAGAGATTCCTGGAGAGCCTTGCATGCAAGTTACAGAAGACTGTATTGTGGAGAAGGGAGCCTGTGAAAATTGTACAGTGGTGAAATGACATTTTTAAAAATGACATATCCTTTAGGAAGATTAATATGACTTTACTAGTAAGCAAAACTAATCTGATTTACTTAAATTGAATTTTACCAATTTTAATTTTAATTATCATTATAAATTTCTTTTCAGATCAATGATCTTACAACAAGTCATTAATCATAAGTGTTAAGAGCAATATTCTGGGTGACCCTCTGAAAAGAGTCTGATGATAAAAATCAGGTACATATATTCAGAATACTAATTACTCATACTGTCAGGCTTTTAATTTTTTCTTATCCCAAATGATTTAGAAACAAGCATTAAGAGCCATCACCTCTGGAGTGACTGCCACTTACAACAGTTCATATGTAGGAGATTGGGGACAGCTACTGGTTTACCTTAAAAGCAATACATTTCATATTCCTTAAAAAAATTTTTAAGTCAAACTATAAATGCTCATTAAAAAAAAAATTCAAATCATCCAGACAATTATTATGACAACTGAGGGACTAGACAAATACTTGTCTAATACACAGCAACCCAGTGATTTATTTAGATAAGAGAATAAATTCCTGCTTTGTATATACTATCTGACTTCTGGAAAGTCTTAAATCCATCAAGCCCTGGTTTCCCAACTTGTAAAATAAAGTTAAGAATTTGTTTGTTCCATTGGTTTGTGAGGAAAGAAATGGAATAACACCTACAAAAGATCTTGAAATCTATAAAATTCCTTTTAAATATCCTATAAAATAGTAATTGAGAATAAAACTATATTCTGTTAACAAAATTACCATTGGAGGTACTAACATAGTTTTAAGGGAGGGGAAGGGGGGAAGAACACCCTGACTGGAAATTGTATTAGTCACATACCCAGATGAGAAAGACATGGCTGGTTTGGGAAATTTTCAACAGAGTTGGGAGAGTTCAGTCTGGGTGGGGATGTGAACTGTCCAGGGCAATGCAGATGTGGCTATGATATTTAGAAATGAAATCTGAACAGCAGGAATAAGTTCTAGTGATTTGCCTTTAAGTTTCCTGTCCTTCAGCCAAATCACCCAGGACTTTACTCACCCCCTAGGTCCCTACTATATTAAAGCACAGATAGAGTAAAGCTACCCTGACGGGATGAGTGAAGAGTCTGCTGATTTCAGTAACGAAGAAGCTTGCACAGCTCACCCATTAGGAGTTTCTTACATCCCTATCCCAGTTCCTAGGTGAGGCAGGGACACAAAGCAACTGAATAGAAATAACTAACTAGGGTAGTTCTGACTAATTTGGGGCAGAATAAGCAAATTTCCATCGTTTAGAGAAGATTTAAAATTGATAAACACAATCACGTTTTCTAGAGTCTTTCTTCACTTTCCAACTAGGATGCGAGTTCCATCAGGGTAGAAATTTTTGTGTGTTACCTGATGTTGCTGTGGCCTAGAATAATACCTGGTACATATTGTAGGCATACAATAAATATTTGTTGAATTAATGAAAGAATATTTCCCCCAGGACACTATGATATACTTATTTAAAAGATATGTGATTGTGTTCCCTTAGACTTTAGAGGAAAGGAACTTTCAGTCATGATGGCAGTTGTACCTCCTATCCTAGCCAGAAAGACATAATCAAACACAGCTCTGATTTAAATTTTGAACATGTTTGCTATTTGCACTAAGAACAGGGAACAAAAAGTGGAGTTATTGTAATGCTTTTTAGAGCCTCCAAAATTGTTGGGCCTCCAGTAATAGCTGAGTGAAAACAGATCAAGTATCAGTGAGAAGATCCTTTTTTCTTATCCTTTTAAAAAAGAATTCCAGTATGCGAGAATGACTCAATTTACAAGAAGGAAAAAATTTAACTTGTGAAATTCTAAGTAGAGATGAAAAATATGAGCAGTTCCTATTTTCAAGCCAGGAGTATGTACTGAACTCCTGCTGAAACAATTTTCAATTTGAACTTTATAGAGACTGAGAAATAACTATTTGTTCTGATATTTCCAAAATATTTTTATATATTCTGAGATCCCTGCCTCAAATTTTTCTTTTATTATTCCAAAGGGAAAGATGATTTAATAAAATAATGCAAATGAGTATAATGCAGTTAAACTGTTTTTCCTTTTTTTAAATGCAGAGAATGTCTCTTTGACCTTCTGCTGATTCTAAGTTACATATACTTAGTTTTTGATAAACATAAGCTTTAGGTAGAATTCCAGAAGACAATACTGCTACATTATTTGCCAGTAAAACCTTATGTTTAATTCATCCTTGGCAATTAACTTAATTGAGAGTATGATCTTTGGAGAAGGACTTGGTTCAAATTCTAGTTCCTCAAATGACTAGATGTATGACCTTGGGAAAATTCCTCTACCTCACTAAATAGCACTTTCCTCAACAAGAAAATAGGATTTAAAATTCCTAACTCAATGGGTTATTTTAAGGATTAAATGAGGTGATACATGTAAAACTCTTAGCAGAGTAAGCCCTTAATATGATACTAACTAGCCTAACTAATGCGATTTCAGAAGCTAAAATAGTTTATGCCATGCTGTGTACTACACAATGCCCTTCATTTCAGAGCTTTACAAAATTAAAGTCTATGTTTCCATCACAGAAGTCTTCAGGGCAGCTATTTTCAGGCTACATCCTTCTTCAACCTACATCTTCTCAACCATGGCTACCAGGGTCTCCAAAAAGGAGAAGAGAGCACAGAGAGCTCACACCTGCTCTTAAAAGGCTTGGTTGTCTCTGAAGTTCAACATAGCTCACTCACAGCCCATGGGCTAGAAGAAATCACTTGGCCAAGCTGCACAGCAAGGAAGTGGGACTTGTCATATTCCTGTGTGCCCAGGAAGGAGAGAATACGACATAAATATTAAATGGCCTTCTACAATATAATTCAGTTTTCAAATATCTGAATGTGTGATTTTAACATTATGCCCCAAATGCTATAAAACAGTATAATTGGCTTATTATGTAAGAAAAATATTTTCAAATAGTGTACTTGCAGTTTTTCAAAATACTATTTCTAAAATAAATGTTGAAGAAATTGATGTGAAAACCTAGGTTATAATGTTTAGTTACTATTATAATTTTCTTTACAGTCCAACATCTTATTTTGATGTTTTCACAAGAGATAAGAAAACTAAAACTTGAAATAATGTACGAGTGATGCCTGATTCTGAATGTCGTGTGTAACTTGTAATGTCTTCACGTCCATTCTGCACCAGCACCACAAAGAAAAATTAAGAAGGAAAAATGATTGTTTCCCACCACGAGCTCCGATTTCCTGAGATATTTATGTAACTGTATAATACTGCCAACTGAACCAACAGCTTCAATCATGTGTCTGTTCTTATCTCCAGGTAAAGTTTTGTTCTTTTCCTTTCTTTTATAAATGTATTCCCTTCAAAGGATACATACCCTAGTGGATAGACAATCTCTATGGGAGAACGGGAAAGCTAGCTATTTAATATGTGCAGTTCAGTGTCATAAGGTGTGGAACCACAGTAATTAATATTTTGTGATGATACACTAATAAAGATGACATTTGCATGATTAGCTGGGTTTTCAGAAAAAAATAGTAAAATGAAATCAATGGATAGGACTGTTCAGTCTGAGGGATAGATACAACATGCTGACAAACAAAACTGGGCTTCAGCATACAGTGGGTATGTTATACAGGCAGTACACATATGCACCAAATCATACTATGTGTATTTACATGCATATCGTTCATCTAGTATTTTCTTTTCACTTCCAAGTTGGAATGCATTTACTTCTTACCCTACAAGCCCATTTAGTCACATTTCTGTCAGATCCCACTTGCATACGCAGTGTTGAATAAATCAGTGGTTAATAAATATCCTTGGAGGACTCCCCTGGTGGGGCAGTGGACACTGCAGGGGACACGGGTTCGAGCCCTGGTCCAGGAAGATCTCACATGCCGGGGAGCAACTAAAGCCCGTGCGCCACAACTACTGAGCCTGCGTTCTAGAGCCCATGAGCCACAACTACGGAAGCCCGCAGGCCTAGAGCCCGTGCTCCGCAACAAGAGAAGCCACCGCAGTGAGAAGCCCGCGCACCGCAACGAAGACCAAACGCAGCCAGAAATATAATTAATTAATTAATTAAAATAAATAAATAAATGTCCTTGGAAATATGTTTAGAGATAAACAGTGAACTGCTGTATCTCATCTTAAATGTATATTTTTACTATCAGAATCTTAAAAGAAAGATAGCCTGAGTTATTACATACATATATGGAAAAAGAGAAATAATTACAGACCAATCATGTAAAAGGAGCCTGGTTTATTACTCTTGAATGGATATACTATAGACAAAAATGTAAAATGTTCTCATAACTGTTCACAAAATTTTGCTGCAAAGGAAATACTGAATGAGGATGGGGAGTCAACCTTCCCATCATAGAGCTTTTGTCACGACTCCACGGGCTTAGGGCCCCAGCCCAGCCCCACAGCAGACAGAGCTGCAGGACACTCAGAATTCCAGCCCTCCTGGGCCCGCTCTCCCACAGGTACTGCTCTAGCTGACCACACGCTCACTTCTAATTTGCAGCGAGGTAGTCTGACAAGCAGGCTGGGAGGATAGCAGAGATGGAAACACAGGTCAAGTACAGATAAAATGATGTTCACCTTAGAAAACACAAATAAGACTTTTAGGTAATAATGTACAGGGATGTAGCTATTGAAAAATGAGAACACAATCACCTCTTTCTCATTAATAATCTTCCCTATCCTCTTCTGATTCTACCCCACCCTCTCTCCATAATCCAGTATCGGTACACTTCCTACATCTATATTTAAATAATATAGATTTATGTCCCCTGCACATATCTCATATATCTCCACCCATGCCCCCAAAGCTGGTCTCAGGTTTGTTTTAAAAACATATCATGTGGGTGATCCCTTAGCAATCCTTTGAAGTTCCATCCCCGTTAAAAGTGAAGAGGGCTCCGGTGTCCTAAGAAGAGAAATAATGACACCGCATGGCTATTATTTCACACGCTTCTGACTGTGAAATAAATGCTTAAAAAAATGAGAACACATAAGCCGAAGTCAGGCAAAATTACAGTTGAGAAGGTAAAAAGAAACACCTAAAATCTTGCCAAAGGTTCATGTTTTACGTAAAGCTGCAGTTGGGACTTCACAAAGGAAATCTCTGCACTTTTTATTTCTGGTTCAGAGGATTTACATGCTCTTTCTAATGATCTGGGCCTTCAGCACTGGGTAATGTCTCCCAGTCCCCAGCTTAGCACTCATGCAAAATTGAAGCACTTTGGAGGCAGTTTAGTAGCTGCAGATGAATCTCAATGTGCAGGAAAAGGCATAATGGTTGTTTAGCACTTACTAGGAGAAGCTGAGGAAATCAGGGGGAAAAATCTATTGAACTTAAGCCATCTGGGAAGCCAACTGAGAGCGGCTGCATTAACAATGTGTTTACATTCCTATTGTGTTGCTAGGTCAAGCGAAAGTGTGTGTGTGTGTGCGTGTGCGTGCGTGTGCGTGCGTGTGTGTGTGTGTGTAGAAGAAATTATCAAGTGCAACTCTTTAGGTTGTATTGGCTATTTCGATTTGGTTTTGGCGACTCCGTGGGGCAAGAGTTTTCATGAGAAACGTAGCTGTGAGAATTTTTAGGTTTCCATGAGACAGGACAACTGTTAGAGCACAGAGGCTGGCAAGGATGCCATGGCATGAGAAAAGTGAGCGACACAAGAGCCTGGCTGTGCAGCTCTTTCCCTGCATCTGGCCCACAGGACAACGCAACAGATTGGGAGAGGCTTCAGAAAGCTGGTAAATGCTTTCATTGCCTGCTACATGTATAGTTAACTTAGAAATACTGACTAAACGAGGGGAAATAGCCAGGTAAGTGCCTTCTCTTTCAGCCCCCAGCAGCCCGACTCATGCCTCCACTATCGTGGCCTTTTCTGGTCCTGGTATTTAATAGACTACTACTATTTTTTAGAGCAGTTTTAGGTTCCCAGCAAAATTGAGAGACAGGTACAGAAATTTCCCATATACCTACTGCTCCCACACATGCATAGCCTCCCCTATTGTCAACATCTCCCACCAGAGTGGTACACTTTTTTTTACAATTGATGGGCCTACATTGACACATCATCACCCAAAGTCCATAGCTCACATTAAGGTTCACTCTGGGTATTGTACGTTCTATGGATTTGGACATATGTAATGACACGTATCCACCGTTAAAGTATGATATAGAGTAGTTTCACTGCCCTAAAAATCCTCTTGTGCTCCACCTATTCGTCCTTCCCTTCCCTGGCAACCACTGATTTTTTTACTGTCTCCATAGTTTTCCCTTTACCCAAATGTCAAATAGTTGAAATCATACAGTATGTAGCCTTTTCAGATTGATTTCCTTCACGTAGTAACATGCATTTAAGATTCCTCTCTATCCTGCCATGACATGACAACTTATTATTATTTTTTTTTTTAGCACTGAATAATATTCCCTTGTCCGGATGGACTAAAGCTTATTTATCCATTCACCTACTGAAGGACATCTTGGTTGCTTCCAAGTCTTGGCAATTATGAATAAACTATAAACATCCATGATTTTGTGTGAACATAAGTTTTCAGTTCCTTTGGGTAAATACCAAGGAGTGCAATGGCTGTGTCATATGGTAAGAGTATGTTTTGTTTTGTAAAAAACCGCTAAACTGCCTTCCAAGTGGCTGTACCATTTTGCTTTCCAACCAGAAATAAATGAGAGTTCACGTTGTTCCACATTCTTGCCAGCACTGGTGTTGTCAGTGTTCTGAATTTTGGCCATTTGAATAGATTTGTAGTGGTATTTCATTGTTTCCATTTGCATTTTCCTGATATATGATGTGGAGTATCTTTTCATATGTTTACTTGCCACCTATTTGTCCTGTTGGTGTGGTGTCTGTTAAGGTTTGTTGCCCTTTTCAACTGTCATATTAAGTGACTTCTTCTTGACAGATGTTTGGTGACTATAGTGGGCTAAATGGTGGCCCCTAACAAGATTATGTTCACATATGAGTCCCCAGAACAGGTGAATGTTACCTTATTTGGTAAACGGGTTTTGCAGATAGAGTTAAATTAAGGATTTTGAGACCTTGAATTATCAAGGTGGGCCCTAAATCCAGTGATAAGTGTCTTTGTAAGAGACATACAGATAAGACAGACAAAGAAGAGAAAGTGATGTGAAGACAGAGGCAGAGATTGAAGTGATGTGGCCACAAGCCCAGGAATGCCAGGACTCCCACCAGAAGGTAGAAGAGACAAGGAACAGATTTTCCTCCAGAGTCCCCAGGAGTGTGACTCTGCTGGATTTCAGACTTCTAGTCTCCAAAACTGTAAGAGAATAAATTTCTGTTGTTTTAAGCTATGAATTTCATAGTAATTTATTGTGGCAGCCCTCAGAAACTAATACAGTGACTAAGGGCATTTATTCTCTGTCTGTACATTCAAAAAGTAGACTCAAGAATCTGACAGAGCAAAAAGGTGAGGAAAAGCTGTCTGCCACGCAGTGTTTTTCTGGTTTCACAAATGCCCCATGGGATGGGTGTGGGGAGGTAGCCTTTTAGTCACTAATGTCATTTCAAACAGAGGGCATCATTGTCTAGAATCATCAAGGCTGTAGCTATAAAAAGAGGCATGTCATTCATTCCCTGCCATTCCTGGAACTGCCTTGCACAGAACATTCCCCTGGGTTTTTCCAGCTAAATTTTAATTCACTCAAGCGCTGGAGTTCCCCCCTCTTCCGTCAGGAGGCTGCTATCTCTCAGCCTGAGAAGTTTAATAGGCAGAGACAGGCGAAAGGATATTGAAGAAAGCAGGGGCTCTCTACCATGTAACTCTATACCATGGAAATATCAAGGGGTTTCACAAATTTATTCTCATAATGAAAGGAGAACCCAAGCAAACAGTAAAGCATACTCTTTTCCACTCTCTCTTTTCCCTCCTCTATTTTGACCTCTCTAGACTGTGATCTCCTTAAGTGCATCAGGTCTTAGTTTTATCTCTACTTACAGCACCAAGTAAAGTATCTGGGTCATGGTTTTTGAATAGAAAGTCTATGTACTTCCTCTATGCTGCATTTTCACAGCAGTGTCTCAACAGTTTTCAAGCCTGGTTGTACATTAGCATTGCTAGTGAGCTTAAAACAAGCAGACAGACAAAGAAAAAGCTATGCCCTGTTCCCAATTAAACCATTCTCTCTGGGGGTGAGGCCAGGACATACGTATTTTCAAAAATCTCCCACTGATGATTGTCCAATGCAGCCACAGGGTTGACAGCAAATGCCTTAATATTTCCTTGCTGCTCTTGCTTTCATGTTCTTGGAGATTTCTTCCGAAACAGATTTCAGAAATCAGGTTAAGCCCTCAATGAAATTAGGAATGAGTCTAAGACTTCCCTAATCTGAATTGTTTTTCATTGCTAGATATTATACTTCCTACATGCTGTGCTTGCTTTTTTGCCAGACCCTGATATTCTGCTAACTGTAGTTCTCATGTTTTATATGCTGGTTTTGTATCTCCAAATAGTGCTTTTCAGAGGAACTGGCAAGACTGGTTATTTCAACAGGCATCCCCAAGAGGGCTCTGAAAATCCCTAGCTAAGGGATGAGTCTGGATTGACGAAATTAGGGGGAGAAGACTAAAGAATCCAGAGCAAGTAAAGGCTTCACCCCTCAAATTTCAGCATTAGATTATTCATTGATGGCAATATTTTTTTAACTAAAAACTTATCTGTTCCGTTTTTTAAGATGCCCCAAAAACGTGGGGTGAGGAGGGAGAAAATTTTGAGCCAAGTATTGGGAGAATATTGAATAGGAAGATTTAGTGATAGATACAGAGCCTCAAACAGAATGGATAACAATTCCTGACATCACAACATAAGAAGGACAATAACCTGGGTCGTTATTGCATAATTATCAACCAGGTTTATTTATATTTAGCATAATAGGTACAGACACCAAAAAAGAACATTTAAATTTGGAGAGAAAGGCATGCTCTTTAGGAAGCTAACCCTCTTTTTTAAGCTGAAATTGTTCTCAAACTTCCTTAAATAAGATGATAAATCCATTTCATATTATAATCTGGAACTCTGTTAAGTATGTTCCTTCCCATGAAAATAAAGAACAAGAAACTCTCTTTAAAGCCCTTACATAGGGCTTCCCTGGTGGGGCAGTGGTTGAGAGTCCGCCTGCCGATGCAGGGGACACAGGTTCGTGCCCCGGTCCGGGAAGATGCCACATGCCACGGAGCGGCTGGGCCCGTGAACCATGGTCGCTGAGCCTGTTCGTCCGGAGCCTGTGCTCCGCAACGGGAGAGGCCACAACGGTCAGAGGCCCGCGTACCGCAAAACAAAAACAAAAACAAAACAAAAAAAAAAACCCTTACATATTTTAGCCAAACATTAGATTAAAAATACATTATGGCTTTTAATACTTGTGCTATTCTCACTTTGAAGTGGGCTTATTAAAACTCTAAGCCACGGCATACGCATGGTTGCTGGGCGCATGGCAAAATTGCTATAGCAACACAGTCACTAGTTGTGCTCCTGAAATGCCCTGTTTGGGTAGCAAGTAATCTAGTGAAGAATGGTTCTTGGACTCCTGTTTCTTATTGTAGTCTCTGTATGAGCCTAGGGGTGGGTAGCATTTGATCTTCTCTTCTCAAAATTTAGAAAGGCACACACACAAACACACTCACACAAATATACATATGTATGTCCTTACATATCAACTTATATGCATATTCTTGATTACACTGTATTAATCAATGCTTTCATCTTAACGGTAGGAAGAGAAAGGAGCAATGCATTACAAGTAACCTTGCCCTAAGTGTTATCTGGCAAGGGAGAATTCCTTTGTGTTCATTACATTAAAAACTCTCGCTGTATATAATTTTAGAAAATTTCTGTTTTCCTCTAATGAAACACAGCTAGCTAAAACTGCATTGAAAGATGTGATGTGTTCTTGCCTTTACTTTAATCATGTTCTTACCCTACAATCATGTTTAATACAATCATGTATTAAAAAATACATGGTGTTACATTTTTCTATACAGTATGTAATTCAAATCTTAAAAATCTTCCCCATGGGATAAAACTGAATTAAAATTATATAGTTCTGTAAATATGGTGTAGTCAGGGTGTTTTGCATGCAGTATGTACAGAATCTATAATATTGATGTTTGCAGATATTGGAATTATAAAACACACAACAACAACAATAAAAACTTCATGACAATGACATATTAGAAACAAAAGGAATCCAAATGTGTAGCCCCCAATGTTTCAAGTACTCACTTCTGTTTGTAAGTTAGGAAAAGAATGGAAACAAAAGCCAGCTTTATACACAGTGAGAGCCCAAATCACTCAGCTAGCCAAGGCTATTTTCATGCTAGAATGGAATGAAAGCAACTAAAATCCAAGTTCTAGAACTCCAATCCAACCAACTTTTGTAATTGCAGCTGGGATATGTTGGCCATGTGAACTCAGGTGTTTAAAAAAAACGTCGATGTGAAATTAGGATAAATCAATTGTGAGCACTAAAAAATGAAGAATATGAAAAAGTATATATTTCAGGATAATTAATATTCTGTTATCACTAACTGGTAACTAGTTTCTTGCCAAGTTACCTGATTGACTCAGTGGAAAAGCCTTAATGTACTACATGGATCCTTGACAGTTTTCTATTTTTATTTTGGGGCTAGTCTCATGCCAAAAAGAAAAATTGTTAGTTTCTAGTATTGAAAGAAGGACCTTTGAGAAGGAAATCAAATAAATAATTGATTTATATTCCGGAATCATTTATCTTCATTGGCAGACAAACATATTACAAATATAAGGCTCTATTCTTGCAAAGGCAATACTCCCACTGAACTACATAACAAAATATGGAATAAAGTTCAAATAGGGCTTCCAAATTTTATGCATCATTTACTAAAATTTAAACAAAGCCCACCGAACTTCCTTTAGAAAATATTAATTCTATTAATGAGAACTAAGTTTACAGTAATTATTTTGCATGGAGAATAACAACTGGTCTGAAAATTGTGTGTATTTAATGTGTAAAGTAACTACTCTTATAGAAGATTATGCTTTGTGCATTTCTCAAATTACCTATTCATGAAGTATTCCAAATAAAAACATCATTAGTATGTATCACTACATTTCAGTTACCCAAATTTAGTAGGATGAATGGCTACAATCTCACAAACTTTTATTCATCATCTCTTGTGCTTAATGCCATATGTTATAAACTACAAAAGGCAAAGCTTTACAAAACACAGGCCCTACCATACCATTCCAATCTAGTTGAAGAGACAGAGATTTTATATATATCATAAATAACATATGATTGAATTACAAGAAACTGCCATTTTTGTACCTCAAAAATGACTGAATATTGATAACTTCTTACGTATAATACACATATACATTTCACATTTATGAGTATAATGAAAATGGAAGCACACATAAGTGAAATGCGGACATGTTTATGCTATGACTTGGGGTTTTATAGAAGGATTCACCTATGATATTGCTTTTGAGATACTTCTTTAAGAATGAGTAGGATTTTTGGGGTTTCCCTGGTGGCACAGGTTGAGAGTCCGCCTGCCGATGCAGGGGACACGGGTTCGTGCCCCGGTCCGGGAGGATCCCACATGCCGCAGAGCAGCTGGGCCCATGAGCCATGGCCGCTGGGCCTGCGCGTCCGGAGCCTGTGCTCCGCAACGGGAGAGGCCACAACAGGGAGGGAGAGGCCCGCGTACCGCAAAAAAAAAAAAAAAAAAAAAAGAATAGGATTTTAACAGAGGTAGGACGGAGGAAAGTATGGTATAAAGAAACATTATTTCATACAACACACATTTATTGAGCACCTACTAAGAACCCAACACCAAGTTAAGCATGGAGCTAGATAGCAAAAAAGATAGACATAATCCCTGAATTCATGGAGCTTACTCTTCAGCTCATAATGTTTAGACTGAAGAGGAGAGAGAACTTGGGAAAGGAGAAGTGATAACTGTCCCTTTCAAATAACTAAAATTAGGAATAGGCCAGGAGATGACCAGACCTATTTCCTAAAGTTCCATATGACAAAAGTAGCACCATTAAGTCATGATAACAGAAAACTGATTCTGCTCACTTTAATATAATTTAATGAGAAGCATGCCAATAATTCATTGAGTTTAAATGACTGTTACAGTCTCACAGCTTAAACCTTCTAGGATCCTAAGACACAAAAGTGTAGAGTATTTGCATTCATTTAATAAAATTTAAACAAATCTTACATAATTTCCCTTTGAAAATGTATGAGCAGCATTTTCTAAATCATGTCTTGGTGTGACATTAAGTTCTCATGATATTTTAACAGAGGTTCTGAGAAAAAGAGTTCAGCTACCAAACAATATGAGGTTAAAAAATATTTTTCCACTTCTGGGACCTTCCTGGGACTTCTACATGCAAATATACTTTATACTTTCTCCAAAAGGGTAATATAATTATTGCAGTGTTTCCGAAATTATTTGACCGCAAAGATTTTTGTTTGTTTCCTTTTTGTTTTTTTCCCAAATAGCACTTATAAGACACTGGTGGTTCACTGAACACAGTTTAAGAGGAAAAACCAAACTGGCCTAGCATACGGAGCATGCGGTGGGGGAGAAACTATTAAAATAAGGCTAGAAAGTTTGATTAAGAACAGACTGTACTGAAGCTTTTGAATATATGACCAAGGAGGATATGCTTTATTCCATGGACAAAGACATATATTTTAAGAAATGGAATGATATAAACACTTGGGCCTGTTCTTTAGGCCTATAACTACCTGGAGAATTAATTGCTGAGGAGAAAGGCTGACACCAAGAAAATGTAGGAGGCTATTTAAATAATCTAAGAGGTATATAATTAAGGCCTATACTAGGGGAGTAGCATCAAGAATTAAAAACAGAAGGATGTTTTATGGGAGAATTCTGAGAAGGAATTAGCAGTATTTGATGATCACTTTGGCTACTGAAAGAAGGGATAAAGCTGAGATTTCTGTTTTTGCTGATGGAATGGAATAAAGAGGTATCTAAAATAGGAAGACAAGAGGACGAAGAATTTCAACTGTGCCACTCTTGTAACAAATAGGGATCTGAGTGAGCACAATATATTTTTTAAAAGCTCTGTCTTGAGTAAAGGCAATTTACTTTAATTTGTATCCAAGTATAGTTTCTCTTCATCAATTTCTTTTTTTTCTGTTAAGGCTCACCTTTTGCTCACCAATTGAAATTCTTTCCAATTTTGCTATTTGTCCAAATGTTAAATACCTTCACAAATAAAAATAATCAAATCCTAATAAGCACTATCTTAATTATTAAAGAACCACAAAGGGTCACATATGAAAAAACTTGACACAAGGCAAGAAGGGAGATGAATAGCATGAAAGATAAATGTTTAGCTGACATTTGGAACCAGATTTTCTTTCCTGAGAAAAGGGATAATTGTATTACATAGCTCTTTTTTTAGCTCAATTTAGTTATGTGTTCAAAGTTATGGTAGAATTTAGGGAGACACTGACTACAGGGCCAAGAGCAGAGGCTTTGGAATCAGAAAACCCTGGGTTCTGAGCCTCAGTTTTCTCATTTGCAAAAGGAGAATCCCAAAATTATCTCATAAGATTGCTGTGATGACTAAATGTCATAATACATGACATTCAGTATAAAGCTCGGAACTCTCTGTGTTGGTCCTATTGATAATATTCTGCTATTGTGAGCAAAAAAGATGAAAAGGGAAAACCTAGGGTTTAGTAAAATTTCAAGCCAACTGAGGTTTTCTGAAATCCCTTGGTTCTTCACAGAGGGGAAATATTTACTTTTCAATGGTGAATCTTAGGTACCATGGAAACAAGGGTTGAAAAGGCTTCAAGTAAATAGAAAGCAAGCAACCAAGCCTGAGCTTTTCGTAAAAATGTAACCATAAAATTTTGAGTAGATCAAAATTTCTTTGGAATCCTGAAAGGAACATGGGTACTTATTACTATATTATCAAATCAAGAGCTTCTCAACATTGAAAATTTCTAAACCATCTAATATATGCTGTTTTCCACTTTTCTGTTTCTTAATATTACATGTTTGCAAGAAATGCAAACGTGATTTAAATGATGGAAAAGCAAACAGTAACAGTAATGAATGATCTTTAATCAGTATATTTTATGATCAATGGTATATAGCTTTGCTCAGTGAATATAAATAATCATTTACTTAATACTTCAGAGCAAGAGAGCATATTAAAAGGAAGAATTTTGTGAATTGGAGAGAAACTTTTGTTCTTTTTTGTTTTGTTCTTTTGCAGTTTTTTAATTAAAACGTACTTCTGATGGAGATTTTACTGAATGCAGTTGATTTTTCTTAGTTGCAAGGCTATGTACCTGATTGCCACACGCTTCCAGATATCATTATTCTAAGGTAGAGGGACCTATAAAAACAAACTTTTTGCAATGACTTCTCTCTGTCCTATCATCTAAGAACCAATCTGATTTTTAAAATGCCAAGAAAATTTCTCTAATTTGTAATATATTTCAAGACAATGTATCCTAACGTTTCTTGATATTAAGAATCACTAAGGCCCATAACAAAACAATACTCAGACTGTATTAAATAAAGAGTTGAGCACCAAAGTTGCAGGTGAATCTAACTTCAGAGGAAAAAACCCCCAAACCGAGCAGTTCAATTCCATTCACACTGTTCTGGTCTCACAGGAAAGCAAAGAGCTCTAATATGAGGCCTACAAACCCCCCCACTTCCAGTAGTTGTACAGATTGGAGATTTATGATAACAAGCAAAAAGACGCAATGAAGTAGTTTGGGCTTTTAAAATTCAGGTTTCATTATCTATCAAGAAAATAAAATGTTCACAGGATTGAACAAAAATCAAACAATAAAAGAAGTATCTTACTGCCCCAGATTCTGACCTGTCAACTGCTTGTATGTTTTTCAAAAAAATCCCAATGCATAGACAAATACATGTGCATTCTCTTTTTTCCATAATAAGGACATATTGCACACAATGTTCTGTACTTCGGTTTTCATTTCATATTTTATCTGAGAGATTTTTCTACAGCTTCACATATGGAGAAACCTCACTGTTTTACAAAGCAGCACAGTATTCCATCCTAGAGTTGATCAGCCCTTGATATGCTAACTGCAACAAGGGTGCAATGGACCACCTTTCACACAAGTCTTTGTGCTCATTAGGAATTTTATTTTTAGATAGTTCCTAAACTTGTAGTTACTGAGTGAAAGAGCGTATACATTTAAATATTGATAGGTATTTTCAAATTGATCTTCAAAAAGATTACATCAATTTGCAACCTCATCAACAAAGTATGAAACACCCCTATCCCACTCCTTCATCAACACTGTATACTAAGAACTGTTCTGATCTTGACAACATTTTCTTAGATGCGTATTTACCATTTACATTTCTTTTCCTATACCTCCCTTTTGAAACTCTGCTCAATTTTTTATACTGGGTTGCAGATCTTTTTCTTAACATATTTTAAGAGCTAGTAATATATTAATTAAATTAGCCCTTTGATTAGTATATATCTGTCCCTTGGTTTTTGTGCTTTTCTTGATTTATTTAAATTTAATAATGCTTTTTCAAAAAATAATGTTTTCTTATAAAGCTTCTGGATTTTGTCTTCATTAAAAAAGCTTTGATCACCATTGAAACCAAACAACCAACCAAAAAACTGCCAAAATTTTCTCCTAGTGACGATGGTGATGACTACCAATGACAACAATGATGACAGTGATGATGATAATGATGATGATGTTAAGCCCTAACATCTAGAATTTATTTTATTCTAAAGAATGATCTAGAACTCAAGCTTTATTTATTTATTTATTACTTTTCTAACTGCCTACGTTGTGGGTTTAAAAATCATCTTCAACATATTGTAAGATACCTTAGATTTTATTTCCTAGTTTCTATTTTGGTCCTTTAATCTGTGTATCTTATTCTTTGCTATGATCAAACTTCTTTAGCCTTATAATACACTTATAAAAACCTGGTATTTCCTTATTATGCTACTATTTTATAATTCTTCCAGCTTTTTACACAAATTATTTTTCATACAATGTTGGCGACTTTATGGATTCATTTACAAATAGCAAACATTTAAAAATATTGTCTTTCTATCTAAGAGCAAGATATGTCTTTCTATTTATTCAAGTCATTCTATTTTTTTTGGTCTCTGAGTAGATTTTTTTTTTTGCGGTACGCGGGCCTCTCACTGTTGTGGCCTCTCCCGTTGTGGAGCACAGGCTCCAGATGTGCAGGCTCAGCGGCCATGGCTCACGGGCCCAGCCACTCCGCGGCATGTGGGATCTTCCCAGACCAGGGCACGAACCTGTGTCCCCTGCATCGGCAGGCGGACCCTCAACCACTGCGCTACCAGGGAAGCCCTAGATTTTTATATTCTTCTAAAATTCTACAAATTTCTTGATAGCTTTCTATCTACATTTTTTACATTGTTATTGTAAATTATGTTATTTTATTCCATTATCATTTGAATCGACTGTACTTAGAAAAGTTGATGGGTTATGTATATCTTTTATCAGCCACTTTTCTATATTCTCTTAATGTTTTTTCAATTTTTTCCTATGAAACTGCATAAGTTTTCCAGACCTACAGAATCATATTTTTCCAAATGACAGTTTTCAACTTGCTTTATAATTTTTATGTTTTTCAATTATTTGTCTTGACTAATTGCATTGGCTAGTGTATTAAGAACAATACCAAATAATACTAGTATCTGTGGGTATCTCTGTCTTTTTCCTAAATCTAAAGGTAATCATTCCCCTGGATGCTCACTATCTTGTACAGTTTTGCATCAAAACAAAAGACAACAAAAATGTATGTTGTGTTCCACTCCAAATATGAATACTATGCAAGTATTAGGGCTGATAAGTCTTTCCTTAGCTCTACTCTATTCCCTTCTGAACTTGAAACATGCCATATATTTTCATTTATAGTTGCTTTAAGAAGTATTGTTAATCATTGGTATATGCAATAGTAATTAATTTTATGTGGAAATAGTAAAAAAATATAATGCTTTATGGAGAGGAAATGTCTTTTAAAAAGAAAATAAAAATACACACACACACAAACACATACACACACACACATTACCAAGATAGCATAAAGCTGCTAGAGGTGCTCCATATCAGAGCACTTTTGTCTTTATTTACAATCTTCCTATAAAAGTTTTTTCATTAATCTAGTAAAGACAAGCCTAAGTATGTTTATGACTCTCATTTTAGTTTTGTGATTTCTTTCTTTTCCTCTTACTATTAAAATGTGTGTGTTTGAAATCTTTACAAATAAATGAGCTGAAACAAATAAAACTCAATTCACGAGATTTTGAAGACATCTGGTGGAGTTATTTACTGAGTAATTAGACCAAGAGGTGTAACAGACCAATTCCCTGAAGGAAGAGACCATACAGTTGGATACCCAGTTATTTCTATAGTCATCAGCTTGCATGCAGTGAGCATATTGATTCACAAATTGACAATTATGTAGAGCTGCCACCTGATTTTCTAAGACCATTTGTGTTACATAAGTATATGTCTCGCATGCATTTTTTTTTTTAAAGATGCCTCTTCTCAGGCTTCTCATAGTCTGTTATATTTATGCTCCATCACCTAATAGCTCTTTATTATTAGAGACACTGAAAGCAGATTCCCTTCAAATGCTGGTCACTGCTTGCCCCTCATTAACCAACATTTGGATGCAAATATGAATTAATTACAATTGAATTTTGAAAACATGTATCCATTTTGGTACGTAGAGATATTTATGAAAGAAAATGAAGATATTTAAATGCTTTCACTTTTATCATATTTGTCACTATTTAGCTTGGACATATTGATCAATAAAGTCTTAATTTTTAAAATACATGTCAATGTAAAATCATAGATCTAGAAGGGATGTGAAAGTTCAAATTGTTATTCTTCCTACTGGAGACCAAAAAATGTTGAATCTCTATAGAAAGATATATATCTTTTAAGTTTAAAATAACTCTAGGGGTTTCCAGAACTATCTTAACTTACCCATTGTGGAATAAAGATTTCCTATCAAGAAAGTTTCCTTTATAGCCAGTGTAAATCCCACCATTTATTAAGATCTACTTCATCCTTTGCCTTTAGTATTTTACTATTAAGAATGATGTTTACAGAGCAATAAAGCCAGGATTTTTAACAATGCCAGAAGCAAAGATACTCTGATGAAGACCCACCCAGATGGAGTCTACACCCACAACTTCTCTTTGTGGATCCCACAATATCACTATTCTCAATCACTCCTGATTTAACTTTAGCCAAGAATTAGGTAATTAGGATTCATTTTTAGATGTAAGTTAAAGGTACAGAATATTTTGAGTCTACAACGTTTACAAATTGTTTAAAAATATATAAGGGGAAACAATGCATGGAAATTAACATTTGACAGTCATGTAAACATCTACAATTTATCCTTAATTGAACATGTTCCTCAATCCCAGGATATTTAGACCTGACACCAGACTTGACACACAAGTGAAATTCAAGGTCATCTTTTACTGGGGTATTTATTTACCATAATTCAGTCTATTCACCCTCATTATTTATCTTCTTAAGCACGAACCATGCCTTAATTCTATGCAGTCTAACAGGAATCAAATCAAGATTTACTCATCACGTTTTACTTTGCAATGCATGGAAAGAGATCACCAAATCTTAACCAAACTGATTTAAAACTTTTTACCAAAGGATAGTAATTCTATTTTCAATTTCAATAATTGAAAGAACAATATGACAACATGCCAAAGTAGTAAGTGAATCCTAAACAGCAGTCCAAATGCAATGGAAAACTCACCAGAGGTTTCGTCTACCCTTTCATCTACTATGTGGTCTTTCTGATGAACCCATTCACTATTGCACTTGAAGTAGATCTGGGTGGCAGGACTGGCTTTACAATACAGGTTCACAGGCTTATTCTTCACAATATAAGCTTCTTCAGGCTCAATAAGGAAATGTGGCAGAGGCTCAGGTGGATCAGATGGAAAGGTTTCTGGGAGTTCATGAAAAAAGTCGTCCTCTGGTAAAACAAGAAGAAAGTGAAAAATGTTCAAAACATTGTAGCCATTTTCTTTTCACTTGCTACTCTTTCAAAAATAATGAAACTGTGGGTATTCATTAGTCAAATCCATTTCACCTGCCTTCATTAATCAAGGTCTACAAAAGACTTGCATGTCCTCCAAGAGCACCTCGCCTAAACAATAAGATGTTTGCTTGAGTCATTTTCCAGGAACTTGGAGTTAGCTGTGTCTACTCTGAGCTAAGCTGGTTAAAACTGGATAGGACCACTGACCCTTCAACTGGGCACACGTGAGTGCACACTGGGTGATCTTTTGACATCAGAGGGCTGAAAACTCCACCCTCAGATCTTGCAAAGGGCCTTCTTTTTTTGTTTTTTTTTTTTTTGTGGTACATGGGTCTCTCATTGTGGTGGCCTCTGCCGTTGCGGAGCACAGGCTCCGGACGCGCAGGCTCAGCGGCCATGGCTCACTGGCCCAGCCGCTCCGCGGCATGTGGGATCTTCCCGGACTGGGGCACAAACCCATGTCCCCTGCATCGGCAGGCAGACTCTCAACCACTGCGCCACTAGGGAAGCCCAGGCCTTCATTTTTGAGTGAACAGAAGCCTGTAGATGAGTTACGCCTGTGTGGAACAACAATTACTGCATCTTATTCCAATCACCCTTCCCCATGCTCCCCATGCCTTAGACCACCCTGTTTCTTTATTTTTCCTCATAAATACCCCCAAGCCCTTGCCTTTGTGGAAGTGCTTCTGAGACTTATTCCTAATTTCCTTACTTGGCTGCCTTGTGAATAAACCCTCTCTTTCCTGCAAACCTAGGCATCTCTGCATTTTGACTTGCGGCATATTGGGCAAACAAACCTGGTTGGATAACAATAACGATTCATATATCATCTAGTTAAGTAATTTGAGGGCCTGCTATGAACCAGGCAGTATGTTAGGTCTATTGACTGGTTGTTCAATTAAGGATTTAGATGATTATTCTCATTTTTACACATGGCAAAATTCAACATCTGGGAGGATAACTGATCCCAGTTCTGCTATTTACTACCTGAAAACTCAGGTGGTAAATAGCTAAACTGGGATCAGAACCCAGTTTTGTCACCATCGAAAACTGTGATCTTCCCAACATAGCACTGCACCTCCCACTACACTGTGTTAGCCTTGAGAGCTGACAGAAGCAAGAGGAACTTCATTAGAAAAATTTATTTGAAAAGTATAAGGCTCAACCTTCAAGATGGCGGAAGAGTAAGACATGAAGACCACCTTCCCCCCGCACAAATACATCAGAAATACGTCTACATGTGGAACAATTCCTACAGAACACCTAATGAATGCTGGCAGAAGACCTGAGACTTCCCAAAAGGCAAGAAACTCCCCACGTACCTGGGTAGGGCAAAAGAGAAAAGAATAAACAGAGACAAAAGGATAGGGACCGGACCTGCACCAGTGGGAGGGAGCTGTGAAGGAGGAAAGGTTTCCACACACTAGGAAGCCCCTTTGCGGGCGGAGACTGCGAGTGGCAGAAGGGGGAAGCTTTGGAGCCACGGAGGAGAGCGCAGCAACAGGGGTGCAGAGGGCAAAGCGGGGAGATTCCCGCACAGAGGATCGGGGCCGACTGGCACTTACCAGCCCGAGAGGCTTGTCTGCTCACCCGCCGGGGCGGGCGGGGCTGGGAGCTGAGGCTCGGGCTTCAGTCAGATCCCACGGAGAGGACTGGGGTTGGCGGCGTGAACACAGCCTGCAGGGGGTTAGTGCGCCAGGGCTAGCCAGGAGGGAGTCCGGGAAAAGTCTGGAGCTGCCGAAGAGGCTAGAGACTTTTTCTTCCCTCTTTGTTCCCTGGTGCGTGAGGAGAGGGGATTAAGAGCGCCGCTTAAAGGATCTCCAGAGACGGGCGCGAGCCGCGGCTAAAAGCGCGGACCCCAGAGACGGGCATGAGACGCTAAGGCTGCTGCTGCCACCACCAAGGGGCCTGTGTGCAAGCACAGGTCACTATCCACACCCCCCTTCCAGGGAGCCTGTGCAGCCGCCACTGCCAGGGTCCCGTGATCCAGGGACAACTTCCCCGGGAGAACGCACGGCACGCCTCATGCTGGTTCAACATCATGTCGGCCTCTGCCGCTGCAGGCTCGCCCCGCATCCGTGCCCCTCCCTCCCCTCCCACCCGGCCGGAGTGAGCCAGAGCCCCCGAATCAGCGGCTCCTTTAACCTCGTCCTGTCTGAGCGAAGAACAGATGCCCTCAGGCGACCTACACGCAGAGGCGGGTTCAGATCCAAAGCTGAATCCCAGGAATTGTGTGAACAAAGAAGAGAGGGAAATCTCTCCCTGCAGCCTCAGGAGTAGCAGATTAAATGTCCACAATCAACTTGATGTACCCTACACCTGCGGAATACCTGAATAGACAACGAATCATCCCAAAATTGAGGCAGTGGACTTTGGGAGCAATGATATATATATATTTTTCCTTTTTGTCTTTTTGTAAGTGTGTATGTGTATGCTTCTTTGTGTGATTTGGTCTGTATAGCGCTGTCCTTTTTTTCTTTTTTTTTGGTTTATTTTTGTTTTTCTTTTAGTATAGTTTTTAGCGCTTGTTACCATGGTAGGTTTGTGTTTTGGTTTAGTTGCTCTCTTCTTTCTTTCTTTTCTTTTTTTAAATTACATTTTAATTTTTTTAACTTTTACTAACATTATTTTATTTTGTTTTTTTCTTTCTTTCTTAATTTCTTTTTTTCTCCCTTTTCTTTTGAGCCGTGTGGCTGACAGGGTCTTGGTGCTCTGGCCGGATGTCACACCTGGGCCTCTGAGGTGGCAGAGCCAAGTTCAGGACATCGGTCCACCAGAGACCTCCTGGCTCCACGTAATATCAAATGGCGAAAGCTCTCCAAGAGTTCTCTGTCTCAATTCTAAGACCCAGCTCCACCTAACGACCAGAAAGCTGCAGTGCTGGACACCCCATGCCAAACAACTAGCAAGACAGGAACACAACACCACCCATTAGCAGAGAGGCTGCCTAAAAGCATAATTAGGTCACAGACACATAATTAGGACCACAGACACCACGGGACGTGGTCCTGTCCACCAGAAAGACAAGATCCAGCCTAATCCACCAGACCACAGGCACTAGTACGCTGCACGATGAAGCCTACAAAACCCATTGAACCAACCATAGCCACTGGGGGCAGACACCAAAAACAACGGGAACTACAAACCTATAGCCTGTGAAAAGGAGACCCCAAACACAGTAAGTTAAGCAAAATGAGAAGACAGAGAAACACACAGCAGATGAAGGAGCAAGGTAAAAACCCACCAGACTAAACAAATGAAGAGGAAATAGGCAGTCTACCTGAAAAAGAATTCAGAGTAGTGATAGTAAAGATGATCCAAAATTCTGGAAATAGAATGGAGAAAATACAAGAAACGTTTAACAAGGACCTAGAAGAATTAATGAGCAAACAAAGATGAACAACACAATAAATGAAATTAAAAATTCTCTAGAAGGAAACAATAGCAGAGTAACTGATGCAGAAGAACGGATAAGTGACCTGTTAGATAAAATAGTGGAAATGACTACTGCAGAGGAGAATAAAGAAAATAAAGAATTGAGGACAGTTTCAGAGACGTCTGGGACAACAATTAAATGCACCAACAGTTGAATTATAGAGGTCCCAGAAAAAGAAGACAAAAAGAAAGGGACTGAGAAAATATTTGAAGAGATCATAGTTGAAAACTTCCCTAATATGGGAAAGGAAATAGTCACTCAACTCCAGGAAGCACAGAGAGTCCCATACAGGATAAAGCCAAGGTGAAACATGCCAAGGCACTTATTAATCAGCCTATCAAAAATTAAATACACAGAAAAAATATTAAAAGCAGCAAGAGAAAAACAACAAATGACATACAAGGGAATCCCCATAAGGTTAACAGCTGATCTTTCAGCAGAAACTATTCAAGCCAGAAGGGAGTGGCAGGACAAATTTAAAGTGATGAAAGGGAAAAACCTAAAACCAAGATTACTCTGTGCAACAAGGATCTCACTCAGATTCGACGGAGAAATAAAAACCTTTAGAGACAAGCAAAAGCTAGGAGAATTAAGCACCACCAAACCAGCTTTACAACAAATGCTAAAGTAACTTCTCTAGGCAGGAAACACAAGAGAAGGAAAAGATCTACAATAACAAACCCAACAATTAAGAAAATGGTCATAGGAATATACATATCAATAATTACCTTAAATGTAAATGGATTAAATGCTCCAACCAAAAGAAATAAACTGGTTAAATGGACAGAAAAACAAGACCCATATATATGCTCTTACAAGAGACCCACTTCAGACCTAGGGACACATACAGACAGAAAGTGAGGGGATGGAAAAAGATATTCCATGCAAATGGAAATTAAAAGAACACTGGAGTAGCAATTCTCATATTAGACAAAACAGACTTTAAAATAAAGACTATTACAAGAGACAAAGAAGGGCACTACATAATGATCAAGGGATCAATTCAAGAAGAAGAAATAACAATTTTAAATATTTAGGCACCCAACATAGGAGCACCTCAATACATAAGGCAAATGCTAACAGCCATAAAAGGGGAAATTGACAGTAACACAATCATAGTAGGGGACTTTAACATCCCACTTTCACCACTGGACAGATCATCCAAAATGAAAAGAAATAAGGAAATACAAGCTTTAAGTTACACATTAAACAAGGTGGACTTAACTGATATTTATAGAACATTCCATCCAAAAATAACAGAATACACTTTCTTCTCAAGTGTTCATGGAATGTTCTCCAGGATAGACCATATCTTGGGTCACAAATCAAGCCTTGGTAAATTTAAGAAAATTGAAATCATATCAAGCATCTTTTCCGACTGCAATGCTATGAAACTAGATATCAATTACAGGAAAAAACCTGTAGAAAATACAAACACATGGAGGTTAAACAATATACTACTTAATAACCAAGAGATCACTGAAGAAATCAAAGAGGAAACCAAAAAATACCTAGAAACAAATGACAATGAAAATAAGATGATCCAAAACCTATGGGATGCAACAAAAGCAGTTCTAAGGGGGAAGTTTATAGCAATACAATCCTACCTCAAGAAACAAGAAACACCTCAAATAAAAAACCTAACCTTACACCTAAAGCAATTAGAGAAAGAAGAACAAAAAAACCCCAAAGTTAGCAGAAGGAAGGAACTCATGAAGATCAGATCAGAAATAAATGAAAAAGAACTGAAGGAAACAGCAGCAAAGATCAATAAAACTAAAAGCTGGTTCTTTGAGAAGATAAACAAAATTGATAAACCATTAGCCAGACTCATCAAGAAAAAAAGGGAGAAGACTTGGGCTTCCCTGGTGGCGCAGTGGTTGAGAGTCCGCCTGCCGATGCAGGGGATGCGGGTTCGTGCCCCAGTCTGGGAAGATCCCACATGCCACAGAGCGGCTAGGCTCGTGAGCCATGGCCGCTGCGCCTGCACGTCTGGAGCCCGTGGTTCACAACTGGAGAGGCCACAACAGTGAGAGGCCCACGTACGGCAAAAAACAACAACAACAACAAAAAAAGGGAGAAGACTCAAATCAATACAATTAGAAATGAAAAAGGAGAAGTAACAACTGATACTGCAAAAATACAAAGGATCATAAGAGATTACTACAAGCAACTATAGGCCAATAAAATGGACAATCTGGAAGAAATGGACAAATTCTTAGAAAAGCACAACCTTCCAAGACTGAACCAGGAAGAAATAGAAAATATAAACAGACCAATCACAAGCACTGAAATTGAGACCGATGGCTTCACAGGCAAATTCTATCAAACATTTAGAGAAGAGCTAACACCTATACTTCTCAAACTCTTCCAAAATATAGCAGAGGGAGGAACACTCCCAAACTCATTCTATGAGGCCACCATCACCCTGTTACCAAAACCAGACGTCACAAAGAAAGAAAACAACAGGCCAATATCACTGATGAACATATATGCAAATATCCTCAACAAAGTACTAGCATTCAGAATCCGACAGCACATTAAAAGGATCATACACCATGATCAAGTGGGGTTTATCCCAGGAATGCAAGGATTCTTCAATATATGCACATCAATCAATGTGATACACCATATTAACAAATTGAAGGAGAAAAACCATATGATTATCTCAATAGATGCAGAAAAAGCTTTCGACAAAATTCAATGCCCATTTATGATAAAAAACCCTCCAGAAAGTAGGTATAGAGGAAACTTACCTCAACATAATAAAGGCCATATATGAAAAACCCACAACCAACATCGCTCTCAATGGTGAAAAACAAACCATTTCCACTAAGATCAGGAACAAGACAAGGTTGCCCAATCTCACCACTATTATTCACCATAGTTTTGGAAGTTTTAGCCACAGCAATCAGAGAAGAAAAACAAATAAAAGGAACACAAACTGGAAAAGAAGAAGTAAAGTTGTCACTTTTTGCAGATGACATGATACTATACATAGAGAATCCTAACAATGCTACCAGAAAACTACTAGAGCTAATCCATGAATTCGGTAAAGTAGCAGGATACAAAATTAATGCACAGAAATCTCTTGCATTTCTATACACTAATGATGAAAAATCTGAAAGAGAAATTAAGGAAACACTCCCATTTACCATCGCAACAAAAAGAATAAAACACCTAGGAATAAACCTACCTAAGGAGACAAAAGACCTGCGTGCAGAAGACTATAAGACACTGATGAAAGAAATTAAAGATGATATAAACAGATGTAGACATATACCATGTTCTTGGATTGGAAGAATCAACATTGTGAAAATGACTATACTACCCAAAGCAGTCTACAGATTCAAAGAAATCCTTATCAAACTACCAATGGCATTTTTTACATAACTAGAACAAAACTTTTCACAATTTGTATGGAAACACAAAAGACCCTGAATAGCCAAAGCAATCTTGAGAAAGAAAAACGGAGCTGGAGGAATCAGGATCCCAGACTTCAGACTATACTACAAAGCTATAGTAATATACTGGCACAAAAACAGACATGTTGATCAATGGAACAGGATAGAAAGCTCAGAAATAAACCCACACACATATGGAGAAAAGACAGTCTCTTCAATAAGTGGTGGTGGGAAAACTGGACAGCTATAAGTAAAAGAATGAAATTAGAACACTCCCTAACAACATACACAAAAATAAGCTCAAAATGGATTAAAGACCTAGATGTAAGGTCTGACACTATAAAACTCTTAGAGGAAAACATAGGCAGAACACTCTATGACATAAATCACAGCAAGAATCCTTTTTGACCCACCTCCTAGGGAAATGGAAATAAAAAGAAAAATAAACAAATGGGACCTAATTAAACTTAAAAGCTTTTGCACCGCAAAGGAAATCATAAACAAGTTGAAAAGACAACCCTCAGAATGGGAGAAAATATTTCTAAATGAAGCAACTGACAAAGGATAAATCTCCAAAATTTATAAACAGCTCATGCAGCTCAGTATCAAAAAAACAAACAACCCAATCCAAAAATGGGCAGAAGACCTAAATAGACATTTATCCAAAGAAGATATACAGATTGCCAACAAACACGTGAAAGAATGCTCAACATCACTAATCATTAGAGAAATGCAAATCAAAACTACAATAAGGTACCACCTCACACCAGTCAGAATGACCATCATCAAAACAGCTACAAACAATAAATGCTGGAGAGGATGTGGAGAAAATGGAACCCTCTTGCACTGCTGGTGAGAATGTAAATTGATACAGCCACTATGGAGAACAGTATGGAACTTCCTTAAAAAGTAAAAATAGAACTACCATACGACCCAACATTCCCACTAGGCATATACCCTGAGAAAACCATAATTCAAAAAGAGTCATGTACCACAATGTTCATTGCAGCTCTATTTACAATAGCCAGGACATGGAAGCAACCTAAGTGTCTATTGACAGATGAATGGATAAGAAGATGTGGCACATATATAAAATGGAATATTACTCAGCCATAAAAAAACAAAATTGAGCTATTTCTAGTGAGGTGATACAGAGTGAAGTAAGTCAGAAAGAGAAAGAGAAAGAGAAAAACAAATACCATATGCTATCACATATATGTGGAATCTAAAGAAAAAAAAAATAAAAATAATGGTTATGAAGAACCTAGGGGTAGGACAGGAATAAAGACACAGATGTAGAGAATGGACTTCAGGACATGGTGGGTGGGGGAAGGGTAAGCTGGGACGAAGTAAGAGAGTGGCATGGACATACATACACTACCAAATGGAAGATAGATAGCTAGTGGGAAGCAGTTGCATAGCACAGGGAGATGAGCTCGGTGCTTTGTGACCACCTAGAGGGGTGGGACAAGGAGGGTGGGAGGGAGACGCACGAGGGAGGAGACATGGGGATATATGTATATGTATAGTTAATTCAATTTGTTATAAACCAGAAACTAACACACCATTGTAAAGCAATTACTCTCCAATAAAGATGTTAAAAAAAAAAGAAAAGAAAAGTATAAGGCTCTTAGGTAAACCTTGAATCCTATGCAAGGAGCTGAGAAGAAATACAGAAATATGAATTAAAAATCTTTAAGCTCAGATTCAAATCTGTCATTATTTTCAAAAGATGCCACTTCACGGCATAGTCATTCATTCAACCAAACATATTTATTAAGCTCAGAATTATTCTCAACACTGGAAATATAGATGACAGCATCAAGTCAACCAGTATTAGTTACACAGTAGAGCCTAGAGTCTAGAAATGCTGTTTAGTCTTATTTGGAAACTATATCTCAAATTCCATATGTGTTATATGACTAGTCACACCAATTTTCATTAGAATATTAATAATATTAGAGTAATAACATGAAGAACAAAAGTCTCATTTTTTATAGCACTGAAATTTATTAAACATATTTCTCCCTCCCTGCTGTCCCAACACCACAGAATAAACAAAATCCCAAAACCATCAGAGATATTTGCCCACTTTGAAGTATCTTTTCCTTTAACTTGGGTTCTGCATGATTCCAAATAAAAAACAGAAAATAATAAAAGTGCCTTTAAAAACCCTATTATTATATTTCACAAAAGTCAAAGGAGTCTAATACACTCTACTTAAGTTAGGCCTGATATTTTTCTTCCTATGAGGGATAGTGGAGAACAAAACTACTATTAATTCCCTAAGTTGATTAAGCACCCTGGGCTAATATATAAAGTGAAAACTCTGAGACCAAAATTAAAAGTTTTTACAAGTTCTTTGAAAGCACATAGATTCAACAGCAAATGCAGTTTATGGTGTTGGTAGTTGAAAACTGGTTGCTAAGATGTTATCTTGGAACTCATTGCATCGCTCATTCAGTTGTTGCCCTGCTTGGAGAGATGGCCATTGGTAAAGGGGACATTTGCTCACGAAGAATCCTGGCCTGGGACCTTCTTCACCTAGGTCATGTGACAGTTGTCAAACAGTAATGACATCTGGTCTCTACCAATCTGTTTTGCAGTCAAAACTGGCTTCACTTGCATCACTGACAGAACTAACTTTCAAAACTGCTCCACAATTATAAATTACTGACCCTACAGTGTAAATGTCGTTTCCTGTCTCTAACTTGCTTTCTCACTTTACTTCCTTAATTTCCTTTCTTCTGGCAAGGCATCATTTCTGGTTTTTCAATTGTTGAACATCAAGGACCCAAATTGTCAGCTTACTAAAGGATAACCTCATTTCCATCAATTTCAGCTTCTTTAGTCAATATGCAAAGACACTCAAGACTGCTTAAATAAACATAGTTCAGAAAGGCAAAGGAATGGGGAACCGAGCTACTGACAGATCCATCAGCGTGAAGCTGATGTCTTGAAGGCCTTATTCCATTTTTTCTTGTTTTTCTCTTCCAAAGCGCTTACTGTTATATGTAATGACGGACGGTGCTGATAATCAATAAAAGTGCCACAAAATATCAGACTCAAATCCTGTAAAATGTTACTGTTGTTTTTAATTTTATGACTCATGAAGGCAGAGGGTCAAGTTGATTTTTTTTTACTATAGGTGTATATTTATACATACAACAACATGTATGTATTTCATAACAATATGTTTATTCAGGTATGTAAAATATAAAAAGCCTTTCTTTCAGTCATTGTTTTAGAAGGTGAGACTTGTTCCTTTAGAAGGATGATTGTAAGACACCTTGTTCCTTTAGCAGGAAAGATGACTGTATACCACCTTACCTTATTCAGTAATGTAGCAAAAGTACTTATATATTCACATCCTATAGAAAGATAGAGAAGTACTAAAAATTGATTACCCTGCCAGGACAATGCGTGTATCTCTTCATCCTTCACTTCATCCCTGACTTCAGGGAAGTTCAAATGTGGATAAAATGATATGAACTGCTTTCCAAAAACATTCTTCTGATTATTTTATTGTAAACTATTGGGAAGACGAATGGACGCTGAGAAAAAGTCACACGTGTGTTTTCAAGTCAAATAGGTTCTGTTAAGTGCTGGGGGAAAGAAACAGTAATGATATGATATATTTAGAAAATGTCTAGACAAACTAATTTTGCATTTCCTTAATTTGGAATTTTAAAACAAGAGGATCACTCCAAGGAAAGAGAAGTAATTCTATGTCTTGGTTTGAGGCTTCATAAAATTGATTTTTCAAGGTATTTGTTAAATGACACTTAATATGTAACTTATTAAGAAATTATTTCTATCATTTGGAATGTTTTCATCATGTCATAAATCCAGTGTTTCGTTAATATATCATCCTAGTCTCTGTATGAACCCCATCTCTTAAATTTGATCTACAGAGATGCCTTAACCAGCCACAGGATATTAGTTTATTAATATTTCTTGTAATACATATACAGTGTATTTAAGTCTATGCCCTAGATTAATTCACATCAGGCAATATGGTACATCACTTATAGTACTCAAGTCAGATGTAAGAATGACTTTTATAAAGATAATTTTCAAGACCCTGAGTCAGTAAAATATACATAGTGAAACTGACATGACAAAATGCAAATGAACTGATTACCAGTGGGCTCACAGGCTGTTGTGAAATTCTTCCCTTCCTCATTTGCAACAGATGGCCTGGGTACTATGCTCAACCATGGAAACTGGCCCAGATAACAACTCCCCCACCATCAGGTTAAGCATGCTAAGAGAATACTCTCTTTGCTCTGGACAAAAAACGGTAAGTGTCAGCATTAATTTCCAGATATAGTGGTATTTCATAAATTTCCTTTCTTTGAAATTTCATCTTCTATTTTTTTCTGGAGTAATTTTTAAAAATCAAACAAGCAAGTCAATTCTCTTCAACCAAAATCTATAAAGGAAAATGGCTGAGTATTTAAGTCTCCAGTATGCTTACATCTACATGTATTTAACAAGGAAAAAGTGATCATCTCCAAGTATGTGTATTTTATAAGGAAAAATTATTATCTGCAAATGATCACCTACCAATGAACATTTAACTGTTTTGCACTATAAATTTGCCTCTCACATATGGAGAAATCTACTTTTCAGTTTTGGAAACCAGAGTAATGCAACTCTTCCTGATTTTCAAAAGCCAGAAATACATAACAAATGCTTAACTCTAGTATGAAAGTTCTTTGAAGACAGGGACTGCTGAGTTTTCATTTTTATTTTCCTTAAGTCTAGTATAGTGTCAGGCACTTACAGGAGATCAATAAACTGCTTACACTAATGGTAACTTTGATTATGCTTAACAGATGCACAAGATATTTTAGTTTATAGTGCTTCAAACTCATTTACAAATATAGGGTATCATAACAATAGTAATATCTACAAACTGGACTGGCTATGAAATTTGTGTGGCCCAGTGCAGAATGACAATTTGGGGATCCTTGTATAAAAATGTATTAAGAATTCTGAGATGGTGATGATGGTGGTGTGGGAAGACACTGAGTTAGCATCTCCCCACAACTAGGGTGCCTGCCAGCCATTGGTGGGATACCCTGCTGCCCTAGGAGATGGGAGGAACCCCCAAGTAAACCGGTAGGACATGGGGGGACTAAGGGGGGAGGAGAATTGGAGGGCAGACAGGATTGGCGCCCCTGAGAGCGGGGAGATGAGGAGACGCAGGCGGGAGGGATGCTCCGGGAAGAGCGGGAGAAGAGCAGAGGGCGACTGCCTGGCCCACTGGGACTGGACAGCCTGCTGAGCTCTCAGTCAGTCCCCTGCCCTCCAAAGCCCCATCCCAGCTGTGTGGGTCCTGGGGGGCATAGGAGGGAGGCTGGAGAGATCAGGAGAGGCAGGCGGGAGGGGCCCTCCAGGATGGGAGGAGCAGGAGAGGAGAGGAGGGCATTTGCCCCGCCCATTTGAGCCCAGGAAGCCTGCTGGGCTCCCAGGTGAGGTCCCCTGCCCTCTGAGACCAGGGCTGGGGGGAACGCCTGGGCCCCTTCTGTTCCTTGAGCCTAAGCCCCACCCCCGACGGCCCCCAGGGCCGTTTCCAGCCCTGTGGGTCCTGAACATTGGCCCCACCCACCACCCAAACTTCGCCCTGGCTTAGGCCCCGCCCTCCACAGCCAAGGCATCCCCCCCCTTTTTTTCCTTTCTTTTTTTTTTTTTTCCTTCCTCCTCTTTTTTTTTTTTTTACTATTGTGGCACTGCAGTACCTTCTGGTTGTTGATTTATGTATGTTTTTATTTTTATATTCTTTCTAACATATCTGTTAGTTTCCAAGTCTAATTTTATTACTTACTTCGTTATTGTTCTTTTTTTTTTTTTTTTTTTGCCATGCCACATGGCTTGCAGGATCTTGCTTCACAAGCTGGGGGTTGGGCTGAAGCTCCTGCAGTGGGAGCTCTGAGTCCAAACCACTGGACTAACAGAGAACCTCAGACCCCAGGGAATATTCATTAGAGTGAGGTGTCACGGAGGTCCTCATCTCAGCACCAAGACCCAGCTCTACCCAACAGCCTACAAACTGCACTGTGGGAATTCTCAGGCCAAACAACCAGTAAGACAGGAACACAGTCTCACTCATTAAAAAAAAAAAAAAGAGAGATGGCAAAAAAATATGTCACAGATGAAGGAGCAAGGTAAAAACCTACAAGACCAAAAAAACGAACAGGATATAGGCAATCTGCCTGAAAAAGAATTCAGAGTAATGATAGTAAAGATGATCCAGAATCTCGGAAATAGAATGGAGGCACAGATTGAGAAAATACAAGTAATGTTAAACAAAGATCTAGAAGAACTAAAGAACAAACAGAGGTGGACAACACAATAACTGAAAAGAAAAATACACTAAAAGGAATCAATAACAGAATAACTGAGGCAGAAGAACGAATAAATGAGCTGGAAAACAAAATGGTGGAAATAACTGCCAAGGAGCAGAATAAAGAAAAAAGAATGAATTCAAGTCAATCTCAGAAACCTCTAGGACAACACTAAATGGACCAATATTCGAATTATAGGGGTCCCAAGAGAAGAAGAGAAAAATAAAGGGTCTGAGGAAATATTTGAAGAGATTATAGTGGAAAACTTCACTAACATGGGAAAGGAAATAGTCACCTAAGTCCAGGAAGCAGAGAGAGTCCCAGGCAGGATAAATCCTAGGAGAAACACACCAAGACACATGTTAATCAAACTAAAAAATATTAAAATCAAAGAAAAAATATTAAGAGCAGCAAGGGAAAAACAAAGAATAACATACAAAGGAATCCCCATAATGTTATCAGCTGATTTTTCAGCAGAAACTCTGCAGGCCAGAAGGGAGTGGCAGGATATACATAAATGATGAAAGAGAAAAAACTACAACCAAGATTACTCTACCAGGCAAGGATCTCATTCAGATTTGAGGGAGAAATCAAAGCTTTTCAGGAAAGCAAAAGCTAAGAGAATTCAGCAACACCAAACCAGCTTTACAACAAATGCTCAATAAACCTCTCTAGGCTGGAAACACAAGGGAAGAAAAAGACCCACAGAAACAAAACCAAAACAATTAAGAGAATGGTAATAGGAAAATACATATCAATAATAACCTTGAATGTAAGTGGATTAAATGCCCCAACCAAAAGACACAGACTGGCTGAATGGATACAAAAACAAAACCCATATATATGCTGTCTACAAGAGACCCACTTCAGACCTCGGGACACATACAGACTGAAAGTGAAGGGATGGAAAAAGATATTCCATTCAGATGGAAATCAAAAGAAAGCTGGAGTAGCAATTCTCATATCAGATAAAAAAGACTTTAAAATAAGGACTGTTACAAGAGATATGGAGAGACACTACATAATGACCAAAGGATCATTCCAAGAAGAAGATATAACAATCATAAGTGTTATGCATCCAACATAGGAACACCTTAATACATAAGGCAAATGCTAACAACCATGAAAGGGGAAATTTACAGTAACAAAATAATAGTAAGAGACTTTAACACGCCACTTACACCAATGGACAGATCATCCAAACAGAAAATAAATAAAGAAACACAAGCTTTAAATGACACAACAGACCAGATAGGTTTAATTGACTTTTATAGAACATTCCACCTGAAACTGGCAGAATACACTTTCTTCTCAAGTGCACATGGAACATTCTCCAGAATAGACCACATCTTGGGTCACAAATCAAGCCTCGGAAAATTTAAGAAAATTGAAATCGTATCAAGCATCTTTTCTGACCACAACGCTATGAGATTGGAAATCAATTACAGGGAAAAAAATGTAAAAAACACAAACACATGGAGGCTAAACAGTGTGCTACAAAATAACCAAGAGATCACTGAAGAAATCAAAGAAGAAATAAAAAATACATAGAAACAAATGACAACGAAAACACGATGACCCAAAACCTATGGTATGCAGCAAAAGCAGTTCTAAGAGGGAAGTTTATAGCAATTCAATCTCATCTCAAGAAACAAGAAAAACCTCAAATAAATAATCTAACGCTACACTTAAAACAACTAGAGAAAGAAGAGCAAAGAAAACTCAAAGTCAGTAGAAGGAAAGAAATCATGAAGATCAGAGCAGAAATAAATGAAATGCAAATAAAGAAAACAATAGCAAAGATCAATAAAACTAAAAGCTGGTTCTCTGAGAAGATAAAATTGATAAACCATCAGCCAGACTCATCAAGAAAAAAAAGGAACAGTATGCAAATCAATAAAATTAGAAATGAAAAAGGAGAAATCACAACTGACACTACAGAAACACAAAAGGTTATAAGAGACTACTACAAACAACTATATGGCAATAAAATGGACAACCATGAAGAAATGGCCAAATTCTTGGAAAGGTACAATTTTCCAAGATCGAACCAGGAATAATTAGAAAATATAAACAGACTTATCACAAGTAATGAAATTGAAACCATAATTAAAAATCTTGCAACAAACAAAAAGTCCAGGACCAGATGGCTTCACAGGCAAATTCTATGAAACATTTAGAGAAGAGCTAACACCAATACTTCTCAAACTCTTCCAAAAAACAGCAGAGGGAGAAACATTCCCAAATTCATTCTGCGAAGCCACCATCACCCTGATACCAAAACAAGAAAAAGATATCACACAAAAAGAAAATTATAGACCACTATCACTGATTAACATAGATTCAATAATCCTAAACAAAATACTAGCAAACAGAATCCCACAGCACATTAAAAGGATCATACACCATGATCAACTGGGATTTATCCCAGAGATGCAAGGATTCTTTCAATATTTGCAAATCAATCAATGTGAAACACCACATTAACAAATTAAGGAATAAAAACCATATGATCATCTCAATAGATGCAGAAAAAGCTTTTGACAAAGTTCAACACCCATTTATGACAAAAACTCTCCAGAAAATGGGCAAAGAGGGAACCTACCTCAACAAAATAAAGGCTATATATGGCAAACCCACAGCAAGCATCATACTCAATGGTAAAAAACTGAAAGCATTTCCACTAAGATGAGGAACAAGACAAGGATGTCTACTCTCGCCACTCTTATTCAACATAGTTTTGCAAGTCCTAGCCATGGCAATCAGATAAGAAAAAGAAATTAAAGGAATACAAATTGAAAAAGAAGAAGTAAAACTGTCACTGTTTGCAGATGACATGATACTATACATAGAGAATCCTAGAGATGCCACCAGAAAACTACTAGAACTAATCAATGAATTTGGTAAGGTTGCAGGATACAAAATTAATGCACAGAAATCTCTGGCATTCCTATACACCAACAATGAAAAATCAGAAAGAGAAATTAAGGAAACACTTCCATTTATCATTGCAACAAAAAGAATAAAATACCTAGGAATAAACCTGCCTAAGGAGGCAAAAGACTTGTACTCAGAAAACTATAAAACACTGATGAAAGAAATCAAAGATGACATAAACAGATGGAGACATATACCATGTTCTTGGATTGGAAGAATCAATATTGTGAAAATGACTATACTCCCCAAAGCAATCTACAGATTCAATGCAATCCCTATCAAACTACCAATGTCATTCTTCACAGAATTAGAACAAAATATTTTACAATTTGTATGGAAACACAAAAGACCCTGAATAGCCAAAGCTATCTCGAGAAAGAAAAACAGAGCTGAAGGAATCAGGCTCCCTGACCTCAAAGTATACCACAAAGCTACAGTAATCAAGACAGTATGGTACTGGCACAGAAACAGAAATATAGATCAATGGTACAGAACAGAATGCCCAGAGATAAACCCATGCACATATGGGCACCTAATTTCTGACAATGAGGCAAGAACATACAATGGAGAAAAGACAGCCTCTTCAATAAGTGGTGCTGGGAAAACTGGACAGTTACATGTAAAAGAATGAAATTAGAACACTCCCTAACACCATACAGAAAAATAAACTCAAAATGTTTAAAGACCTAAATGTAAGGCCAGACACTATAAAACTCTTAGAGGAGAACATAGGAAGAACACTCTTTGACATAAACCACAGCAAGATCTTTTTTGACCCACCTCCTAGAGTAATGGAAATAAAAGCAAAAATAAACAAATGGTACTTAATTAAACTTAAAAGCTTTTGCACAGCAAAGGAAACCATAAACAAGGCAAAGAGACAACCCTCAGTATGGGAGAAAATATTTGCAAATGAAACAACAGACAAGGGATTAATCTCCAAAATATACAAACAGCTCATGGAGCTCAAAATCGAAAAGCAAACAATCCACTTAAAAAATGGGCAGAAGACCTAAATAGACATTTCACCAAGGAAGAGATACAGATGGCCAAGAGGCATATGAAAAGATGCTCAACATCACTAATTATCAGAGAAAAGCAAATCAAAACTACAATGAGATATCACCTCACACCAGTCAGAATGGCCATCATCAAAAAATCTAGAAACAATAAATGCTGGAAAGGGTGTGGTAAAAAGGGAACACTCCTGCACTGTTGGTGGGAATGTAAATTGATACAACCACTATGGAGAACTTTATGGAGGTTCCTTAAAAACTAAAAATAGAATTACCATAGGACCCAGCAATCCCACTACTGGGCATATACCCTGAGAAAACCAGAATTCAAAAAGAGTCATGTACCACAATGTTCACTGCAGCACTATTTACAATAGCCAGGACATGGAAACTACCTAAGTGTCCATCGACAGATGAATGGACAAAGAAGATGTGGCACATATATACAGTGGAATATTCCTCAGCCATAAGAAGAAATGAAATTGAGTTATTTGTAGTGAGGTGTGGACCTAGAGTCTGTCGTAGAGAGTGAAGTAAGTCAGAAAGAGCAAAACAAATACCATATGCTAATGCATATATATGAAATCTAAAAAAAAAAAAAATGGTATGATGAACCCAGTTGCAGGGCAGGAATAAAGATGTAGACATAGAGCATGGACCTGAGGACAAGGGCAGGGAGGGGGAAGCTGAGGCAAAGTGCGAGTAGCATCGACATACATACACTGCCAAATGTAAAATAGATAGCTAGTGGGAAGCAGCCGCATAGCACAGAGAGATCAGTTCGGTGCTCTGCAGTGACCTAGAGGGGTGGGATAGGGAGGGTGGGAGGGAGGCTCAAGAGAGAGGGGTTTGGGGACCTATGTATGCATATGGCTGATTCACTTTGTCGTACAACAGAAACTAACACAGTATTGTTAAGCAATTATACTCCAATAAAGATCTATTAAAAAAAAATTTGAGATGTGACAGCAGAGCACTTTACCAAGCACAGGTCCTGTGTGACAGCACAGGTCACATACCATGAAGCTGGCCCGGTATACAAATGTCATTTAGTTGATTGTCCCACTTCATGTGAAGTCTGAGAATTGAAATTACATCTTAGTGGATATCCATTTTAAAACTTATTTAGTATTTCCTGGCTTCGTACAATGATCAGATGTTTTCTAGAAGATGAAATGGCTTTTCTGACTGAGAGACCCAGCTGCCAATCAATTCTCTAAGCAAGTGTGTTTGCAATGGTGTACAAGGGAAAGGTGTGATTTTATCTGTTCCTGGCTTTCCCTTTGGATATACTCCAGTGCCCATTCAAGGGCCTGATTCAAAACAAGTAAAATTCCTGTCACATCGAAGTTAACTTTTTTAGGGCACTAGAGGGCTGTTTAGTACATAAGAATAACAAAGAAGGTTTGAGATTCTACCTTGAACTGGTGGACTGTTTACTGAGATCATTTCCTAGCGTGCAATTCATTTTACTACACAAATAAACTAGCTTTTTGATACTATTAAGGTCAAGCTGCAAAACTTGAAGGTATAAAAGAACAATTTGCTTTTCCAGCAAGGGAGACCAGTGAGTGCATCCTCTTACCACTTTATTTCTTAATATAAATATCCAAATAGCCTCCTGAAGTCTTCGGGGACATGATAGGAACCCGATTTGTGAATAGCCACTTCAGACTGTGAACTTATTTCTGACAATGTGCCACAGCTATCCTAAGTTATTACATGTTGTATAAAGGCACCTTCCAGACGCTGGTATTGCCTGCGTTATGCTACTTGGGCAAACTGACTTGATTAATTAAATTTCTAAACAAGTTTTCTACGTGTAGTTCATTCAAATTAACAAAGTAAAATTTCCAAAGTTGGTTTTATTCTGTACATTGACTTCAGTATCAACTTAAAGCTATACTGCCTTTTTGATTTAGATGCAACATTATTATTCATTTTACCCTCCCCTAACACTTGACTTAATTTTCTACTTCTTAGCATTACTCAGTAATGCTATTGCCATTTTTATCTTAATATCAGGTAAATCTTAGCATTTCCTCTTCTGTTATCTCATATAGCCTTTTGTTTTCTCATTACATACAAGAAGAGAAAGCTTTGCACCATGTATTATTTTTATAGACTTTCATTCCACCTAATTCTTGACAGGAAAATATTATGCCATGAACATCCATCTATGAAGCTTTAGGTTTCTGGTTTTATTCTATATATCAAGCCTTAATTTTCATCAACTTAATACATGTTTCTATATTTCTAAATCATAAGACAAACTATTATTGCTTATATCATAAAATATAGGACTATTATCTCTTTGTCTGAGACCTGAAGCATATTCTTCTGAAATGGAATTTACTTCCAAACGATTCAAGAGCAATTTAAAATGAATGACTGCAAGGCTAATTTTATCTGCATTTGGCTGCCCATCCATCAGAGAGATAATTCATGATATATTACAACAAAAGGCAACCGGAATTAACTATTTGAATGAAACTCTAGCTTATTTTTAATATTTTGATTAAAATATCCTTTGAAAGACAAAGACTATGGCTTATATTTCAAGTAACATATTAATGGATTCATCATTTAAATTTAAGTAGCTGAAGATATAATGCCTTAAATGTACTGCACAATTTGAAGGTACTGCATGATTTCTAACTCCAAAAGAAAAAACTTTTTTTCTGCTTTTAAAGAAATAATCTCCAAATAATGCCCATGCATTAATAGTGACATGAAGTCAGCGTGCTATTTGACATGCACTTAGCTGTGAAAGAGAGGCACCTCCTTCTGTCCCAGTTTAAGCCTTTATTATTTCTGACTTTTGCTAACATAAAACCTTCCTAAGTGTTCTCCTGCCTGCAATGTCTACTTCTGCCATGTGGTCTATACACCATGCTCTTAGAAAAATTTTTCAAAAATACATTTGCTCCCTTCTTCAAACAATTTAATAAATGCAGTGTAAAGCAAGATAGTAACTTTCTTTTTGTTTATCAGATTAGCTAAAAAAATACTGAATGACTGATGAGGTGTTGAGGAAATGTGTATTTGCATATACTGACTGTAGTATAAATTGGTATCACAGTAGAGAATATTTGACAATAAAAGTAAAAATTAAATCTATGCAAACCTCCAAATAGATTATCGCACTTCTTGGAATCCATGTTACAGACATATGGCATTAAAATGTAAATGTATACAAAGATGTTCACTGCAGCATTGTTTATTTAAAAAAGAAATGATATATTGCAACAAAAGGCAGCTATAATTAACTATTTAAATGAGTCTGAGAACAACTTAACAGCAAACTGAGGAATGATTAGATAATTATTTACGATACATCCGTTCAAGAGAACACTATTTCACCAATAAAACTAAGGAGACAGATTTGTATGTATTAAACTAGAAGGGCATCCATTATTCAGTAGGCAAATAAAACAAGGTTTCGGTCAATCTGTATAGCGTGATGCTGCTTTTTGTTAAAGAAGAAAGAAAAGGAAAAAAAAGGAGGGAGAGAGGGGAGAAAGAAGTGTGTGTGTGTGCGCGCGCACGCGTGTGTGTGTGTGTGTGTCTGTGTATGTGTAGATGGCTACATCAATAAATCACAAGAAGCATAAGGCAAAGCCTAGAACCCAAAACTCAAAAATAGTAACAGTAATTACTCCTGGCGAGAAGAACTGAAGAGCTTTGGGGGGAACTTTTATCCTCCATTCGGAGTGGGTTTTTCAAATGCTAGATTATGGATGATTTCTATTTTTTAATGTGTTTTTTGAGTTTTTATTTAAATTAAGAGATGGAGAATTTAAATAATCCCCTGTGCAACTTATTGCTTCAGCCTAGAATAACCACTACAGGTTTCTGTACTAAACTAAACCTTACCGAATCAATGATCCTGACTCCATAAAGCCTTATGTGATGTCTCCACTACAACTTGTGTCCAAAGACCATATTACTTGTAGCTGTACAGCATTTATTTCATTCTGCCTAGTTTCATATCATTTTTCTCTTATATTCCATTGTGGTAATTTCCTCATCTCTGTGATCTCTGACTTGGAACTAGACTAGTTTACTCTCTTTCTCAAACTTTGTTCAAAAATAAATATTGATGGCTCATCTTCTATATGCTAGGACTGTCCTAGCTGTCATAGCCAAGCTGAACTTTATGTCTCATCCTTTTTTCTTATAAAATGAAATAATGAAATAAAAGATACTAAATTTATGAAAATCCGAATTTATAATAAAAATTGGCCTATTAGTCTGGTTATGTAAATAACATGTTTATAATTCATTAGCACTTGACTTTCACTTTAAAGTGCTTAATTTTAGGTTGTCAGAAAGGTTTGCTAACACGTATAGAGACTTACACAGTGAATTAAGGAAAAGGTCTACCGTTTTCTTCCTCTCTATTAATGGTTACAGTTACAAATCCTGTACTATTATTTTGAACTTCAGGAATCTAAAGAATAAAACAAGATCACTCAGAAGAATATTAAAGAAATTAAACAATTATTAATAGATAAATGAGACAGCATAAATTTAAAGTGAACCCTTACTTGTTAACTAAAACAATGATTTATAGTTTAAAAGAATCCAATAAAGATCTGAAAATTCAACATTACATTCACATAGCACATGCTTATCTCTTCCCTGGAAAACTCTTTGTGATGGTCAGTTTTATATGTCAAGTTGCTAGGAATACATTCTTATTCAATCAAACACTAATCTAGATGTTGCTGTGAAAGTATCTTCTGGATGTGATTAAGTACAAAATTAGTTTCCTTGAGTAAGAGAAATTATCCTAGATAATGTGTGTGCCTGATTCCATCAGTTGAAAGGCCTAGTAAGCAGAGCTAAGGCTTCCCTGAGCAGCACCTAGATTAATGTTTGGTTGAATCATGGGGACTGTAGCCCAGCCAAGCTGACACATGAAGCTGGACATCACACTTCCCACAACTTCATCACCATTTGTTTGGTAACTCTTACGCATTCTTCAGACATCAAACACCCCTTCTTCTGAAGGCCTCCCCGCTTCAAAGCCTGGACATAAACCCCTGAGATCGTCTCCCATTGCTCTCTACTCTTCTTGTTTATATTTCTTCCCCACTAGAAGGCAAGTTCAAGAGTTAGGAACAGTGTTTCTCTTATTCATTTCTGCATAACTGACATCTAGTCCAGTGCCTGGCATGAACTTCAGGGTTATTTTTTCTTTGCCATTTGAATTGTTGTTCCTAAAGAAGTTCTATAGAGTAGACGTATATAGGAATTACTCTATCAATAGAAAGCATGAGAAGAAATCCTTGCATGAAATACACCAGGAATATACATATTTGAAAGGTGGTCCTTCAGTGTTTATAAGTACGGATCCAGTTCCTGTATAAAAAATTATATCTATCCTCTAAGCAAGTGTAAATGTCATATATCATGAGGTGTGCACAGCTTTCAACTAAATACATTCCCTCACTAATCAAAGGTGAATTTAAAACATTTTGTGAGTGAGAAATAATACGATACCACTGATTACAGTGCCTCTTCAACCTCTTGGCCTCATTTGACACTTGACTTCATTGCACCACCCCATCCTTTTTGAAACTTCCTCCTCTCCTGGGGACTGTGCATTAGCACTAGATTGCTTCCCATCCTATCTCTTTGACCTTTCTCTTCTTTCTTTGCTGCTCAAATACAGTGAGATACTTACCAAGTTTCTCTCCTTTAGTTCCTCCCTTGGGCATCTCATCCACAACTCTGGCTACAATTATCAGATCATGTCACACACACAACCTTCCATTCCATCCCCCGCCCCTGCTTCTTAAAATCCTTCAATGCCTTTGCATTGACTGAGAATGAAATCAGATTCTTTACCAAGGCGAAGAAGGACCCACATGACCTGATTGCTGCCAGCCTCTATGTCTCCTTTCCAATCCTCCTGTCCTTTCCTCACCATGCTCGAGACAGACAGACTGGTATTTATATCTCGGAACACACCAAACTCAGTCCCACCCGAGGTCATTTGCACTTGCACTTGCACCTCATTTCTTTAGGAAAGATCTTCCCTCTTCTTCTCGCCACTTAAATTTCAGCTCAAGATGCCTTCTGGGGCTTCGCTGGTGGCGCAGTGGTTGAGAATCCGCCTGCCGATGCAGGGCCCGTGAGGCATGGCCGCTGAGCCTGTGCATCCGGAGCCTGTGCTCCGCAACGGGAGAGGCCACAGCGGTGAGAGGCCCGCGTACCGTCAAAAAAAAAGCCTTCTGGACAAAGAGATATTCTTTTTTTTTTTTTTTTTGCTGTACGCGGGCCTCTCACCGCTGTGGCCTCTCCCGTTGCGGAGCACAGGCTCCGGATGCACAGGCTCAGCGGCCATGCCTCACGGACCCAGCCGCTCCGGGGCATGTGGGATCTTCCCAGACCGGGGCACGAACCCGTGTCCCCTGCATCGGCAGGCGGACTCTCAACCACTGCGCCACCAGGGAAGCCCCAGAGAGATATTCTTGACCCCCCAATCTCAATCTCTTGATGTCTCTCTCTAAGAACACATCATTGTATTTGATTTCTTCTTCTTGTTACCGAGTCCAAGCTCGTACTGCTCACTGCACAACAGGACAATAAATCGAGAGATGAGTTGTTGAGGCAAAGAATAGTGACTTTATTTGGAAAGCAGGCACACTGAGAAGATGGTGAACTCATGTCCCAAAGAACCATCTTGCCTGAGTTAGAATTCAGGCTTCTTTTATACTAAAAGTAAAGGGCGTAATCATGTCCCAAAGAACCATCTTGCCTGAGTTAGAATTCAGGCTTCTTTTATACTAAAAGTAAAGGGCGTAATCATGTCCCAAAGAACCATCTTGCTGAGTTAGAATTCAGGCTTCTTTTATACTAAAAGTAGAGGGAGTAAAGTCAAACATTTCCTGATTTTGGTCAGCCCCTGGAGGGTATTGTGTTAATTTCTTCCTGCCAGCAGTCATTCACAGGTGGGCCTGGTCAGGATGTTTCCTGTGAGCTAAACAAAGGCATTTTACTTTAATGCTTATTACCTGGGAGGCAGGGTTCCTGGAGATGGGCCATTATGTATAATTTAAACTTACAGGCAACATCCCTTTAGTGATTAACTTGTAATAGAATACAAATGTTCTTCCCTATTACACTATCAGCAATCACTATCTCAAATTAGCTTGTTTACCAAGTTAGTTGCCTATTTTCTTTTCCCCTCCCAGAAAACTCCAAGCTTTATGAGATCAGAAATTTTACTCATTTTGTTTAACACTCTAGCCTCAGCATCAACATCAGATAAACTTATCTTCCCTCTAAAACTAGCTTCTTCTTTTGACTCAACTCCTTATTTCTGACTGTAATATCCTCAAGTCAAAAGCCTGGAGTCCCATCTCTCCATCAAGTTGAACTCACCTACATGTACAGTGCATAAAATCTGCTCTAAATTGTCTCTCTCACAATCAACTCTTATTCTCCTTTTTCATCACCAGACCTCAAGCTGAGGTCCTCCCATTTTCACTGAGATTATTACAAGACCCTTGGAACTGATTGGGCTTGCTCCTGACTTTCCTTTCTCAATCCCATCTATATCACGTCATTATATTAGCATTTCTAAACAGAAAATGGAATCATAACAGCTTTTGCTGGAAACTTTCAGTATTCAACAAAACATGGCCCCAAATTAATTTAATTTTCAGCTTATTTACCACCACTTCACCAAAGCTAAATTTGGTAATTCCGTTTTCCATAAACGTAGCTTTAAAATCTCTTCTCACTTCCATACATTTGCTCTGCACATAGTGCCTTATTCCCTGTTGACTCTTCAATGCCTATCTCAGTACCACCCAAAAATCTATTCTTAATGCTCCAGAGAAGACCATTCTTTGCTGTTCAATTGTAAAAATCCTTTAATGCAATTTGAGAGTCCCAATCATTTTCGTATTCCTTACTGCAGCCTGGCTCAAACATACATCCAGTAGACTCTAAAACTGTTTCTCAATTGAGGTGAACATATCTAAAATTATTACTTCTTTCAAGAATTATGAAGAAAATTAATGTCATTTCCATAGATAATATATTAGTATAATTCAAATTATCAGAATATAATCTATATCTACTGATCAAAAATCTGTATATATTTTTAACTGTGATGGAAAATTTCAAGTCTATGCAAAATTATAGAAAAGAACCTCAATTATCCATGGCCTAATTTCAAAGAATTTCAACAGTGTGCTAATTTTGTTTTATATACACACACAAAAATTTTTTAAGCATTTAGAATTCATAAATAAGGGAAACAACATATCAGAGTACTAGGCTGAGATGATGAAGGAGAAATATCACCAAATTAAGAATAAGAATTAAATTCATAATATCAGAAACTATGAAAATAAAATCTATGGTAATACATGGAAAATAAGAGTACTTGGTTTATGGGTACAGTGTTCATCCATAAACTAAAGACCTACAAATAATAATGATCAATGACAGACCACATAGATTAAAGTATATTTGACAAGACATAACCATTAAAAAACGCTTATCTGACATTTCCCACACAAATTAGAGACCCCTTTTAGTGACTTTAAAGTGAAGAAATTATCCCTTAAATTTAATGAAATAATTAATAATATAGCTGAACAATATAGTAGTCCATAAGTCAATGATGAAGTTCATGAGTATAGGAAACTTCACAATTATGAAATCTCAGTCTTTCCCAAGCCAGAAATCTAAGAATTGCCATTGAGTCTTTCCTCTCCCTCACTTCCAACATAAAAACAATCAAGTCCTACTAATTTTTCCACCTCCATGCTTCTTGAATCTGCCTCTTCCTCCATTTCTGATTCCACTGCCATCACCATTTCTTGTCAGAACACTTTCACAGCCTCGTAATTGGTATCCTTTGTTTCCTGTCTATACTCACTTCTCTATTTAAAATCCTAAAGCTCCTCGTTTCCTATGAGGTAAATCCAAGCTTATCTGCATGGTATACAAACCCCTTCCTAATCTGAAGCATGCCTACCACTCTACCTTCTTCTCTCACCAGTCCCTGCCTTGGCCTCTACATTCCAACAATACAGACTGTCTACCCTGCTCTGGACACAGTATGCAGTTTCTACCCGTTTTGTCTTCAGTGACATTCCTCTCCTTTTTTTTTTTTTTTTTTTTTTTTTCGGTATGCGGGCCTCTCACTGCTGTGGCCTCTCCTGTTGTGGAGCACAGGCTCCGGACGCGCCGGCTCAGCGGCCCTGGCTCACGGGCCCAGCCGCTCCGCGGCATGTGGGATCCTCCCGGACCGGGGCATGAACCCGTGTCTCCTGCATCGGCAGGCGGACTCTCAACCACTGCGCCACCAGGGAAGCCCCACATATACATATTTTTAGAACTGCATTTTATAATTAACTTTGTAGCTAACTAACTGGCTCTTATTCATCTTTGTATACTTGGTGCTTATTATAGTCTTTGGAGCTGAATATACATTTTCTGAATACATGGTTGCAGGGCTGTATGTATCTAGGGAAGAACCCACAGACTTTGGGTTCTCATAGACTATGAACTGTGTAATTGCCACAAAAATAGAAACCCCTATTGGGACCCCACAGACTTGGGTTTGAATCTCTGCACCTCTATTTACTATATAGGTATGACTTTTGGGGTTTCACCCAATCTCAGCTTACATGGCTATAAAATGGGTAGGTATAGCAATGTGGTGATGGGTGCAGGTTCCATAAAATAAGGTAATAGGAAGAACTGAGCATAGAGCTGACTACAGATAAAATCTTCATATTTGGTAACTATTTGTGTTATTTTCTTGCTATAATTGCTACTGTGGATACTAAGCTTCTCTCATTTTCCTAAACACACTTTAGAGCTAGTATCTCTTTAATCCGTTTTCCTGAAATGCCCTTTTCCTCCTGTGCCTAATAAACTCTTCTTTCCAAGTTTACCTTAAGCTTTCTCTCCTCCAGGAAGTCATTCTAGACCCTTCCAGCATGCGTTTGTTGCCCTCTCTCTCTGCCACCAAGGCACAACATACACTATTATATTGTTGCACTCCTCACACAGTAATATGTCATACTGACCTCTTCTGTTCCCCCACTGCACAGAGGGCTTCTCTGAACAAGATAATGTGTATTTCATTTAAGAATTTGTAGTACCCAGCCATGTTTGGTACACAGCAGAACCAAAATATAAATAAAAGATTATGTTTATTGAATGAATTGATGAAGAGATACAGAAATTACTGAAACTATGTTATACATTTTTTAAAATGTTAACGTCAATACTCTTCATTTTTCTACTTTGTAACAAATGAGACTAGATTTTGTGTTAGCACTTTTTAAGAGTCCTTCTTTATTGTGGGTATGTAAAATACTTTTGTCTTGCCTTAATTCTCTCTTTCAGAAATCTGGACATAATTTATAAATAAAATTTTTGGATTTGCTCTCTCATAATAGTCTCCATACATACAAACTTCAGTTACCATATCACTTCCCCAAATATGTTTATTTTGCTGCTTTGGAGGAGCCAGCAGGAGGTGGTAAAAGAAACACTGCACTGTAAGTTGGGAACCTGGTGCTGGTCCCAGTCACTTCCCAATGATTTACTGCTTTCTGTAAGTGTGGTTAGGTAGGTTGATAGGAAGGTTTGTACCATGAGAACTAAAATCCAATTTGTGAGAATACCATAAATACAAATAGCAGAGCTTCCAGAAAGAGACTCTAGAAGTCCTCTAGTCTAGAAGCCTGGGCTTCCATCACAACTGTGTGTCGGGCCTATGCGAGGGAGGCCAGAGTTACAATGGTGGGAGAAAGATGCTAAGGGAATTTTCTCGTCTCCTTGTGCCCTATCTCACTGGCTAGGTGGCTGTCACTGAACTGTGGGGTGGGGAAAACATGATGAGTGCTGCTTGCAGTTGTAGAGAAGTAACTTGCTGCATAATTCAATATCTACATAAAATTTCAGAGTTGGCCCATTTTATAGAAAAGGAAACTGAGGCCCAGCACTTTGAGTGGTTTGTCTGAGACTGCACAGCTATTAAGTAGCAGACACAGACCTCCCAGGCCAATATTGAAATTTCACGGCTCTAGTATGTATTTTCTGATTATGTAAACTCTGTGGCACTGTCTCAACACCCCCTTCTAATTCACCTGACAGTTTATTTGCTGTCTTCTTATTTCTGATTTACCCCATGGGCATTGCTTATTTAGGCTGTTATTTTTCCTTACTAAAAGTTATAATACGTATAGATTTTAGTTGCTAAAATTCTACAACAAATAACAAAAACGTAAAGTCACTCCTTGAGCTCCATCCCACTCCCCACACCTACCTACTGTTAACACTAGTGAGTTTTGTTCCAGAACTTTCTCTATGCAGTTACTTATGCAGGTATTTGTGTGCTATATATATATATATATATATATATATATATATATATATATCCATATTTTATGGATTCTGGATTCTACTGATTATGTAACAATACATACATTTTTATCCTTTTTGATGGAGCAAATGACATTCTTCCAAAATTTACTGTTTCGAAAGATAATATACCCAGCATACTAAAGAAGATGGTAAGGGTACGAATCACCACCAGCAAGATACAGGGTTGGTTAATTTTTCACGTTTTCACCTGTTCTGCCACTGGAAATCACAACACTTGACACTAGGTCACAAAATTATTAAACCTTAAAGCAGCAACACTTTCTTCTCTATGTGAGACGTTACTTCTCCTTGACACTTTACTCCTGAAATCCCTTTAGGCTCCTGGCCTTTTCTCCCTGCCTTTAACTCCCATAACTAATTAAATCTGGACAAGTCTTTGGTGAAAATAGTTTTCTTTCAACATTATTCAGTCAAAGTTCCCCTTAAGGCATTCTTTGTCACTTTAGCCTAGCCTGCCATCTTTATATGAAGGTAAAAGAGGTGATCCATTTTTATAAAATAAAAAATCTTTCAAAAACTAAATCTACCTTGATGTTTCAGATAAAGAGTATATTTTGATATATGACAAACGCTTCAGCATTTCTAGAAGTTTACAAGTAAACAAAAAGTTCCAAAGACTATATGGTCTCACATAAAAACAGTTAAACTTTAAACAATGTTTTATTATTTTTAGAAGTTGTTTAATTGGGGTCTATAATTAAATTCTTCAACAAAAACACAAAAAGATTAACCGACCAGGATAGCTGAACTCACTCCTGATAAGTCTGTTTTGGAAATCATACGGGACTGAAGAATTAAGCAGCACTTTTACTGTTGTTATCTATTTAGAAGACGAAAGTGAAGATCAAATAAAATAAGGGATTAAGATTGAGAATATGGCACTGCTTAAGTGTTTTCTCTGCTGAGGTAAAATTAAAACTTGCCAAGTTGCCAATTACTTTAAACGTATTCCTACGTTTTATAAATGAACAGAAAATATTACTTTAATTTTGTTTTACAGCGTAAAGATCAGGCATGTACCATTTGTTGTTGATCCAGGATACTCAGCTCGAGGGCAAAAGATTGAATGATATTTAATGATGGCTCCACTATCACTTGCTTAAAGCCAGAAACTTTCTAAGAAGAGGTGAAGCTTTCTTCATGAAACCAATTGTTTCCTATATTATGTAATAACATGATATTGCTGTTTAATTTTTAGCTACCCTATGGGATGTGGCTTTTTATAATGAGCTCCCTATGTTCTTCTCAGATGAAAACTTGGATTTTGAAATTTTGAATATGTTTCCTAAGATTATCCATCCGTTTAATGGAAGAGCTAGGAAAGGAATCCAGGTACTCTTGGCTTGGTAAGCCTGTGTGCTTTATGAGCGATGCTGCCTCCCACAATGTGAAAACTTGTAACTTAGCAAATCACTGTCCCCAGTTCTCTTACAGTACTACTGTTAACAGCAACATAGAAACTATGAAAAAATAACAAGTACTTTTAAAGCATTTACAAAATGCCAGGTGGCCCACTAAGTGCTTTAGACTTATACCCTCACTTAACTCACACAACAGCACCATAGGTAATATAGTTATCTTTACTGTAAAGATGAAAAAAACAGAGGCACAGAGAATGAACTCGCCCTAGGTCCACATAGCTAATAAGTGGCAGAAATTTCCTTTGACTGACACTCAACTCACATACTTAGGGAATCACGTGATGATGAATAATCAGCTCTGTGGAGTTTCTCATGGAGGTACCAACATCTATTTATTAGTTATAGGTCAAAATGAGATATATAGATGTTACTGTTTCAATACATAATTTTATACCTACTTATCTGCTAGTGTCTACAGAGATCACAATGATGTGTTCTTATTGCTCTCTTATTTTGTTTACTTTCTAATTTATTCAAACATATTTATAATAATTGCTTTAAATTATCTGTAAAAACTATTGGGTTGGCCAAAAGGTTCATTTGGTTTTCTTCCATAAGATGGCTCTAGTAGCACTTTGTTGTCTTTAACTTCATTTGAAACAATTTTGTTAGATTGTATGTGACAGCTGTCATATCAACATGCATTAAAAAAAGACATCAAAATTGGTGAATTTTTGTGTAGCCACTTTAATACGGAAGATGGAAGAAAAAAGCAACATTTTTGGCATATTATGCTTTATTATTTCAAGAAAGGCAAAACCACAACTGAAACGCAAAAAAAGATTTGTACAGTGTATGGAGAAGTTGCTGTGACTGATCGAATGTGTCAAAAGTAGTTTGTGAATTTTCGTGCTGGAGATTTCTCACTGGACGATGCACCATGGTTGGGTAGACCAGTTGAAGTTGATAGCAATCAAATTGAGACATTAATTGAGAACAATCAATGTTATACCATGCGGGAGATGGCTAACATACTCGAAATATCCAAATCAAGTGTTGAAAATCATTTTCACCAGCTTGGTTATGTTAATTGCTTTGATGTTTGGGTTCCACATAAGTTAAATGAAAAAAACCTTCTTGACCATATTTCCACACGCGATTCTCTACTGAAAGGTAATGAAAATGTTGTTTTTAAAACAAATTTTGACGAGTGAAGAAAACCGGATACTGTACAATAATGTGGAATGGAAGAGATCGTGGGGCAAGTGAAATGAACCACCACCAACCACACCAAAGGCCGGTCTTCATCCAAAGAAGGTGATGTGTGTATAGTGAGACTGGAAGGGAGTCCTCTATTATGAGCTCCTTCCAGAAACCAAATGATTAATTCCAACAACTACTGCTCCTAATTAGACCAACTGAAAGCAGCACTTGAGGAAAAGCATCCAGAATTAGTCAATAGAAAATGCATAATCTTCTATCAGGATAACGCAAGACTGCATGTTTCTTTGATGACCAACTTGGCTGGGAAGTTCTGATTCATCCGTAGTAGTCACCAGACATTGTACCTTCGGATTTCCATTTATTTTGTTCTTTACAAAATTCTCTTAATGGAAAAAATTTCAATTCCCTGGAAGACTGTAAAAAGCACCTAGAACAATTCTTTGCTCAAAAAGATAAAAAGTTTTGGGAAGATGGAATTATGAAGTTGCCTGAAAAATGGCAGAAGGTAGTGGAACAAAAGGGTGAATACAGTGTTCAATAAAGTTCTTGGTGAAAATGAAAAATGTGTCTTTTATTTTTACTTAAAAACCAAAGGAACATTTTGGCCAATCCAATATAATCTAATTTAAAGGAAAAAGACTTAACAAATCATTGTCCACAATACAGAGAGGAACAATAAAACATAGTGGCACATAATACGTGTAAGAAATTTGAAAATTGTTAACTACTCCTCAGAATAAGGTATTAGCACTGTTAAAATTATTGTCAAACAAGTAATCACAAGCTAAGATAATTTGCAAAAAGAATATAAGGAAAATATTCTAAGACATGTGGTGCAACTCAAATGAAAAATCTGACAACTTTTAGCTGTTATTCTTGAGCCAGAAATCTAAACTTGCATTTTATCCATCTACGAACTGCCTCTTCAGAATATCTATAATATAAATAATGACTATGAACTAATGTAAATGAGGCAGAGGAGGGAGATTTGTGGAAAGACGGGGCACTGAGGAAACACCTCTGACCTCTTCTGTTACAGGAGGTAGATTTCCTTGAACGGCATCCATTTTCCTTTCACCAAGGCCTCTGTTTTATCAAACCTCCGAAAGAGAAATAGGAGTTGACAATCTTTACAAATATAAAGGAGGCAAACGATTTGTGGAGAGGAAGAACAACAAGGTTTCCTCATGCTAAAGAGGTATTTTATCGGAAATGCATTCATGCCTAGAAAATCCAGGTCTTTGAGCACATGTGGTTATTTTCAGGAAGGCTCCGTCTTCCACTTCAGTAAACTCGGGGAGTGAAAAACCATTCTGTGAATGCAGCTAGTTCATTGACATTAGCGGCATATCAATTTTCCCAGAGTTTGAGAGAGCAGTGGATTGATTTCAGGGTTCACAGTGGGGCAGGGCAAGACAGCACGGCTCACATGGCTTTCGGAAACAATATAAATTCATAGAGCTATTTCAAGGTTTCAGGAAGATGTGATAAACTACTAGATTGGGTTACACGTTTCCTCCTGCAGGGACTATTTTATCCACTCCACCTAGATAAGTCAGGCTGATTTGTTGTTTTCATGCTCTGTTTTCCTTCAAATCGACTTAAATAAGCAGGTTGATTTCAGGGCAGACCTCCCGCCCCCAACTCCCTCTTCCTCTGTATGGGTTCAACTCAAGTTCTTGTGAAATCATTATCCTTTTCCTACCTTCCAGACTGACTGCTGCAAGAAGTGAATCAGGAAGTCAACAAAACTAAACTGAAATAAATGTGCTTATCAAGGATGTGCAGCTCTGTGCAAATGTGGATGCAGAGTCATGCAGAATTTATGAAGATGTCTCCTATGCAGTGGGAGCTGCAGACAGCTCGAATGTCTGTGACTCTTTAAAACACACACAACTTCCTCAGCCAAAGTGCCACTTCACTCTCACCAAAACCAGAACCACATCCAAAGCAAAGCAAATAAAATCCTTTCAATAGTCAGGAGAGCAGAGAAAGAAAGGAGCTATCCGAGCTTGTTTCTGTTGAAATCACTGCCAGTACTTCAGGGACAGCTTTCACTTGTATGATCTGTCAGGAAAATCAAGGCGCCTTTTTCCAAGGTGCCTTTTGCCTTTTTCCTGATTTCCTGGGAAATCAGGTTGAATCCTACTGAATCAAAGATTCAAAAAAATATTCTCATGTTTCCTATTGTCAATTTACCCAGTCACTACTTCTGATTCTTCAGTATCTCGGAGTACCATGTTGCAGGTCTAAAAAAGTCCTTGCTGTAGGGCTTCCCTGGTGGCGCAGTGGTTGAGTCCACCTGCTGATGCAGGGGATACGGTCCGGGAAGATCCCACATGCCGCGGAGCGGCTAGGCCCACGAGCCATGGCCGCTGAACCTGAACGTCCGGAGCCTGTGCTCTGCAACGGGAGAGGCCACAACAGTGAGAGGCCCGCGTACCACAAAAAAAAAAAAAAAAAAAAAAAAAAGTCCTTGCTGTAAATTACCTACAAACCTGAATCTTTACAGGAATGACTGAATGAATGAGAGAAAATGTGCAAAACATACTGGACTCAGTGTCAGAAGACCTACAGTGTCAAGACATCTATCCTCTCTGAGCATTAGTTTCATCACCTGTTAATGGAAGATACTGTAGTGGAAACATATTGTTTTTCTCTGCCCGTCATCCATTTCCTCTTTTTTTTTGGCCACAGAAATGTCTCCTACACTCTCAGGCCATGTGATTCAGTTTCCCATTCACTTCTCCTCCAACCCATGAGAGCATTCCAGTCCTATGATCACAATTACTGGTGCAAGGTGAGCATGTGACCCAAGGTAGTGTCATCAAAATGAAATCTGGGATTTTGTTGTCATGGAAAGAAAATGGCTGCTGAAAGGACTGGCTATTAGTGGCCATCTTGATGTGGGACAGAAAGAGCCAGGTTGAAAGAGCCGATGCAGAGAAAGGCAGAGCTGAGAGCTGTAGGGAGAATGTGTTGAGATCATCACTCGGGTCAATAGACTTGGCTGCAGCTGAAGTCAGATGGGTCCTATTCTGGGATTTTCTGTTATGTGAACCACTATATTCATTTTCTTCTTTTGACTTAGACTTGTTTGATTTGGTCTTCTTTCACTTGCATCCTAAAGATTCCTAACTATTACAGTGTGAAGGCTGAGCTGATATACCAATACGAATAACGTTTGGGGAAAGTTCTTATTTGTTTAAACACAAAAGTTAAAATCCTTGGCTTTATAAAATATATTTGCACTTTTGTTCAATTAAATGTATAAGCTTTTTAAAAAGTTCCTTATGCCACAGGGGCTCTACCACGGCTTGGCAATATTACGAATAAGAAAACAAAATTGATCCTGAAGGAGTTTATAGGCAAGTAGAGACACAAACATGTGTTAAATAATTACAGGATACTGTTAAAACAGTAAAAACCATGGACAGTATAAAATGTAGAACTACCATATTACACAACTCTAGGGGGCACCATTCACACCATAGCTTATGTAAGGGTCATCCCCTGGAGTCATACACAGAAACCCAACTCAACGATACCTCTCTCAGCTGGTGGACTGGGCCAGCCAAACACTTGCACAAGCAAGCATCTTCAATCTCCATAATGGTTCTTGGCCGTGGCATTTTTTAATGAACTGACTATTGCCCACTATATTTGAGTTTGCAAGGAGAGTTTCTGGCAGGCAGCTGGCACCCACAGGTTTACAATTACACAAACAAGACACAAATCTCACTGGTCTTCCTTGGCTGTGCTATCATGTGTTAGTGATCAGCTAGCAGAAACACCACTAAATCAAGCATCTGCAAACATAAAATGTTGCATCTCAGGATTACAGAGGTCTTTGGGCAGCTGGAGATTCATTGAACATCAGATTAATTATTTGGCAAAACAAGTGGAGCTTTTATGACTCAAAGGTCATTTACAACAACATACTTTCACACTGTTGCCTCAGCGATAGTACTTCATTTTAAGTGGCAAAATCACACTATAAGTAAATTAGTACCCAAATTAATCCAACAGCTGTGTTCTGATAGTGATTAATATGCACTGTATAAAAGAGGCTTTGCTTCTCTCTTGTTCTCAGTCACAAAAGAGAGAGAGAGAAAAGAAGTTCTTTGATATAATGCCTCTTCTGAAGCAGTGCCAAGGTAGTTCATTGCTTATTTACAAAAAAATACTCTGAGACCTTCAGGGTGACGCTGCTGCTTTTCTTCCCTGGTGGATTAACAGCCACAGCTCCCCTGGTAACCTGGGTGAGCCTGCCTGATGCCTCACTCCTGGAGTCAGACTCAGACTAGGCCACCTCTAGTTCACAGGACAAGACAGCTCCAGCCCCTGGGCTCGGATGGATTGCTTTACTTAGATGGTGAATCTTACTCTTTTGGAGGAAGCAATTGTAACCCAGCATTTCAACCATGCTGGCCAAATTCTTTGGATAAAGTATTGGGATGGCAAATCCATATACATTCACATCTGTATTTATGAACACAGTAAGCTTTGCCACTAGTTTGGCTGCATGTTCAAAATTACCCATTTCCATCATTCCTAGTCCAACCTGCTGCCGTCCTTAGCCAGGATGTGAAATTTTCTAAAATACCCTCTGGCCTGCATGCCACAAAATACCATGGTCTGGAGGCTGAAAGATTTGACTCAGCTGAGCTAGCAAAATACAACTGTGCTCAGCTGGCTTGTACTAATATGCTGCTGTTCAGAGGTATGGATATTTTCAAGAGCTATGTCCCATTATTGATATGGGGCTGCAGCTTGACTCTTGATATGATTCAATACATGGTGCAGTGAGGTAGTTTCAAATACATCTATAACGTGTTACGACTTTTAATTCCCCGGGATGACTGACATATTATTCCTATTGACACTATGATTATATTTGCAGCTTTGGTTTAGCTGCTAAAAGTCTTAGAGCCAAATCTGTGGTACCCTGTGGGTAAACCGCATGCTGGGTTTACAGAGAAGGCAGCGGAGCTCAGTGACCCGGAGCCCAGGCTCAAAGGCCAGGTGGCAAGTTTCCAACATGGGTTCTGCCTCTTTAACTCTGTGACTTAGAATATGCATCTTAATGTCTTTTCTTCATCTGTAAGATGTTTGACCAGCTAAGGTTACTGTGAGGATTAAATGAGTTTCTACATGAAAAGTGTTCGCAACAGGGCCTGGCCTTGAGTATACACGGAATAAACATGTCCTCATCATCATAAATTCATTATCATCATAGCCTTGATGATTTTCCTGCCTTACCAACTTCCTCTATGATTTATCTTATTCATTGTGGTTTATGTATTTTTCTAAGCATTGCCAAATTCTTTATTGAGCACAGTTCAGTGTAAACAAAATAAAACCACATAATTTATTCTTTCAATTTTCTAACAGAAATAGTACTCCATTTTGCTTTTATAAGCACATCCTCATTGAAAATTTTATTTCATAATAAAATTTGAAGATTCTATTTCATAATGCTACTGCTAATGGCTCATACCATATTTAAAACTGGTCTTCTCAACATCCAAATATGTGCTGAAATGTCAAGTGGTCTTTTCAAACACAGATCAATTTCTAACATTCATAAAGTTAAAACTACACAGGCTTTAAATGCCAATGCATATGAAAAATTATTGAAAGTAAATAACAGTAAATAAAAAGGCAAGTGAAATAACAAGACCTGGGTTTTCTGAGATAACTTGTCATTTCTAGAGATCTGAGCTCTGGCAGTGGCACTCATCTACAGGGTAGTATCTTCCTTCTAATCCAGGATTTAACTATTATGTACCAAGTAGCTTTTCCCCCAAGGATTTCTTCATTCTAAGGAATTTCCTGAGAAGTAGTTTTTTCATATCCAAATTATAAGCAATAATCTATGTCTTTCTTCTATTTGAAGAAAAATTAAATTTGGTTCTGTAGAATATCATGGAGCAAAGATAATGCAAACCCACTGTCTGATCCTGTCAATGAAAGGACATGGAATTACCTACTTTTCAAAAGAGAAAGGTACGGGGCTTCCCTGGTGGTGCAGTGGTTGAGAGTCCGCCTGCCGATGCAGGGGACACGGGTTCGTGCCCCGGTGCGGGAAGATCCCACATGCCGCGGAGCGGCTGGGCCCATGAGACATGGCCGCTGAGCTTGCGCGGCTGGAGCCTGTGCTCCGCAACGGGAGAGGCCACAACAGTGAGAGGCCCGCGTACCGCAAAAAAAAAAAAAAAAGAGAAAGGTACAAGCTTATGTTTTTTAAGAAATGAAGTCAAGGTAAGCATTAATTTTATGTTAATAAAATACATGTGATGTTGAAAACACTAATCAACTTACAGATTATATTTCACCACAAATTAAGAAATGGATAAGTCACTATATCCTTTTATCTTAAACTTCTTGAGAAATCTAAACTGCCTGGAGTGTTCAACAATAACACAGACAACACAGTTAAAATCCCAGTCTTCTTCCTGGATTTTTCTAAGTCTTAAGAAATTGCTTCAGAGTCTAAAAGTCCTCATTTAAATAAAAAATTAAATACTAAACTAGACATACAGTTCATTATAAAATGTAACAAGAAGCTCTTACTGGTAGAACCTTTGTTAAAGTAAAATGCTAGCTGGAAACCTGATTGTAAAATAATTTGTAAAGTACAGTTGACCCCTGAACAACAACGGTTTGAACTGTGCAAGTCCACTTACATGCAGATTTTCAAAAATAAATACTGCAGTACTGCACGATCTGCAGTAGGTTGAATCCATGGATCAGAGGAACCTCAGATACAGAGGACTGATGATAAATTCTACTCAGATTTTCGACTGTGTGGAGGGCTGACACCCCTCACCCCCCATGTTGCTCAAGGGCCAACTATAGTTCCATATTAAAACCCTCTGTGATCTTCTGATTATGTCCAGTCAAACCTAACTTTGTATTTTTTAATTGTTAAACTTATTTTGGTCACACTTGACAGCAGAGCTGAACACTGTTTCTTATTTTAAAATAATAACTTTTCTTTGTGAGGCAGTTTATGTCAAAACATTTCTATTTGTGCCCAAGTATAATTTGCAATGATATCAGGTCTACAAGCAGCTGAAGAAAGCAGAGGAATATTATAAACCTTTAAAGGAATTTAAGAAGTTAGACTGGTAATAATATCTTGCATTTGATTAGTCATTTAAAGTTCAGAAAGAACCCTTCAAAAACCTACCTCATTTTATCTTCAGTGAGACCCCGTAAGATCAGGCAGGGAAGTGTTTATTAATTCCCATTTTAATGTAATGATACTGAGGCTCAGATAGATTACTAACAAATCCCTAGGTCATACTTCTGATCAAGGGTAGGTCAGAACTCACATCTGGATCTTCTCACTTCTTCTGCAGTCCTTTTTAATATTATGTCTTGTGCCACTTTACTTGAATTTAGATATTAGATATTCTAAACATTCTACATATTAAATATCTACACTTATCCTCTAAAATTTTGATCTTCCCTCCTCAGAAATCTCATGGTTCCTCCAAGAAAAATGGAATACTCTAAGATTGATGATGTTTTCCTTATTATATTCAAATTTTTGAACATTACTATATATTATACTAATATTATCTTTCTTTGTTCTCACGTCTAAACTTTTCACGTAGTTAATTTGAATGATTCACATAGATTTTAGTTGTTTCAAGGAAATGGTTAGATGGCCTACCATACTTAGCTCATAGTAGGTGTTTAAGAAATTCTTTTTTTAATTGAGCAGCTTCTATCTAAAGACACGATTATAGATTGTGTTAGCAATGGACTACGACTAGAACATTCAGAAAATTCTTATATATTATCTTCCCTAGAAATGGCTGACAAATTCATTCTGATGAAAGACAGAAACGGTGCACTGAATAGATGCTTTCACAGAAGCATTGGAGCCCATGAAAATAACCCAGACAGTCTAAATTAGCTTCTGGTGTGCTGACAGCCTGTTCAGCCTCGTGTATGAATACCCCTTTCATGATTTAAAAACATTTTGACATCTAAAATAACATTAAATCTAGTTATCTCTGATGTATGAAATTATAATACATCATAACTGAGCAGTTCCACTGAACACTGAGGTATTTGGCAAAGCAAATTCAATAGCATAATAAGTCTATGTTTTTTCCCTCTACCCATAGAATTTAAGCAAAAACTTGTGTTATTATAGTAGTTTTTTTTTTTGACTGTTAATTTCAAGACACTTTAACAAAATATAGACTTATTCCTATATTTCAGGTTGCTTTATGGAATTGGTCAGAATTATTAATTGATTTTACAAATATGAATACATAAAAAAACCCAGAAACAAAAGAAGCAAGAACATTTCACAGAGCAGTATGTTGAAAGCTAGGCCAGCTCTGTTGACTGCTAATGTTTATTTATAATGCACTTCATTAAACCCTTTGACTTTTTCAAGGGGCCACCTATAAACCAGTTATGATTTGTAACTTTCAGGAATGTGTTCTACTCTCAGCCATTATGCTTCAAACCAAGTGTTTGAGACTTTCCCAAAGCTCAGCTAAGTATCAGAACCTAAGCCAGAGCTACCCAGTACAAATATAATGCAAACCACATAGGGAAGTTAACATTTTTCAGCAGTCATATTACAAAAAACTAAAAAGAAACAAATGAAGTTAGCTTTAATAATATTTTATTTAACCCAATATATCAAAAATATTGTCACTGTAACATACACTCAACATAAAAATTTATTGACGTTTTACCTTCTTTTCCTTGCACTAAGTCTATGCAGTCCAGTGTGTATTATATTTGTAATTCTAGCGATCTTAATTTGAGAGCTAAATTTTCACTAGAAATTTGGTTCTCATAAAATTTATAGTTCAATAACTATAGTAGATTCATATACCCAAAATATTCCAAACATACTTAAATATTTACTAACAATTGACTCCAGTAACAGTTTTAAATTTAAATTAATGAAAATTAAATAAAATGAATTCAATTCCTGTCATACTAGCAACATTTTAAGTCCTCAATCATTCAGTGTAGCTAGGGTTATGAATTAGACAGCACAAACTAAACAAATTAAACAGAAGTTTCAAGTGGATCAGTATGTAAAATAGGACAAAATATGAAGGATGGCCTCCTAGAGGAAGAAAAACAACAGTAGAAGTGGTAAATATGGATAAAGCTACCTTTCGTAAGCCAAATTAAAAAAAAAAAACTGTTTCTAGGATTATTCTAGCATTTTGTGGTTTCCAGGATAATTTTGCCATCTGTCTATTTGCTATCCAGAAGAAAATACAGAACACAGTTTTAAGGTTAGAATGGAGCTAATGAGCATCCATTTCAAAACCATTTTATCAATAAGAAACATTTAGTCTACAGTTGAACTGTCCAGTACATTGGCCACTAACCACATGTGGCTACTGGGCACTTGAAACATGGTTCGTCCAAACTGAGAAGTGATGTAAGTATAAAATACACAATGGATTTCAAAGACTTATCACACACACACAAAGGTAAAATGTCTCATTAATAGTGTTTTAAGATGGAATACATGCTAAAGTAATCATAGTTTGGATATATTAAGACTATATAATGATATTATTAAAGTTAATTTTACTGGTTTCTTTTTTAACACAGCTACTAGAAATTTAAAATTTCATGTGGTCTTATTACATTTTTATTGGACAGCGCTGTCTAGAGAGAGAGCTTGCATTTGCTTGCATCACAGAGTTGACTCCTGAGGCTGCATTGCTTGGCTTTTGGTTTACCCTGGGCATGTGATTTCTGACATTCCCAGAACTCTTCTTTACCAGTATGCTGCCAAGAAAAGGATGCGTATTCTAAGCCACAGTGGGGCTTTATGACCTGGTTTCCTGTGCTGGCTTTCCCAAGCAAAGTTAGGGCAGACTCCAGGGCCTACATGAAAAGGAAGGTTTACCTGTACTCATTTTCAACTAGGTGTTGTTTTGTTCTGTTAACCTTCTTTTGCTCACTTATGTTTGGCAGCTTGACGGGTGCTTTTCATCCTTTAGGAGTTGCAAAGGTAACAAACTGCACCCCCCATTGCAGGTGGCGTCATGCAATCACTGCATGCAGTTTCACCTTTTTATCACTGTAGGACAAAGGCGTCATAAGAAAAGCACTATGTGAATGATTATATGAATGAAATGAAATCATGAAACATCAGGTTTTTCAGAAGAGCATGTAATTAAAAAGAATCTGCAGTTCAAAGTGGTCATGCATTCCTTAACAGGCAGGCAGTCTAGAAGGAAAGCTATAGCTTTCCTTAAGCCTCAGTCTTTCCACTGCCTATCTGGTTATCAGATGATCTTTGTAGCATGGTCCTGAGGTTGTCAGGAAAGTTGAAAGGACTTCTCCTGTTGCCCCCTGTCTACACTCTCGTTGGTTGGGAAGGAGGGGAAAACAGCTTCAACAGTATGATACCCAGGTGCTTAGTGATTGTTTCAGCCTGTGTTGCTTACGTTGTTTAGACACAGACTGAAGAAGCAGCATCTGGGAACTTCAGTTTGGAAAATCTCTAAAAGTGGCCTTTTCACAGCAGGCTTTTGGGCCTTCTTTGATAAGTGATTCAACCACATGTGGCCTCAGCACTCTGTCTTAGCACAGTGCACTGTCACCGATTCCTCAGTGCAAAGTGACACAGAGGGTGCTTGCTGATTTTGCTGAGTTGCCAACACCACATCTGATGCTCATCACCCTTTGTGATGTTTCCTGGCACCTATCATGAACATAGAAAGTTTGCTTCCACACCACAGACTCTCTGCATTTGGCCCTAGAAAGGAATTTTGACTGTAGCTCTGGGGTTCTAATACAACACACTCTTGCATGGCCCAGGTAATAAGGAGCAGATCTCTCCCTGCCCCGTAACACTGTGGTGATGTGCCTCTAAGGATCCCATGAGGGGGGCCCTTAGAATATGAAACAGTCAAACCTCGTTAAAAATATACCATTTAACAACACCATTTACAAGCACAGACTTTCAACAGGAAACATAAAAGGACAGAGTTATAGAGAATGCCCATTGGAGGTCCATCAACTTCAGTACTTCCTTTTAAAGGGTTGGTGAGGTTGTGTGTATGACCGAAACGGAAAATAGCTAATGTAATTCACCTTTTTAAAGGTTAATCTTGCTGGAAGACAAGAAGCTGAAAGGCAGTTTATATAAACACTGACTTTAGCGCCCCATGTGGGTACCTATGTGTATTTCAAATGCATATAACAACACACTCTCTAGTTTTAAGAAATAATTATTTTTCTAATTACTAATTCCAGTGAATTTCCAGAAGAGTCAAGCTGGGATATTAATTACATAATATCTGCCTTTTTCTCCCAGAATTATTTACCCAAAATCTCACTTATAAATAGAAGAGGCATATCCTTGGGAACAGAATGTGAAAGGCATGGGATTTTAATACATTTGTTTTTCTAATAAAAATGTAATAAGTGTTGGTAGAGATGGACAAGAAAAGAAGGAATACATTCGGGACCACGCCTAACATTTGTCAATTAATTTATGGCTTGAATAATATATAGCTGACATCATTAAACAGTTTGATATTCTTTCTTTGTTGTTATGGCCACATTTAATTGGGCCTATTTTCTCAGAGAGAATTTCCAAGATTTTGAATTAAATAATATTACATTTGTTGAGAGCCTCCTGTATGCAGACACAGTACTTGGCACTTAAGTACCTGGCTTTCTTAATCCTTACAACAATCAGCTCAAGTATGAGCTTCATGTATAGATGAGGAAACCAAGGGTAAGTGAGAGCCGTTTCTTCAAGGCCACATAACTTGTATGTACAGAATGCAGACAGGATGCCAGTGTGCCTGACTGTAGAGCCTGGGGCTTTCCATTAAGCTACACTGTTACCATGAAAGGAGTTATGCAATGATAAATATGAAATTTTAGAGATATGTTACTATTTGTTATCATCAGACAGAGTATTAATCTAGGCTGCAGAAGCCCTCAAGCACTTGTTCCCTGGTAATAGAAAATAATGTCAAATCTCTCTGGTGATAGACAGAAGTATGTTTCTCAGTCTTCCTTTCCAGAATCGGCAAGATGAAGAATCAAAAATATGATTCCAAGGCTTGAAGCTTGTAATGTCCTTACTTCTATCACTCAACTCAAAGTTATAATTTCTATCACCCACTTCTACTGAGCCAACAGACTGGCTCTTTATGTTGAAAAAATGCACCTGAGATAAAGTTGGGTGACTATTACCTACTAGCATTACTGTAGCAATTATTCAAAAGTGAGTACTGAGGTTGCTTTTTCAAGCTTGGTGACAATATGATTTTTTTAAATTGCTTGGAATAGCATGTTGATTAAGCTTAGGATTGATTTTAGTGAGCTAAAATTTTTGGATTGAATAATGTTCGCAGTAACTGTTTATCAATAAACAGATAGAAGTTGCTAATCTCTAAGTCCTTGGCATTACCCTTTGCTTACATAATGGTCTAAATACTGTAGAGATAAATAAAAAATAAACCTATAAAGAAACTACCACATGCTTTTAGTCATATAGAGCACAATACGTCTATATTTTAGTGACAACAAAGCTACAAAATTTTTTGCTCATAACTCACTCTCTAACCCTTAATACTAATTTTAAGCAATTCACATATAGGTTATTCTAGTTATGAAACAGAACAATCTTTAAATCAGTCAGGCAAGAAACAGCACATGGCTGACATTAACCATGGGATCCCTTCAGTCTTTGGTCTGATAACAAATTGAAAGACTGTTCAGTGAATAAGCTCCTATCAAATGCTGAATTGTCCATGTTTATGGCCTTCTAAAGGAAATGTCATAACTTTCCTAGTAGTTCATAATTCTATATGTACATGTCTCTATGTATATATGCATTTTTCTGTTACACTCTTCAGGTAGCATGAGGGCATTAAAGAAAAATAAGCCAGCTTTGTTTAAGATTATTAAGTTAAAGTAAGGCAAAGAGTAAACTTAGGTGGTTTTTTTTCTCTGACTCAATTGTTGATTTGAACCAATCCTGGATGATCTGGAAAAAAAAATAAAAAAGTTTTATAATGGAAGCATGTTAAATGCTCAAACTGTGGAAGGGATACTAGGTGGATAATTTATGATTTTACATATATTTGATAACATAGTACAAACTGTATATTATAGAGGAAAACTGTTGGAAAGGTTGGTAGGAAAATTTCTTTAATCAAATCAAAGACTTGAAATTTGAGTTAACGTTTCAATTCTTGTGATTGGCTGAAGATTATTCTGTTCCTTAAAGTTGACTTCTTTCCCTCTTCTTTCCCTGCATGCTCTTATTCCCTTCCTTGATTTTAGTTCATAACTCATAAACTATGTCTCTAAACCTCTATGGGTCAAGTGCAAGTTGCCATCTTATTGGACACCTTTACCTAAATATGCAACTCACATCACCAAATTCAACCTGTCCAAGGTGGAGAGAAGGGAGGGTGTAAAAAAAACCATGAACGAGGTAATTAATATTTACACAAGTTTTATATGATGTCCCCCAGTCTGACTCTCTTCCTGTGTTCCTTAGCTCAAATATAGTTAAATTAAATACACCTTTTCTCTTAAGTCAACAAAGTTAGAAACATGGGAATCAAGTTTAATTCTTCCCTCTCCCTTACTCCTCACAATCACTCCATTTTCAAGTGCTGTCCATTGTACACCTGACATGTTTCCACATTTCACCCCCATTTTCCTTTGCCACCAACTTTTAGTTGGATCCTCCTGGGCTTCACCTGAATGAATTACTACCAGAACTGCCTATCTGTTCTTCTTGCCTTAATGGAAACACCACACTGCCTGTGGTTTTTTGTTTGTTTTTCTAATGCAATCTAATCATATTACTAACTTTCTCCAAAATCCTTTTATGTTCGCCTTTATCTCTGGCATTAAAGTCAAGCATCTTGTATTTACATTCAAAGTATTTTATAATACGGCTCTGGTTCCCTTTTCTTTTTTTTTTTTTTTTTTTTGCGGTACGCGGGCCTCTCACTGCTGTGTCCTCTCCCACTGCGGAGCACAGGCTCCGGACGCGCAGGCTCAGCGGCCGTGGCTCACGGGCCAGCCTCTCCGCGGCATGTGGGATCCTCCCGGACAGGGGCACGAACCCGTTTCCCCTGCATCGGCAGGCGGACCCCCAACCACTGCACCACCAGGGAAGCCCAACTTTTCAAGCCTCATCTGACACCACCCCACCCTACTTTGGTTTTATAGGACTTTTATTCTTGGCCGTAATCTAAATCCTGGCCTTAATCCTTAATTCTTGGCCTCTAATTTTTATTTTTAATCTTCATTTAACTTATTATAATTACAACTCTTGTCCCCTATCTAGCACTCTTAATTCCTCTTACTCTGCTCTATCCTTTTCTCCTACAACATCAATCACCTTCTAACCTATCAATGTTTTACTTACTTCTCTATTATTTACTGTTAATTTTTATGTCACTAGAATTCAGGCCTCACTAAAACAGGGATTTTTGTCTGTTTTGCTTACCTATATACTTATCATTGCAAATGACTAGAACAGTATCTAAAACATAGTGAGTATTCAATACATATCTGTTGAATGAATAAATAAATTCCCTTCGAATGACACTGTTCCTTGCATCTTCTGTTTCCAAGACACCCTCATCCCTTGCCTAGTTACCCATCCTTTAGCTGGCAAAAGTCTCACCTATCCTTAAACTCATAAATTTAACATGGCCTTATTTTTGAGATTTTTCTTGATTCCTTTGGTGTAATTGATCAATACTTATCCTATGCCTCCACAGCACTTAACCCAGTCTACCTTGGGTTATGCTCCATTATCAAACTGAGCAATGCATCTTCCCATCTGTCCAGCCTTACACACAGTAGGAACTTAATACATGTTCAGTAAATTGACTTTAAACAAAGGTCTAGATGGGAAATAAACTGAGGAAAATAAGACACGGGTGTATCAAATGGAATCATGGTAAGGCTACTATTTTGGTTGAGAAACAGCAAGGACAAAGGGAGACAAGCTGTCATTTCCTAAATCTGTATTCACTCCTCAGGGAGAAAGGACTAGATCGAATGACCTGTATTCAGCCAATAACAGGATATTTGGAGACTCATTATCATTTAATACTTTTAGAACAGCTGATATTAATTTTGGATATACTTAACAGGGCAAATGCCATCTATGAAAGCAAGATTCCTAGAGCATTAAAATAGTCCTTAGTGTTTTTGCAACTACCTTTATCTATCACAGGTTAGCTTAAGTGATCTAACGATATCACAGCAATGGAATTTGCTCCAGGCCACTAGTCAATTCTGTGTGCTCTAAGACTCTACATGGTAAGCCAAATGTTAAGCAGACAATGAAATAAACCAGAGTTGGCATTAGAAAATAGGCAAGCACTGATTTTCTTTTCACTTTTTTATTAAAATGTTAAAGAGGAAACAGATAAACTTTCTTGGCTCAGGTTTTATGACCGAAAAAGGGAAAAATGCCCTGAGAGACAGACCGTAAAAGAAAGAAACCCCAATAAAATTGGAGGCCTAACCTCTCTTTGAACTCCTGTCTTCTGCCTGTGAACATCCGGGTGATCTTCCACGTGGCCCTGCATGGCGTACCCTGTTGCACCTCCTCTCTAGTACCTCTGTGTGGCTGACAGGGTCTTGATGCTCTGGTGGGGTGTCAGGCCTGAGCCTCTGAGTCAAGAGAGCTGAGTTCAGGACACTGGACCACTAGAAACCTCCCGGCTCCATGTAATATCAATCGGCGAGAGCTCTCCCAAAGATCTCTGTCTCAGCGCTAAGACCCAGCTCCACTCAATGACCAGCAAGCTCCAGTGCTGGACACAACATGCCAAACAACAAGCAAGACAGGAACATACCACCACCCATTAGCAGAGAGGCTGCCTAAAATCATAAGTTCACAGACACCCGAAAACACACCACCAGATGAGGTCCCGCCCACCAAAAAGACAAGATCCAGCCTCATCCACCAGAACACAGGCACAAGTCCCCTTCACCAGGAAGCTTACACAACCCACTAGACCAACCTTAGCCACTGGGGGAGACACCAAAAACAACAGGAATTACAAATGTGCAGCCTGTGAAAAGGAGACCCAAACACAGTAAGATAAGCAAAATGAGAAGACAGAGAAACCCACAGCAGATGAAGGAGCAAGATAAAAACCCACCAGACCTAACAAATGAAGAGGAAATAATAGGCAGTCTACCTGAAAAAGAACTCAAAGTAATGAGAGTAAGATGATCCAAAATCTTGGAAATAGAATGGAGAAAATACAAGAAACGTTTAAAAATGACCTGGAAGAACTAAAGAGCAGACAAACAATATGAACAACACAATAACTGGAATGAAAAATTCTCTAGAAGGAATCAATAGCAGAATAACTGAGGCAGAAGAACGGATAAGTGACCTGGAAGATAAAATAGTGGAAATAACTACCACAGAGCAGAATAAAGATAAAAGAATGAAAAGAATTGAGGACAGTCTCAGAGACCTCTGGAACAACTTTAAATGCACCAACATTCGAATTATAGGGGTCCCAGAAGAAGAAGATAAAAAGAAAGGGACTGAGAAAATATTTGAAGAGATTATAGTTGAAAATTTCCCTAATATGGGAAAGGAAATAAACAGTCAAGTCCAGGAAGTGCAGAGGTCCCATACAGGTTATATCAAGGAGAAACATGCCAAGACACATATTAATCAAACTACCAAAATTTAAATACAAAGAAAAAATATTAAAAGCAGCAAGGGAAAAGCAAGAAATAACATACAAGGGAATCCCTGTAACGTTAACAGCCGATCTTTCAGCAGAAACTCTGCAGGCCAGAAGGGAGTGGCAGGATATACTTAAAGTGATGGAAGGGAAGAACCTACAAACATTACTCTTCCCAACAAGGATCTCATTCAGATTCGACGGAGAAATTAAAACCTTGACAGACAGGCAAAAGCTAAGAGAATTCAGTACCACCAAACCAGCTTTAAAACAAATGCTAAAGGAATGTCTCTAGGCAGGAAAAACAAGAAAAGGAAAAGACCTACAAAAACAACCTCAAAACAATTAAGAAAATGTAATAGGAAAATACATATCGATAATTACCTTAAATATAAATGGATTAAATGCTCCAACCAAAAGACACAGACTGGCTGAATGGAGGGAAAAACAAGACCGGTACATATGCTGTCTACAAGAGACACACTTCAGACCTAGGGACACGTAGAGACTGAAAGTGAAGGAATGGAAAAAGATATTCCATGCAAATGGAAATCAAAAGAAAGCTGGAGTAGCAATTCTCATATCAGACAAAATAGACTTTAAAATAAAGACTATTACAAGAGACAAAGAAGGACACTACATAATGATCAAGGGATAAATCCAAGAAGAAGATATAACAATTGTAAATAATATTTATGCACCCAACACAGGAGCACCTCAATACATAAGGCAAATGTTAACAGCCATAAAAGGGGAAACCGACAGTAACACAATCATAGTAGGGGACTTAGACACCCCACTTTCACCAATGGACAGATCATCCAAAATTAAAATAAATAAATAAACACAAGCTTTAAATGACACATTAAACAAGATGGACTTAATTGATATTTATACGTCATTCCATCCAAAAACAACAGAATGCACTTTCTTCTCAAGTGCTCATGGAACATTCTCCAGGATAGATCATATCTTGGGTCACAAATCAAGCCTTGGTAAATTTAAGAAAAGTGAAATCGTATCAAGTATCTTTCTGACCACAATGCTATGAGACTAGATATCAATTACAGGAAAAAAACTGTAAACGACACAAACACATGGAGGCTAAATATGCTACTAAATAACTAAGATATCACTGAAGAAATCAAAGAGGAAATCTAAAAAATACCTAGAAACAAATGACAATGAAAACACAATAACCCAAAACCTACAGTACACAGCAAAAGCAGTTCTAAGTGGGAAGTTTACAGCAATACAATCCTACCACAAGGAAGTTCTCAAATAAACAACCTAACATTACACCTAAAGCAATTAGAGGAAGAAGAACAAAAAAACCCCAAAGTTAGCAGAAGGAAAGAAATCATAGAGATCAGATCAGAAATAAATGAAAAAGGAATGAAGGAAACGATAGCAAAGATCAATAAAACTAAAAGCTGGTTCTTTGAGAAGATAAACAAAATTGACAAACCGTTAGCCAGAATCATCAAGAAAAAACGGGAGAAGACTCAAATCAACAGAATTGGAAATGAAAAAGGAGAAGTAACAACTGAAACTACAGAAATACAAAGGATCATGAGAGATTACTACAAGCAACTCTATGCCAATAAAATGGACAACCTGGAAGAAATGGACAAATTCTTAGAAAAGCACAACCTTCCAAGGCTGAACCAAGAAGAAATAGAAAATATAAACAGACCAATCACAAGTAATGAATTTGAAACTGTGATTAAAAATCTTCCAACAAACAAAAGCCCAGGACCAGATGGCTTCATAGGTGAATTCTATCAAACATTTAGAGAAGAGCTAACACCCACCTTTATCAAACTCTTCCAAAATATAGCAGAGGGAGGAACACTCTAAACTCATTCTATGAGGCCACCATCACCCTTTTTTCCACCCATTTTCCACCAAGGAAAATGGAGCTGGAGGAATCAGGCTCCTGGACTTTAGACTATACTACAAAGCTACAGTAATCAAGACAGTATGGTACTGGCACAAAAACAGATGCCAAAACCAGACAAAGATGTCACAAAAAAAGAAAACTACAGGCCAATGTCACTGATGAACATAGATGCAAAAATCCTGAGCAAAATACTAGCAAACAGAATCCAACAGCATATTAAAAGGATCATACACCATGATCAAGTGGGGTTTATCCCAGGAATGCAAGGATTCTTCAATATACGCTAATCAATCAATGTGATACACCATATTAACAAACTGAATGAGAAAAACCGTATGATCATCTCAGTAGATGCAGAAAAAGCTTTTGACAAAATTCAACACCCATTTATGATAAAAACCCTCCAGGAAGTAGGCAAAGAGGGAGCCTACCTCATCATGATAAAGGCCATATATGACAAGCCCACAGCCAACATCATTATGGTGAAAAACTGAAACCATTTCCACTAAGATCAAGAACAAGACAAGGTTGCCCACTCTCATCACTATTATTCAACATACTTTTGGGAGTTTTAGCCACAGCAATCAAAGAAGAAAAAGAAATAAAAGGAATCCAAATTGGAAAAGAAGAAATAAAACTGTCACTGTTTGCAGATTACATAAGACTATACATACAGAATCCTAAAGATGCTACCAGAAAAGTACTAGAGCTAGTCAATGAATTTGGTAAAGTAGCAGGATACAAAATTAATGCACAGAAATCTCTTGCATTCCTATACACTAATGATGAATAATCTGAAAGAGAAATTAAGGAAACACTCCCATTTACCATTGCAACAAACAGAATAAAATATCTAGGAATAAACCTACCTAAGGACACAAAAGACCTGTGTGCAGAAAACTATAACACTGATGAAAGAAATTAAAGATGATACAAACAGATGGAGAGATATACCATGTTCTTGGATTGGAAGAATCAACATTGTGAAAATGACTATACTACCAATGCAATCCCTGTCAAACTATCAATGGCATTTTTCACAGAACTAGAACAAAAAGTTTCACAATCCTTATGGAAACACAAAAGACCCCGAATAGCCAAAGCAATCTTGAGAAAGGAAAATGGAGCTGGAAGACTCAGGCGCCTGGACTTTAGACTATACTACAAAGCTACAGTAATCAAGACAGTATGGTACTGGCACAAAAACAGAAATATAGATCAGTGGAACAGGATAGAAAGCCCAGGGATAAACCCACGCACATATGGTCACCATAACTTTGATAAAGGAGGTAAGAATATACAGTGGAGAAAAGACAGTCTCTTCAATAAGTGGTGCTGGGAAAACTGGACAGCTACATGTAAAAGAATGAAATTAGAACACTCCCTAACACCATACACAAAAATAAACTCAAAATGGATTAAAAAGACCTAAATGAAAGGCCAGACACTATAAAACCCTTAGAGGAAAACATAGGAAAAACACTCTATGACATAAATCACAGCAAGATCCTTTTTGACCCACCTCCTAGAGAAAGGGAAATAAAACCAAAAATAAACAAATGGGACCTAATTAAACTTAAAAGCTTTTGCACAGCAAAGGAAACCACAAACAAGGCAAAAAGACAATGAAAATATTTGCAAATGAAGCAACTGACAAAGGATTAATCTCCAAAATATACAAGCAGCTCATGTAGCTCAATATCAAAAAAAACAAACAACCCAATCCAAAAATGGGCAGAACACCTAAATAGACATGTCTCCAAAGAAGATATCCAGATTGCCAACAAACACATGAAAGGATGCTCAACATCACTAATGATTAGAGAAATACAAATCCAAACTACAATGAGGTACCACCTCACACCGGTCAGAATGGCCATCATCAAAAAATCTACAAACAATAAATGCTGGAGAGGGTGTGGAGAAAAGGGAATCCTCTTGCACTGTTGGTGGGAATGTAAATTGATACAACCACTATGGAGAACTTTATGGAGGTTCCTTAAAAAGCTAAAAATAGAACTACCATATGACCCAGCAATCCCAGTACTGGCCATATATCCTGAGAAATCCATAATTCAAAGAGTCATGTATCACAATGTTCATTGCAGCACTATTTACAATAGCCAGGACATGGAAGCAACCTTAATGTCCATCGACAGATGAATGTATAAAGAAGATGTGGCACATATATACAATGGAATATTACTCAGCCATAAAAAGAAATGAAATTGAGTTATCTGTCGTGAGATGGATGGACCTAGAGTGTGTCCTACAGAGTGAAGTAAGTCAGAAAGAGAAAAACAAATACCGTTTGTTAACAGATATATATGGATCTAAAAAAAAGGTTCTGAAGAACCTAGGGACAGGATAGAAATAAAGACGCAGACGTAGAGAATAGACTTGAGGACACGGGGAGGGGGAAGGGTAAGCTGGGACGAAGTGAGAGTGGCGTTGACATACATACACTACCGAATATAAAATAGATAGCTAGTGGGAAGCAGATGCATAGCACGGAGAGATCATCCCAGTGCTTTGTGACCACCTAGAGGGGTGGGATAGGGAGGGTGGGAGGGAGACGCAAGAGGGCGGGGATATGGGGATATATGTATACATATAGCTGATTCACTCTGTTATACAGCAGAAACTAACACAACATTGTAAAGCAAGTATACTCCAATAAAGATGTTAAAAAAATATTTATGACCTATCTTCCTCTTTTAACTGTGTCTTCATAAAAGCAGGTGTCTTCATAGGCCAATTGAAAGCCTGTCTGTTTTCAAGAATGCTTCAGTTAAGCAGCTTTTTCCCAGCTACAACAGGCTCCTCACCATAGTGCCACTTGGTGGATTATTTTTTCATGGGTTTTATCTTACAGAAATAGTGTCATAAAATAAGTAAGAAATGCAAAAGATATGAAAATCCAGACTGCTTTTTAAACTGATGCAAACACTTTGCATAAGGTAGATTTGCCATTGTGCTTCAGCATTTGCTGAGCTTATAGTTATAACAAGAAAGAAAATAAAAACACTTAAGGGTTTTGTTGTTGTTGCTTTTGGTGAAAGCAGATGGAAATGAGATTAGAATTGGAAAAGATCAAACCCTTTGGTTCCTCTAAAGCATAAGGAAGATGGCAGCATAATCTGTCTGTTAAGAGCCATATCTCTGCATGTACATTGCCTGAGCTCACCATTTAATACCTGTGTGAATTTGGGCAAGTTAACTAACCTCTCTGTTCCACATTTTTTCATTTGAGAAATAGGGATAATTTTATTACCAACTTCAAAGCATTGTTATATAGATTAAATGAGTTAATGTGTAAAAGCACTGGGAACACAAGAACTCTGTCAGTGTTTGTTAAGCGAACAGCTTTTCATAGAAGGAAGCAAGCTCAGAACCTTACGGCATATGGCATACATGAGAGGCAATACATCAAAATGGTATTTATTTCCAATTTTATCCAGTATAACATATGTTCCATCCAAATAAAACATTAAAATGCAATAACCCTTACTAAACTTTGGCAATTTATTTATAAAAACCGTGTTCTACATTTCTTAGTAAAGGTTTTCAAGCTATCTGTCTCCCTGGTTTCTAGATTATGATGCAACTAGCACCAGAGCCCAGAAAATTACAATTACCTATCAGTTACCTCTTCAATGCAATGACTCCTGAAGCCATTTCCTAGAACATGTAACAATCCTATCACATAATTGTGTAACACCCAAGACACCCATGCCTGCTGTTTAATGCTAATTTCCTTGAGCTTCTGAAGAGGAATTGCTGTTGATGACTTTCATTCGGAAACGACTGACCCTTCTTCAGTGGAGCATCCTGAAAAGAAATCACTAAATATGCCCATATTTCATCTTTTGAATGTCAAGGTGCAATAGGCATGGTGAAGGATATGGTTTATTTAATCCCAAATTAAAATTTTATAGGCTACATTACCTAAGGTAAATTGCTTAATATATTTAGAAGAACAGCTGCTTTCTAAGTGTTTGGCATCCATGTATTTTATTTGAGGCCCAACTTAGATGAACTCAGAGGCACAAGGGCAGACAAAATGGTCTCCACGATATTTCAGATTCTGTATCTAGTCCTCCCTCCCCAGCCACATACACAAAACTAATTTTCAAACAGGAAGTATTTGCTCTAACAGGCACCACTGATTCCAAAGAGATTTCTTAATCCTTCCTCTTACTTTCTTAGTCTACACAATTGAGAAATGGTGAAAAACATTTTACGAGGTAAAGCATCCTGATTTTCAATTTCTTCAGCCTCTTTTGGGCAATACTACATTTTTATTAAAAATCAGTATTCATTCCACATTCAAAAATAGGACTTAAAGCTGGAACTAATGTGCGTTTGTTGGTTTGTGAACACAGAGGAGACTCTCTTGCTCTGCTTCTAAGTAAAGTACCCCCAAATCCTTCTATTACACTCAGAGAATGCAAATATAACAAAAAGAGATGGTCTAGATTTCTGTACAGTTGCGTGTAAGAGATAATACCAGACTCTAGGCCCTCAGGAAGCTATACTATCACATGAGAGAGAAAAGTGAAAAAAAAAAATGAAGAAAGGTTGCAGGATTCTACCAACACTCCTTGCAGCTAGAATTAAGAGCTGACTTCTGCAAACCAGATATCCTCAAATTCATTTCTTGCAGCAACCTCTACTACCAGCAGAGTACAAGCCACCATGATCTTTTGTCTTGTAACTACTATAGGAGCCTCCTTCACCTCTCCCTACTTTGTCGTCAAACTCCTAAACACCACTATCTCCCAACAACAAAGTGATATTTTAAAAACATAAATGAACACATGCCACTTAAGACCCCTGATGGCTTCATTTCACCAGGACTTTGAACGCCCTATATCTACACAACTCGTTACTATCTTCCCATCCTTTCTACTACTCTCTCCCTCCTCAACTCAGTTCCAGCCACTGGGCTTTTCTGGTGTTCCTCTGACAATTGCCAAACAATCTCCTGCCTCAGGGTTGTTTGTGTTTCTGTCGGCTGGGACATTTCTCCTTCCACTCTGCTCTCTCAACTCATAGAGGATCCCCTTCCCCTTCTCACTTACCCAGAGAAAGCTTCCCTGACTCTTCTGTGTCTCCTTATCTACTACTTCATTCTTCTTCATGGCCTTATTCTTCACCCAACATTATGACATATGTTGATTTGTTGATATGATTTTCATCTAGTTCCTCCTCTCAAATGTCCTAAAAGTATTTGTTTCACTGCTGTCTCCTCAGCACCAGCACAGAGGCTGGCACATAGTAGATACCAACAGAAGACCATTAGTAAGTGAACTGATCTCCAGTTTATAGGAAATAAATGGCTTAGCTGTTGGACTATGAGATAGAGGCTGAAAGACACTGACTCTTTCTACAAATGTGGGAAGATGAGGGAATACATCCATTAACTCCCCTTTGTTCCCTGAAATATGCTAAGCTTCAAGATAAAAGGCAAGAGTAAATACATTGTTTCATCTTGGTTTGAGAAGCAATTCTAAATATAACTGAGTCCTTTTGATGACAATCTCTAATCAAATCACCAGATATGAGACCCGCTCTCTAGTTGGCCCCCAACTGTCATCTCTCCGTAAGTCTGAAGAATGGGTCTGAGTCAGCCCTTCACTTGTATTGTAAGCTGGTCTGCATCACAATGCAAACTCGGAGAAGTGTGCAGTTTGATGTCAAGAAAAGAGGAAAGTGATGTCAAAGCAACCTCCCTCAGTACAGATGTCAATGAATTAGGAAAATAACCAAGAAAACAAAGGAAAGTAATATTTCAACACACACTTGCCACCAACATTTGCAGGACTCAGGACAAGAATACAAATGGAAGCCTGCATACCATATGTCTAAACAGTTTAAAGTTATAAATCAAGCTAACAAACTAATAAATAAAATATGTGGTTTCTCTGATCTTGACAAATATACCTTCCAGGGATTTACTATATGGCTAAATTCTAAATTATCATTCTTTAAGTGCTCTGATTTCCATGGTGAGTTCCATGGGGCATGGGAAGAACTGATTATTCTCTTTCCACCTGCACATCCCCTGTTGCCATGAGTGGCCTTGCCTTACATGGCCATCCCTGAAATCAAGCTAGAGCCATTTGAGCAAGGAATTCTGGAGTCCTGGGTGCCCATAGCATAATCTAGAAGAGGAGGTGGGTAAGGAGAGGCATAGCTGGAGGAGGACTAGAATGGAGACCCTCTAGAGTGGGAGGCACAGGGCTGCAGGCCCTCTCATCCAGGCCTGAAGGTGTATGGTCCAGCACCAGTCAGAATCTTTCTGTATAATAAGGAAAGACGGAAGCAGAAAAGTATGGAAATCAAACACAGTAAATAGGACATATAAAGTAAATACAAAGTTTAGAATCAGATTAATTATAAGGAAGTTTAAAACATCACGGAAGCTAAACTACAATGATATAATAGGTTGAATTGTAATACTGAATATTTAAATCAGCACCTCAAGTATTAAATAATAGAATTGACATGGAAAACAACATAGATTGGGGTAATATACACCAGAAGTACTTAACAGAAACTGGGAAGTGAGCACTTTATCCTATTTGTCTTGCCTTCATCCACCTTGCGTAGTGGCTTGTCACAGCTGATTTTCAATTAACATTTGGGTAAGAAGTGGATAAACAAATAGAAAGTTATTAAGAAAAAGGTGAGGGCTTCCCTGGTGGCGCAGTGGTTGAGAGTCCGCCTGCCGGGGCAGGAGACATGGGTTCATGCCCTGTTCCGGGAAGATCCCACATGCCGCGGAGCGGCTGAGCCCATGAGGGATGGCTGGTGAGCCTGCGCGTCCAGAGCCTGTGCTCCGCAATGGGAGAGGCCACAACAGTGAGAGGCCTGCATACGGCAAAAAAAAAACACAAAAAAAAAACAGGTGAGAGAAGATGACAGACAGAAAGAATAACCAGGGTTCTAAATCAATATAAAGATGAATTAGAATTGGTTATTAAGGACATAATTGAAGAAAATATTTTAAAACTTAGTTTAAATTAACAAGAAAAAAATTATCAAAACACCTTCTCTTAAGATTTTGTAACTTCATAGAAAAATAAATTTTCCACATTCCCAAACAGGGTGAAAGAAACAACAATGGATTATTTTAACAGAAACCATTATCAAGAAATGTGTAGATATTCTTTCTGTAGTGAAGAAGAAACAACAGTAGAAATGCAAATGTGATTACTATAAAGCAAATGTGTTAATGTAACATGCTAAGTAAACAGCAACCAAAATATCATATAATTAATTAAAGCCAAAAAAGTATTTGATAACTTTTAACACTTATCCCTAATAAAACCGCTGAAAATAAGATTAGAAGGACAATTTTCTAAGAGCAAAGTGTCTATTTTAAAATTAAAAGCAATATTCTCAATGACAAAATTCTTAAGAAACTCCCTTTAAATGCAGGAATGAAAAACGAGTGCTCACTATTTAACATTATTTTATATTATATTAATTTAAACTACATAATTAGAGTATATTATTTAATATTTCTTATACAAAATGTTTTTAAAATAAAGAGAATAAACATAAATGATATTTGATCCATTAATTCATGTACTTTTAATGTCCTTGATATATAAATATATATGTATTTTAAAAATTTTGCCCTTGACATATAGATATATCTCATATATATGTATACAAACACATACTTTTTTCAGTGAAATATGCTTGCTCTGTATCATTTATTATTGAGCTATAAAGTGATTCACAGTTTCTACTCTAAGAAGCAGAATATATATTAACAAACAGAAGGAAATAGGTTGTTTTTAAATATTAAGATTGTTCCCATGTTCTATAAAACAAGTAGATATGAGATGACAGAGAAATATGTCACAGATGAAGCAGCAAGGTAAAATCCTATAAGACCAAAAAATGCAGAGGAAATAGGTAACTTACCTGAAAAAGAATTCAGAGTAATGACAGTAAAGGTGATGCAGAATCTTAGAAATAGAATGGAGGCACAGATTGAGAAAATACAAGAAATGTTTTACAAAGATCTAGAAGAACTAAAGAAAAAACAAACAGAGATGAACAACACAATAACTGAAAGGAAAAATACACTAAAAGGAATCAATAACAGAATAACTGAGGTAGAAGAACGAATAAGTGAGCTGGAAGACAAAATGGTGGAAATAACTGCTGAGGAGCAGAATAAAGAAAAAAGAATTGAAGACAATCTCAGAGACCTCTGGGACAACATTAAACATGCCAACATTCAAATTATAGGGGTCCCAGAAGAAGAAGAGAAAGAGAAAGGGTCTGAGAAAATATCTGAAGAGATTATAGTGGAAAACTTCCCTAACATGGGAAAGGAAATAGTCATCCAAGTCCAGGAAGCATAGAGAGTCCCACACTGGATAAACCATAGGAGAAACACACCAAGACACAAACTCATCAAACTAACAAAAATTAAATTCAAAGAAAAAATATTAAAAGCAGCAAGGGAAAAACAAAAAATCACATACAAAGGAATCCCCATAATGTTATCAGCTGATTTTTCAGCAGGAACTGCAGGCCAGAAGGGAGGGGCAGGATATAATTAAAGTGATGAAAGAGAAAAACCTATAACCAAGATTACTCTACCCAGCAAGGATCTCATTCTGATTCTACAGAGAGATCAAAAGCTTTTCAGACAAGCAAAAGCTAAGAGAATTCAGCACCACCAAACCAGCTCTACAACAAATGCTAAAGGAACTTCTCTAAGTGGGAAACAGAAGAGAAAAAAATGACCTACAAAAACAAACCCATAACAAATAAGAAAATGGTAATAGGAATATACATATCGATAATTACCTTAAACATAAATGGATTAAATGCTCCAACCAAAAGACACAGGTTCACTAACTGGATACAAAAACAAGACCCATATATATGCTGTCTACAAGAGACCCACTTCAGACCTAGGGACACATACAGACTGAAAGTGAAGGGACGGAAAAGGATATTCCATGCAAATGGAAATCAGAAGAAAGCTGGAGTAGCAATACTCATATCTGATAAAATAGACTTTAAAATAAAGACTGTTACAAGAGATAAGGAAGGACACTACACAATGATAAAGGGATCATTCCAAGAAGAAGATCTAACACTATAAGTATTTATTCACCCAACATAGGAGCACCTCAATACATAAGGCAAATGTTAACAACCATGAAAGGGGAAATCGACAGTAACACAGTAATAGTAGGGGACTTTAACATCCCCCTTACATCAATAGACAGATCATCCAAACAGAAAATAAATAAGGAAACACAAGCTTTAAATGACACAACAGACCAGAGAGATTTAATTGGTATTTATAGAACATTCCACCTGAAAGTGTCAGAATACACTTTCTTCTCAAGTGCACACAGAACATTCTCCAGGGTAGATCATAACTTGGGTCACAAATCAAGCCTCGGAAAATTTAAGAAAATTGAAATCATATCAAGCACCTTTTCTGACCACAATGCTATGAGACTGGAAATCAATTACAGGAAAAAAACTGTAAAAAACACAAATACATGGAGGCTAAACAGTGTGCTACTAAATAACCAAGAGATCACTGAAGAAATCAAAGAAGAAATAAAAAATACATAGAAACAAATGACGATGAAAACACGATGACCCAAAACCTACAGTATGCAGTTCTAAGAGGGAAGTTTATAGCAATTCAATCTCACCTCAAGAAACAGGAAAAATCTCAAATAAACAATCTAACCCTAAACCTAATGCAACTAGAGAAAGAAGAACAAAGAAAACCCAAAGTCAGTAGAAGGAAAGAGTCATAAAAATCAGAGCAGAAATAAATGAAATAGAAATGAAGAAAACAATAGCAAAGATCAATAAAACTAAAAGCTGGTTCTCTGAGAAGATTAACAAAATGTATAAACCCTTAGCCAGACTAATCAAGAAAAAAAGGGACAATACGCAAATTAATAAAATTAGAAATGAAAAAGGAGAAATTACAACTGACACCACAGAAATACAAAGGATTATGAGACTACTATAAACAACTATATGCCAATAAAATGGAAAACCTGGAAGAAATGGACAAATTCTTAGAAAAGCACAACCTTCCAAGGCTGAACCAGGAAAAAATAGAAAATATAAACAGACCTATCAAGAGTAATGAAATTGAAACTGTGATAAAAGTCTTCCAACAAACACAGGCCCAGGATCAGAAGGCTTCACAGTCGAATTCTATCAGACACTTAGAGAAGAGCTAACACCTATCCTTCTCAAACTCTTCCAAAATATAGCAGAGGGAGGAACACTCCCAAACTCATTCTATGAGGCCACCATCACCCTGATACCAAAACCAGACAAAGACACCACAAAAAAACAAAACTACAGGCCAATATCACTGATGCACATAGATGCAAAAATCCTGAGCAATACAGTAGCAAACAGAATCCAACAACACATTAAAAGGATCATACACCATGATTAAGAGGGATTTATCCCAGGGATGCAAGGATTCTTCAATATACGCAAATCAATCAATTTGATACACCATATTAACAAACTAAAGAATAAAAACCATATGATCATCTCAATAGATGCATGAAAAGCTTTTGACAAAATTCAACACCCATTTATGATAAAAACTCTCCAGAAAATGGGTATAGAGGGAGACTACCTCAACATAATAAAGGTCATACATGACAAACCCACAGCAAGCATTATACTCAATGGTGAAAAACTGAAAGCATTTCCTCTAAGATCAGGAAAAAGACAAGGATGTCCACTCTCGCCACTCTTATTCAACATAGTTTTGGAAGTCCTAGCCGTGGCAATCAGAGAAGAAAAAGAAATAAAAGGAATACAAATCAGAAAAGAAGAAGTAAAACTCACTGTTTGCAGTTGACATGAGACTATACATAGAAAATCCTAGAGATGCCACCAGAAAACTACTAGAACTAATCAATGGATTTGGTAAGGTTGCAGGATACAAAATTAATGCACAGAAATCTCTGGCATTCTTACACACCAATAATGAAAAATCAGAAAGAGGAATTAAGGAAACACCCCCATTTACCACTGCAACAAAAAGAATAAAATACCTAGGAATAAACCTGCCTAAGGAGGCAAAAGACTTGTACTCAGAAAACTATAAGACACTGATGAAAGAAATCAAAGATGACATAAACAGATGAAGAAATATAGCATGTTCTTGGATGGGAAGAATCAATATTGCGAACATGACTATACTACCCAAAGCAATCTACAGATTCAATGCAATCCCTATCAACTACCAATGGCATTCTTCACAGAATTAGTACAAAAATTTTTACAATTCATATGGAAACACAAAAGACCCTGAATAGCCAAAGCAATCTTGAGAAAGAAAAATGGAGCTGGAGGAATCAGGCTCCCTGACTTCAAAGTATACCACAAAGCTAAAGTAATCAAGACAGTAGGGTACTGGCACAAAAACAGAAATATAGATCAATGGTACAGGATAGAATGCCCAGAGATAAATCCATACACATATGGGCACCTAATTTATAATAAAGGAGACAAGAATATACAATGGAGAAAAGAAAGCCTCTTCAATAAGTGGTGCTGGGAAAACGGGACAGCTACATGTAAAAGAATGAAATTAGAACACCGTACACAAAAATAAACTCCAAATGCATCAAAGACCTAAGTGTAAGACCAGACACTAAAAACTCTTAGAGGAAAACATAGGAAAAACACTCTTTGACATAAACCACAGCAAGATCTTTTTTGACCACCTCCTAGAATAATGGAAATAGAAAGAAAAATAAACAAATGGGACCTAATTAAACTGAAAAGCTTTTGCACAGCAAAGGAAACCATAAACAAGGCAAAAAGACAACACTCAGTATGGGAGAAAATATTTGCAGATGAAACAACAGACAAAGGGTTAGTCTCCAAAATATACAAACAGCTTGTGGAGCTCAATATCAAAAAAACAAATAACCCAGTCAAAAAATGGGTGGAAGACCTAAATAGACATTCCTCCAAGAAGACATTCAGATGTCAAGAGGCACATGAAAGGATGCTCAACATCACTAATTATTTGAGAAATGCAAATCAAAACTACAATGAGGTATCACCTCACACCAGTCAGAATGGCGGCCATTATCAAAAAATCTAGAAACAAATGCTGGAGAGGGTGTGGTGAAAAGGGAACCCTCTTGCACCGTTGGTGGGAATGTAAATTGATACAGCCACTATGGAGAGCAGTATGGAGGTTCCTTAAAAAACTAAAAACAGAACTACCATATGACCCAGCAATCCCACTACTTGGCATATACCCTGAGAAAACTATAATTCAAAAAGAGACATGTACCACAATGTTCATTGCAGCACTATTTACAATAGCCAGGACATGGAAGCAACCTAAGTGTCCATCAACAGATGAAGGGATAAAGAAGATGTGGCACATATATACAATGGAATATTACTCAGCCATAAAAAGAAACGAAATTGAGTTATTTGTAGTGAGGTGGATGGACCTAGAGTCTGTCACACAGAGTGAAGTTAGTCAGAAAGAGAAAAACCAATACCGTATGCTAAGACATATATATGGAATCTAAAAAAAAAAAAAAAAAAAAAAATGGCACTGATCAACCTAATGGAAGCAAAGGAATAAAGACGTAGACATAGAGAATGGACTTGAGGACACACGGGGAGGTGGAAGCTGGGTTGAAGTGCGAGTAGCAGTGACAAATATACATTAGCAAATATAAAATAGTTAGCTAGTGGGAAGCAGCTGAACAGCACAGGGAGATCAGCTTGGTGCTTTGCAGACGTGACATAGAGAGGTGGGATAGGGAGGGCGGGAGGGAGGCTCAAGAGGGATGGGATATGGGGATATATGTATACATACAGCTGATTCACTATGTTGTACAATAGAAACTAACACAGTATTGTAAAGCAATTACACTCCAATAAAGATCTATAAATAAATAAATAAATAAATAAAAGAAGCAGGTTATATATTAAAAACTAGAAGGAAATAGGTTGTTTTTAAATATTAAGATTGTTCCCATGTTCTATGTGAACAAGTAGATATGCTGGTATATCAATATTTATGTTGGTTTAAAACAGGGTCAGCTTAAGAATTAGCAATCATGTATACCTTTAGAAGTTTCCTCTTTTTTTAAATATGTTTTTAAAGTTTTAGTATGATAACTGAGTTATGAGCTTATTATCCTAAGTCAAATTACAGTCTTTGACATTAGATTAAACTTAACATGAAAAAAACTGCAATAACATAGGCTGCAATAACATAGGGTTTTCCTTGATTAAGTATTTTCAAACTATTTCAAGACAACATAATGTTATTGTCCATAACACACCATACATCCATTATTTTATTGTTAAAAATTCAAATTTGACCATTTAAGATGTATGGATTTTTCTTGAAAATATTGTTTCTTCCTACAAATTGAGCTGAGAGTAAGCATAGCCCAAAGGTATCCCCAGAGTCCCTAGAGAACAGTTTGGGTTGCCTGCCTTTTCTCTGGTATTTTAAACCCAGTGAAGTGCTAATATCATTCTCTACTCATAGCCCTCAACTCTACAGAATTATTTAACATTAGACACACTTTGTATAAGCAAATCACTATTCAGTAATATTCAGGGAATGTAATTACTTGCTTGATTATATTTTGGAATGTAATAACACTGAGGGAAAAGAAAATCAAACAGCTATGACAAAAAGAGCAGGTAAGAAGGTTTTATCATGAGGGGAAAGTTGTATTTTAATATTATTATTTTAAAATCACACTTTTCAATTTTCTTCTTTATAAGGAACTACAGCCAATTACTTCCCATCAACACTGATAAAAAGAGCTGCCTAACTGTTCAACATTTGCTCTACTAATTGAATGATCAATTATTCAAATAAATGATTCTTCCTATCAAGCTCCAGGAAAGGCCTGGTCGTTGTTCAAGCCTCTGATATAAAACACAGGGTGGAGCAACAAAGAGACCAAATCCAGATAGAATTCTAAATTGCTAAGAGAAAAATCCCTCTAATTGGGCTAAGATATATGGCTACCAGAAAGTGCTTTGACCTCTCATGGATGCTGTTCTTTTCTGAGACTGTTAATCTCACCTTCTCATAGTCTATTTTGCTCATTAATTCATTGGCAAGTATCAGTGTATTCCTTAAGAACATGCACTTTGTTAGGTAATGGATTTTAATGATTAGTCTAAATGCACTCTTTCCTTGCCAGCCAGGAAAGACCTCTCCCTAAGTTATCTCAGCCCCAAGAGGTTGTGGGGAGTAGCGGCTGAGGTAGTGGCAGGGGAGTTCTCAGCTGACAGATGGCAGATGTGTTCTGCATTCACGTCCTATATTTAGATGGATTAATAGTAGCTGAAGGTCATTCTGTGAATTTGCTCTTTTAAAGTCAAAATAACTTTTAGAAGACTCACACTGCATGTGTAAGGAGATACTATCCAATCGAATTCAGGATTCCTTCTAAGTAAGTGACAAGCTTTAAATATATACACATGCATCCAAGCAGGAAGCTCTCACATCAATGGGGCAGGTTTTTTCCCCACAATTATTTTCACACACACAGTCTGGACAGAAGTGTTTTGAATGATTTTCCTATATTTTTTTCTTTCATTTCTCTGTCTACATCTCAAAGCCACCTAATTAAACTTAAGATTTAGTAGTTTATGTAGATGATGGCCTAACTTTCATTGGCAGTTCATGCTCTTCCCCAAATTAAGAATATGCTGATGAAAATGAAACTTATAGCTTTTAGAATAGAGATTATTTTGCAAATGAATCATCCATATCAAAAGAATACAGTAAATGGAAAACATAACTCACTTTCAGAATAAGGACTAAAACTCAGATACTCAGATAGAGATATAATCTATTAATGGAAGGAACATTTTATTAAACTGGCAGAATTTTATCACAAATCAGGTTAAAGTACTGATAAAAACCTACATAACTCTAACAATTTTTATGATACCCTAAGGCTATTATGGTGAATGATCATTTGAGGAGCAAAAAGAAAGTCAAACCTTTTGCATGTTACAAACATGACTTTTATAAATTCCAGTGAGTAATAGCCTCCGGTACCAAGCTTATGAGGAATCACTGGAACATCATTATAATAGTAGGAGACCTTGTTCTACTTTCTCTCAGTGCCTGGAACATCAGGTCTCTGTAGATATTTCTTGATTGAATGAACAAATGACTCCAGGTAGCTATGACTATTTTAAAGTGTATTTAATATTCTTTCATAGTAAATTTGAGGGCAGGCATCTAATTTTTAAAATCTTAATTAGATTATATACCACAATTTCTCAAATTTTACATTAGGAACTTCCTGTAAATACAAAACACAGTAATTCAGGGTCATTTAAGGTTACTTAAAAGTAGTTGACTTACTTTGTGTATATTTCTAGAGAAAACACTAAAATTCCTTGGTAAAACTTAGAAACTTCACCTAACATTTTACTAGTATTTTTGTTTTAAGACTTAACCCAATTGGTCATATGATAATGTTCTTGCTTTGAAAACTTTAGAAATTATTATTTGTTTTGAAAGTAGGAAGTAAATATTTTTACTGAGGATAATTTATTGGTTCTGGTACACATAATTTAAAAGCTATTGACGCATAGGGGAAGAAGGATAACTGGGGCCAGGAGAAGAGAGACAATAAAGAAATAGTCTGATCAATAATAAATAGGATAATAAGAAACACCCCAGAGACTCCATGCCTCCAAGTTCACTTAAGTCTTAACGTACTTTACATTTCAAATCATATCTTACAGAACTAGTGATAGGATTACACTGCTAAATCCATAAGCATTGATTTTTGTCTCAGTCACAGATGCATGCTGTGCACTATTGGAAAATTTGCTACAATAGGTTTATGCCATACAGTGACTACCACGTAGCAAGCACTGTATCTATAAACTCGATGAAGTCTTTAATGAGCAATTATCTAAACTTTAGAAAACATAAACAACATTAAATTATGCAAACACCTCTCTGAACATGCTCATGGATCTTTCCCGTTTCTACCATTTTTCATTGTTTTAGAGGCTTTCCTATTCCCCAAGCAGAGCATCCTGCTTTCTAAAAAATCACAGCACACATGTGTGAGCTTTCAAAGTGTTTTTAGGAAGTATCCCCAGTGGACTCTGGAGAGCTTGCCTTCCGGTCAGAGAAATAAGAAGCACTCAAATGGGCTATTGTTTTCACTGATAGGTTGACCCCATTCCTTGTGGAATTTTGGATTTAGTTTCACATGATTTAGTTTCACATGGCGGTAGATCAGTGCTCAGCAGCCAACAGAGTAACAAGGACCTGGCACTTCTGAGGCGTGATAAGGAACCTCAGGGAGCACAGGCAGAAGATAAGGAGGTGACAAAATGGCAGCCTTGCCTCCTGTCTTTGTTAGTTCTGTCAACTACTCCTGGGAGAGGGTCCTTAGATGGGGCCAGTAGATGGATAAGAGCCATGAGTAGTCCCTGAAAGACTTGTGGCTTGATGACCAAAAAATATGTATTATAGCATTTGTTGCATTTATCACTCTGCTCCTCCTCCATTAGGAAGCTTTCTGTAATATCCTCTTTAAAGTTTCCGATCTGACGATTCTCTTTGTTCCTTACTTTATTTTCATGCTCTCCATGTTGACTTAACTCTCTTCAATGAAAAGCAATCATATTTTGTCCCATTTTCTCATGCACGAATTTTCATTTGAACAATAGTTGCATATCTAGTTTCTTTCCAAGTATTTTTAAAATTACTTTTAATAATTAAAACAATATAAAACATTTAAATTTATTTAAAACAAAATCAAGGTTATCAATTTGTATTTTATGGCTCATTAATATGGTCCAATTTGGGCAGAATATAAATAATACATTATAAAGAACACTCAAAATCACTAATATAATTATGATTACAAATTACTGTGTTTCCTGATGTCTAAGATTTTATATTCCTTACGTAACCATCTTTAAGATAACTTTTTAAAAGTAGCCATTAAAAAAAAACCCTGCAAACTAAAGCTCGAGATTTGTTGTGAAGCTATTTTTCTCACCTTTCTTTCTACGTGACAAATGACTCCCTTTTGTGAATATACTGGAGTAAAACCACACTATTTGTTCAGAATTCATTAAATGATCATTTCTAATTTCTATGATTAAGCACTTAGCTTCAGATTTTGCACATAGCTAATAGCACTGAGCCCACTTTAACTAATTTAACCTCATTAAAGAAAGGATCTCTTTCCCAGGGACCATGTGACAAGTGAAATGTAAAAGTTCATATTTTGTTCGATTTTACCAGGCCAATTTTAAATCTTCATTGTTAAATCTTCATACGAATATTTGTTATGTATATAATTTATACGAGAGAGGATTTAACTCAGTACACGAGAAGACACTTAGGATTTCAACATCTTTAAATGCTAATATGTAATACCCTTATTGCTTATAAATAGATTCTTAATGAGCTTTTTATTTTAGAATCATATGTTTTTTAAAATTTTTACTGCACTATCCTCTAACAAGGCACAACTTGAATTTCTCATAGGCACAGAATGAGACGCATGCTTTGCCTCTGAATATGAACACTCATCATTATTGAGCATAATAGTGCTGCTAAGCGAGTCACTTTGAAGAGTTACATCATGGAGCTGATGTGATGTGTTGATTGTATATTTCTGTGAAATTATTCATGAAGGTGCTGAATGGCTTGAAGTTCACAGCAGATCGGCTGTAAAAGGAAAATATGCCTGTGTGGGTGCCATGTTGCTAGAAGAAAATGGAAGTGGAAGGAGTAACTATTCCTATTCTTATTTCTTCTTATTTTATCTTATTTCAAATAAACATGCCTTTCTTAACTTCCCCTCCACCAAAAAAACCAAGAAAAACACCACACCGCCACCACTATATATCCACACCGCCACCACCATATATCCCCGTCTGTGAGACAGTAACCTTGGTTAGCATTAACTTTAACAAAAAGTAATTAAATTTTGAAGAATATGTCTAAAGCTCAGATATCAGAATATCAAATTAACTTGTACAACTTAATTATTTGATACTTTATGTCTAAATTTTAAGTATGTTACTGTCAATAATGAAGACTTGGAAAATTGTGAAAAATACTGCATATACACTTACCAACTACCTAAATGGCAACATATGTGCCTAGATATTAAAATAACCCCAAAAAACCAAAAAACACCCAAATCCTGCTAAAGCATTAAATGAAAACTATAAATTTACAAAACTATTAAGATATTCAGACACGCTAGTATGGGGTCTTCTCATGCTAGTATGCTATCAGTTTAATAGTGATTGGCTGTTGACACAACCCTGAATATAAGTATGAATGTACGTGTGCGGGGTGGGTAGGGGCAGCTGGTCTGTAAGAGAGTGTTACTAGAAGAAAAGAGCAAAGCCCACACTCTAGGGTTGCTAAAGCATCCACCCAGAAGCTCAGGAGCTGCAGACAAAGCTGGGTGAGAATCTGGTCTCTAGGTTTCCCAGCCAATCCGGAATTGATGCCAATGAATGGGTTCAGGTCAAGAGTGGCCTATTTCAAAGTCCGGTGTCAGCACTTTTTACCAGGATCATCACCTCAGACCTGCAGGAATATGTCCAGGTTTTGTGGCACCTAAGCTTTAAAAATTTGGGAGGCCCCAATAAGAAGGAGAATCCAGGGCTTCCCTGGTGGCGCAGTGGTTGAGAATCCGCCTGTCAGTGCAGGGGATGAGGGTTCGAGCCCTGGTCCAGGAAGATCCCATATGCTGCAGAGCGACTAGGCCCATGCTCCACAGCTGCTGGGCCTGCGCTCTGGGGCCCACGAGCCACAACTACTGAAGCCTGTGCACCTAGAGCCCGTGCTCCGCAACAAGAGAGGACACCGCAGTGAGAGGCCCGCACATCGCAACAAGGAGTGGCCCCCGCTCGCCGCAACTAGAGAGGGCCCGCGTGCAGCAGCAAAGACCCAATGCAGCCAAAAATAAATTAATTAATTAAAAAAAAAAGAATCCAAAATCACGTTTATGCATTTACATACAAATTAGATATTTTATTTACAATGAGAAAAGAAATAACAAATTAAAAATCTGAAAAAAATGACAACTATCACAATTCAGAAAAGTAACATTTTTTTCCTTTTAGATAACTGCGTATCACACTTCTATAATACTTTTTATTCTTGCATTTTTTAATTTACCTGCTCTTTGATGGCTTTTCCATCTAACAAAGGTTTTGTGTTTAGTATATATCAATGTAAGGTCTCCTTCCCTTGGGTTATAATTTCAAGCTTGAAGTCCATTTTCATGTTGGTCTTTGAAAAGTTTTTCAATGCTACTTCCTTTTAGCTTCTTATTCCTAAACGCACATGCTTGGTTCTACTTGTTTTTTTTAAATAACATTTTTATTTAACCAAATAAATCGAAACATTTTTATTCAAAATGTAGTCTACATCAGAATGAAGAACAAGGTATATTATATCCTTTTGTTCTTTCTGAGCCTGAAATACACTGTTCTTCGATTATAGCACATCTCAATTCAAAAGTTAAATTTGATCAGTTATATTTGATTTGTATAAGGATTTCATAAGGTCTACAGTTGTAAGAGAAGATTTTTTTTCTTTTTAATTTCTCCAAACATCTTTTTTGTTGTTGTTGTTCTACTTTTGATGGCAGGAGGTCATTGGCCTGGTTAGTACACCTACTTCAGTGAATCACTCTTCTCAGTTACACTGCCCGGCAGATGTGACAATGGGTTTGGTTTCACTGCCACCACTGTCTTTCTCCCTGTGACAGCTTTGCTCTCTCTCCTGACTCCACTGTGACTTGTATCTCTGGCCTTTCCTTATAGCAAGTTGGGATACAGAGCAGGGAACCTGAACCTGAAATCTTTCTTTAAGCAGAAAAGAATAGAAGATAACTCTGTGTACTTTGCTTAATATGATAAAACATAAAAGCTCACATTCAAAGAAGTGCTCTCTCAAATTTGGGAATTGGAAGCATCTTTATTTGCTTTAAATATTTTAACACTTTTTGCCCACTATATAAGATAAACTTCCATATAGAAACATAATGTACATATTCTCCAAAGATCTCTTTTCTTTGAAGTCACAAACATCATCTTGCTTATCTGATTACTTCTAGTACACTTGCATGAGAGACAACTCAGAACTATCCTGTGTCATTTTGCATAAGTCAACCTTTTGGGAACAGAAAATAGCTTAGCTTTTAATCGTGCTTATTAATATAGGATCAAACTGGCATTCAAAAGGAATTCATAAGGCATAGGTGACCCACCTTCTAATTTGGGTAAGTACATACTATAGAGTCCCCAGGCAGAGTAATCTACTATCTGCTTGTGTCTCCTTTTGGCATTGGGATAAGTAGCCTTGCCATCATTTGCTTCTAAGTTGATTCTCCTATTAGCCACTGCTTTATCAATGCTTGGCTGAATGTAAAACTAGAAGTGAGCAACTTCCTCAGGGTGCACTGCTTTTGATGAGTTAGCTGTCAAATGCTCCATTGTCCAAATTACTGTAGATTTCCTGCTAAGAAACAATTTACTGTAGCATTTGGCTATCAGTCTTGTGGGCTGTGTTAGTTTGTGGGTATCTAAATCTGATTAACTTACTGCAGATACACAGCAGTTCCTACTGTTGCTTTTCCCAAATTTCCATTTACTGTATTGTTAGCAGGATACAATAACAGAGGCTCTATACAGGAAGCATCCCTAGAATAAACAGTAAACAATGCTGCCAAAGCTTAATACAATATCAAAGCTGAAGATAAGTGTGAAAATAACAAATCAAAAGAAGAGGATGAAGAAAAAAAGCTAAATCATCAACACATCCTCATTTTTTCTTCTTCCAAAAAAAGACAAGCAAATTATCTGTGAGATATATATATTTACCTTTAGTTAGACATCTTTTTCAAACTGATAAACAGTTACAAAAGGGTAAGTACTATAAACTCTATGTGTATGGATTTTCCTTATTGTTGTTGTTAAATGCATAAAAGTAATGGGATGTTAAATCTCTTTGGATGCTTTAATGTTTTCTCCTTTTAAAAACTATTTCCATAATAGTCATCCTCAAGATTTCTGTTTTGGATGTTAAGACTCAGTTATCACTTTACTGATTCAACACAACAACTTAATGATGAGTCTATTTAACTTTTTCTAACTGCTTATTTATATAAATACTAAACAACAGCACACCAAAGAGATTTCTGTGATAAGGAAAACAAGCTGTTTACTCCTTATTCAATATGAGGGAGTTGAGTACTAGACGTAATCACTCATTGCATTCAAGTTAGGACTAAACATCAGTTCTAATATTGCATTTGTGATAATACTGACATTCATATTTGCTAACTTAATTGAAGCATGACAACTAGCTTTAATATAAACTTGCCAATTTTTAACAAGCTGAGACATGGACATTCTCATTACACTGGCAAATAACTGTACACATAACCTTTTCATCTTAATTTTCAGTAAGACCACGGGTTTCCTCTTCATGTCAGGATACTCTAATTTGTCTCTTTCATCTTTCATTTTAAAAAGAGCACTAGATTCTTTCCAAACATTATTTTACTTTAGCATATTATACACTTTTGTAAATAGCATTAACTAATTTACTTCATAAAGTGTCACTTATTAAATGAGCAGTAGAGTTGAAAAAAACAATTTACTCTAAAATAAAGTAATAACTAAAACAGTATATTTCAAACCCAAATATTTTGCTGTATATAACTATAACTAATTATATATATCCTAAATACAGATGTAATATATATAGGTATATATGGATATATACTTTTTTTTTCCAATAAGCTTTATATGAAAGCTTGTCAATGGTAAGTTTAAGAACAGAACTGAATATTTTCCCACATCAAGCCCATCTATGGTTACTTTCTTAAATCAACTCATGAGCGAGTTTGTTTATTTATATTTATTGAGTAACTATTATGTACCAGGTCCCGTGCTTGGGCTCATATATACAATGTGCTTATGGAAAGTCCAAAAAACTCACAGTAAAATGGAAGGAGAGATTGAAAAATAATTAAAATTACAGGAATAATAGATAGTAGTATAAAACAAAAGGAACAAATTGTGCCTACAAGGGAGGAGGTCAGAGAAGATTATGTTTTAGCAGAATCTTGAAAGATGACCTGGTTAGGTCAGCAAGTGGGTGAAGGGCACTCTACACACTTGCCATGTTACAGAAGTAGGGCCAAACAGAGCAGCTGTGAAGCAGCACAGGAAATCTGGCAGAGCTGGAACACAGGCCTCATGTGTATGAGTTTGGGTAAAGGCTAGAGAACAGATAGGGGCCTGGCGGGTGGAACCAAGAAACTTGAATGACATCCTGGCAAGAGACCAATAAAGAATTTTCCAGAGGAGAGAGGTTCATATTTCCATTTAAAAATAATTACTCTGGAAGCTGTGTGGAGGAGGGACTGAAAGCGGGGGAAGACAGAAACAGGGATGAGTAGGCAGGATATTGCAAATCTGGTGAGAGATTACGGAGACCGTACCAAAACAGTGGCTTTGAAGAAGATGAGGAAGAAACTTTAAAAGATCCATAAAGGCTGAATTGAGATGGTTAGATATTCGATTGAATATGGATACTGGAGAAGAGAGATGAAGTGTCTGACTTGGCCCAATGGTTCTACCAATAAATTAGACAAAGAATGTAAGAAGAAAAGAGTTTAAAGAGGGGAGAAGGGCGATGAGTTCCCTCACATTGCATTCACGCCCAGAGGGAGGTCTGGAACCCATTTGGAAGTGGCAGTAGGAGATCTCCCAGAGTGAAGTGAAATGTCTTCAATCACTAGAAAGATTATGGGTCCCTGTTTATATCATTCATTCACTCAGTGCTTTGAAGACTCTGAATTAAAGAAAGAAAAACTTTTCATGCACACAAAGACTTCATTTTATTTCAAACATGCTCTGAAAACAAACTGTGCTGCTCATGTTTTTTTCCCTATTGTGTAGATACGTTGAATTGCTCATACTTACAGAAAGTTGTAGATTACCATCTGCAGAAAGATAGAATATATAATGTTGTACTGCTCAATTTCATTTTGTTCTTATAAAAAATTTATATTTTCATTAAAATTCATTTTTATCATCACTAAACAAGTAAGAACTAAAGCCAAATGATTTTCAGTGATACTTCAGAGAACTATAGAACATAGAAAGAGGAATTTTAATAGCACAGTGTATTATTCCAGGATTCTGCAATTAAAAGTGTCAGAAGTTTCTATTGCTATCAAGTAGACAGTTTTTACATGAAAAAGAAGAGACAAAAAAGTGCTTATAGGGCTTCCCTGGTGGCGCAGTGGTTGAGAGTCCACCTGCCGATGCAGGGGACATGGGTTCGTGCCCCGGTCCGGGAGGGTCCCACATGCTGCGGAGCGGCTGGGCCCGTGAGCCATGGCCGCTGAGCCTGTGCGTCCGGAGCCTGTGCTCCGCAACGGGAGAGGCCACAACAGTGAGAGGCCCGCGTACCACAAAAAAAAAAAGTGCTTACAGACTTGCAAATACTTATATTCTTACAACAAAATTATTATATTTTGCTAATGGCTATACAAAGTTTATCTCCAGAGCTGGCCAGTGGCTGACGGTCTAGTCCCATGATAACAAACAACTCCAGTAGGTAACCTACCTGGATGTCCTCCTGGGACCTCAAATGACACGTATTTAAGAAATACACCATGTCAGTCTTGTTTTTTATTTAATATCCTTTTGCGCTCTGCTATGTCCAGAATTCTTTTCTTTGCCTATATTTTAGTAGTGACCTGAGAAAAATCAGGCTCTAGTAGGATGACAATTGTTGCATCATCCCAAGCCAAAAAGCTGGTCAAGGGCTGAATCAGATTTATACAAAGCTGAAACATCAAGAAGCCCCAATTCTCAAAAAGACAGCTAACATTCTCTCTACATACAGAGTCTGTTAATGGTGCCACTGTTACTGCTGGTACCCATTTTGAAACTCATCTTGACTCATCAGTGAGTCATCCATTCATAACTTGCAGTGTCTCTCCCTGCAATTTTTCTAATGCTTCTTCCATCTGTTTCTTCATTCCCCCAGCTCACTCTTGTATAATTACATCCAATTTCTAACTGGTCTCTCTGACACTACCGTTATGCCCAGATACTCTGTTCGCATGTACTGCTGGTCAAGCATTCATGTCTCCATATTTTTTCAGTTTTATCTCCTTCCTCACTATAGCACTCATCTTTTGCTGCACTCAAATATTTCTTTCTTCTGAGCACATTTAGCACAGCTGCATAATTTGGACATGAATGCCTTTGATCATTCCGCTGTTTCTCTCTGAAGCCCTCTGTCCTCTATCTAATGCCTGTTTGTACTTTGAGATGCAGACGATCTCTCAGTCTCCCTGGTGATGATGTTCTCTTTAAAAAAAATGGACAAACTCTGCAGGGCTGTGACTTGCTAGTCGCTCTTGGGGACAAGAATGTTGATAGCAGGAGACACCATGACCATGTCCTTGCCTTGTTGGGAATGGCAAATGCTGGAGCTGTTCTCACTTCCCACCAAAAATGTCCTTATCTTATGCTCCTCTTATACTTAATTTAATGTAGTATTTTTTTTTCTCTCCATGAAAATCTTCTTGTGGATCTTAATGGACATTCATATGGGTTATAATCCAAGATTAGAAACCTACACAAGATGTCAATGAAATACAAGGTATATTACCAAGGCTTGGACATTTATGATAATGTTTAATCTAAACTCTGGTCTTCTAGATACACTCACTTCTCTTTCACTCCTCACACAAATAAAATGTCAAATCTAAAGAATATTAATTCAAATACGGAAGAAAAAACATGCATTCTAACTCAAAGAAATAATATTTTTAAAAATGTGTTCATGTTTTATGTGACTCTGTGCTCTATTTGTTCGAACTCAGTATCTTTTAGGATAAACAGCCACACGTTGAATTAAATATCCTGACATTTCTAATTTTGTGCATCTTTCTGACTTAGTTCTACTTTTAAAATGTAAAAAAAAAAGTGTTCTGAAGCTCCATCCACATACAAAGCTAACAACTCAATATTTTAAAAATCATGCTGAATAAATTCTAAAACCCCGTTTCTTCCTTTGCTGACCTGACTATGAACTTTTGTAACTAACCCTGTCAAAGAGTGAAGTAAGATTTCTTTTCTGCCCATGATAATGCATCTTAAACATTGGTTCAGTGTAGGTTTTCACTTTAGCTGACAAAGACCCCCTTCCTAAAATATTTTTACTTGTAATAACCTGATTATCTCAAGGATTTTGCTGTTTAGTGGAAAATGCTTAAAATGATTGACTCCTCTCCAAAAGTATGGGAATGATTTCCAAGCTATGTTATCAAGGCAGTTACGTAGATAAGCAAAGCCCGTAAGAATTCCGTTCAGGAGATGGATGGTTCCACATTTGTTCCAGGATATTTTTCATAGTCAGTGAGTAAGCAAACTTGTTTTAAACATTGAAAACTACCTAACAGAGATGATCTATTTTTATGCAAACACTATAAATATAACACATGCCTCATTAATAATAATAATAATACAGAAAAGAGTTCTGGGAAATAGGAGTTGAGGAACATGAAGAATGATGTAAATTAAAACACAACCAACAACAACAATAATAGGACAGCAAAAAAGTACAGTAATTTACCAATCTGGCACTACATAAAACTAGCAAATGTACTTCCTGATGTTTATCTTTGCTATAATTTTCAGAACGTAAAACCATAGGTTGATTAAAAGTCTGATCTATTATTATTCATAGAATCATTTTTGAGAAGTTGTTTATAAAGTCTTGTTTCAAAACAGATGCAAACTAGTCATCTTGGAACAGGTAGGAAAAGCAAAATTTTCACAGTGAAAGTGATGAACAATTCCTTTTGTGTCTTGGGAGAAAGAACTTGCACACTAATTCAAAAGAAAAACAACGAAAAGAAGAAACTGGAGACTCTCCACTTTGACACTCCACTCTTCAGGGTTTATACCCTTTGACTTTCCTTTACCATGGCCAGGTATAGCATGTGCTGTTCCTCTTTTTATCCTTTGGAAATGGGTTTAAAGTGTGACAATGCCTATAGTTGTAGCAGCTTTGTATAGTAATAATTCATATTCTGAGCACTTATTCTGTGCCAGGCACAGGGCTGAAGATATATTCTCATTTGATTCTCTAACAACCCCGTTAAGTAGATCCAATTCCTATCTCCATTCTAGAATGAGAAACCTAAGCTTGGAAAGGTGAAGTAACTTTGCACAAATTCCTATAATTTATAAGTAGTGGAATCATGATACAAACACAGCCAGCCTGACTCATGAACCATGCTCTTAATTCCTTTGTTATACCATCTCTATACATGGCCCCAGAACACTAATTTTTAAGAAGGTAATGGTAACTAATAAGCCTATATATTATATTAAAAAGTATTTTCTAGAATCTGCCAGTTAAGAACATTTTTTCTAAAATGATTTGCCAGGTACAGGAAATGCTACAAAAAGCTGCCCTAAGCATACTCCATGGATCTCCCAGTTGGCAATTTGATAGGTCTGTTATTATTCCAAAGCATTTGTCCTTAACCATACTAGAGCAATCAAGTGAAACAAAGCAGGTTACATTGAAAGTACTTATAAAGCAGGGCACACAGTTATACAAACCCACAAAGCATTCAAAGCTGTGGGAGAGGAAATCTGGTCAATTCAAGTACTAACAATCACAGTTAAGGCAATTTCCCAACATTTAGCTTCCCATCAGTTCTTATAATGGATGTTTTACTAGTCAGTATGAAAAGGAAAATCTAAGTATTTACTACAGAAGGTATGGAGAAGGTGTCTGCGTAACAAAATAAAGCAATAGTCAATGAAATAAAGTAGATGGATAGGTGGATTTTTGACTCTTCTCTCACATAAATAGGAATATGCTAACATAAGAGCATTGCACAGGCTTCTGAAATTGTGCTATCCTATATGGTAGCCACTAGGCACCTGAGGCTATTGAGCACTGAAAATCTGGCTAATAGAACTGGCAAACTGAACTGATATTTAATTTAGTAATAGGACTTTTTTTAAAGTATCTTTGGAGCAGCTGGAATGTGCAAAGGTAGTTTTTTCAAATGCAAATTTTATGAAATCAAATACAGATCAGGCCCTTCCAATGAAAATTTAGCATCTGAATTAAGATGTGTTGTGGATTTCAAAGGCTTATTTAAAAAAGAGAATGTAAAGTATCTCATTAATAGTTTTAAAATGCTGATTACATGGTAAGATGATATTTTAGATATATTGAGTTAAAAATGTTAAAATTAATTTTAACACTGCTTCCTTTTACTTTTTTAGTGTGACTACAAGAAAATTTTAAATTACATACTCAGTGTGCATTCTAGTTCTACTGGATAGAGCTGTTCTAGAAGGTAAAGTTAAAAGTTCATTGCTTGAACTTCTTAATACCCTTAATACAGTTCTTAATAACCCCAATGGCGTCCTATTTTCTGGGCTACATTCTAAAAGTAGATATAATCAAACAAAACAAATAAACACACAAGTAAACAAATGAGATGGCTCAGTGTATCAACAGGTCTAAATTGAGGTTCAAGTTCTGTGTGCCATGGAGCAAAGATCACTACCGCCCTGGCCTGTTCTCTGATTTCCCAAATGGAGACCGGGAGGCTCATTATCTCCAAAGGCTCGTTATAGCTCTTACAGTGGGTGATTCTAAACAGATTCTAAAAAGCTAACTCTTACAGAATGCTTTCCATTTTTCATAGCACATTACATGTTTAATTCACAACAACCTGGTGACAGGCTTTTTAACCCCCTTTTACAGAGGAGAAATCTGAGATGCAAAGTGGCTAAACGTCCTCCAAACTGACACATTTTTAGAAACTAGGGAGCCTGGGACAACAACTAATCTAAATCACTTTCTAGTATATTATACTGATTGTCATTCTCTGACAATTGCATAAATTATGCTGAACAGTTACCATATATTAAATCATTTACAAGAGATGAGCTAGACAGTCAGATAACTGTCATTTCTTTCTCTCAAATATATCTTCCACTCTTTCCTTTTCTTTCACTGTCAACACCACTTATTTTACACGTAAACTATTAGAACTCAGTGAGAATATCTATTAAATATGGATAAAAACTATTTGGTAGACAGTGTCATAACTATCTTAATGATGACAAATCTCTTAACTTTTTCAACTACCATGTTATACAAACTATGATGTGAGCCATGTTCTTTACATGAGGAAAAGCAGTACTTTGTAATAGGTAGTCATAATATTTTCTAATGTAGGTTGAAAAACAAATGAATTTTTTTTTTACAGAATTATATCTTTGAGACCTAGAAGAACTAAATTGCTTAAAAATTTACCCAATTTTCAACCAAGAACCTCCTCCCCCCAGAAACCAGGTTCATTAATGAGTAATTATACAGTTACTTCTAACATTTTCTGTGAGTGAGTAGAAAATAATTATATAACTGATACCATTTTTAGGCAGGGAGAAAGCACTCCAGTAAATGATTAGTCATTAATTAGTCTAAAACTGGTACAAAATTTGGTAAAATTTAAACAATTGGCAAAGCTGTTTTTAAAAGACTTTGAATTATCTAAACACTTTTCCAATAAACTATTTTACCATAAAAATCTTATCACTGAAAAGTGATTAAAAGTGTCACAAGATAGAAAATAAGAAAACTTCAATTTATCAGATGTTTTGTAAACCAATTCAGCTAAATGTATATTACTTGTTCGGAAGGACTGAGGCCATATTGATTTAATTGTGACTATCTAAAAGTAAAAATCTCCCAGGAGACTATAAATAAGATATATACATCTCACATTCCCTGGGGAAATTCCTCCAGATCAACATTCATGGTATTAGATGTTCACACATGCACCCTTTAACCTGGAAACAAAAGAGAAAAGAAACAGAAGGGATCTCCATCCTTGGGGAAACATAGTAAGTCACAGGCTTAGATTTACTATACTGCTCTTCTATTGTGTGTCACTTCATGACAAAATGCAAGGTGGGAGTAGGACAGATGGAGGAATTAGATGGTTCAGAAGGAATCTAACAGTCATGCCTGCTGACTGCAATGTTAACTCCCCCACACCAATATATTAGGAGTTACTATTTTAAGAAGGTCAAAGGATAAAACAAAATGTTGAGTGAATGTAAGTAATTTGAATTTTCCGAGATGGAACTTTTCTGACCTAATCCTCCTCCCTGGCTGTAGAACACTGTTGGAGGAATCAAGGGGGGAATATCAAGAAAGGAAGCAGGGGGCTTCCCTGGTGGCGCCAGTGGTTGAGAGTCCGCCTGCCGATTCAGGGGACACGGGTTCGTGACCCGGTCCGGGAAGATTCCACATGCCGCTGAGCGGCTGGGCCCGTGAGCCATGGCCGCTGAGCCTGCGCGTCCGGAGCCTGTGCTCCGCAAAATGCCATGATAATGGCACTCACTTTTGAAAACCTATTATCTGATAGTTGTATTAAGAAACAGAAAAATCAATGAAGATGTATGGCTGAGTGGCTAAGGACGTCTTATCTGCAAACCCGTACCAAGTACTGTTAATGCTTTGCCCTTAGTGGTGCTTTGATGGACCGAAGCTCATACTGACACAGTGAAATAAATCTGCTATTCTCTGCAGTATTGTTGCTCCATTTGTTTTATTTTACGAGTTAGCTAAGCTTGACTTCTGTACGCAGCTGCTTTCTAACCATCTAACTGAGACTTCTGTCAACTCCTGAAGCTTTATAAATAATTTGTGAAGGCACCTTCAATCCTACTAACGCAATTTTTGAAAGGCGGTAATGAAATCTCACAAACCAGAAGGAGCTAACTGTGCAGTCAGTTCCTCCTTGTACTATGAATAAAATGTTTCTAATTGGAAAATTCCTGTTGGTAGAACAAAGTTTGACCTTTACTTATTCTGACTGCCAAAGGATGAAAACTGGAGTAAATAAACCTTAACAGCAAAAAATATAATGTAATATTTTTCCATTGATTTCCAGAGATAGGCTATGAGTTGGGCTGGAAAAGTTCAGTACTGGGACAAGTACCTCCCAACAGATTTCTCTACATAAATCAGAAGGGATGAAAAAAATATACAGGCATAATTCCAAAAAAGGTATTTGCTATATAAATGTTTCTCATCTGTCCTTATCTGGGATTATTTTTATCCTTTGTTAGTATTATCCAGCTGTTTGCTAGAAAATACGCTCTGCAGAAAGATGCTGGTTCAAAGCAATTCGACAGCACAAACAGCACTAGAAGAACTGATAAAAAAAATGGAGTAAGAACCTTACTCTCTTCTATTGCTGACACCTAAAACAACAGGCAGTGAAAATGGTTTCATTAAAAAATAACAAGTCCAGGCTCACCAGGGGATAGATCAGGGCAAACTGAATCAAAAATTCCTCAATCATTGCTCAAGTAGGTCAACTAGAATTAATTCAAAGGGCAAAGATTCACAGTGAGCCCCCCATTTCCCACCAGTTTGCTTCTTCAGCCCTCCTCTCTGCCCAGGAGCTAAATGGTTTGGAGGAGCCCTCCACGGTGGGCAGGTCATTTGGCCAGGTCTCTCTTTACATCAGTGTAAAAGTGGCCCCTTGTACTGTAGACTATTAGTTTGAGCTCTGTGAGTGGTCTACATTGAAAAGCTAACCGACTGCTAACTGGATCCAAAGTTATTTGCCTTTCAGCAATGTACTTCTGTGATTTTTCTTTAGTTACTGCCTTACTTTTCCAATAGAGTCGCTAATTCAGTTGTATGGTTAAATGCTGATCATCACAGTAAAGCAATTTTTCTTCTGCATAGGTTCTAATAAAGCACTATTAACTTTATTCTTATATGTAAAACTATATTCATTATTTCAAAAAATCAGAACAAAGTCCCTTTAAATAGAGCTCGAGAGGAATTAGTCCAGGTTAAATCTATAGAGTTCTAAGTCTTAGTTTCCTCCATGACCTGTCAAAGGGTACAGCTGTCACAGAGCAGGTTTCTTCCTCCTTAGCTGCCATATCAAAGCGAAAGAATCCTCTTTTTAAATAAAATGCAGCAGGCTGCTTTAATGAAAATACATTTCTTATCTATAGTACTAATTGAGGGGTTTAATAGTCCTGAGTTTTGCATCTTGGTTCCTTCCATGCAGAGCAGATCTAAAGTTTCCTGAGTACCGAGAGATTTACCACGAAGATCCGCTACTTCATCAGAGGACTGGGCAAATAAGTTGTAAGGCCAAGAGATCATGAAAATGTGGTATTCCTTACTTGAAAAATACTACAAATTTCAAGATAGCAACAGCAGAGCATTAAACTAATCTTGGGACCCTTTTAAGGGCCACAACCCTTCCAGTGGCACACTCGAGAAGCTGGCCCTGTGTCTGTGTCTCACTGACCTGGCATGAGGATGTGGGCAGCTTTCAGAGCAGCATAGTTTCTCTGACTTCATCCCAAAGCAATTTCTTTATTTTTCTGAATCAGAAAAATATGGTACCTTTATGGTAAGAGACCTAGGAAATAACCTGCAGACTATTATAAACAGGTAACTGATAAATAGGGCAAGGAGTTTCAGCTTGAGATAAACTCACAGGATATGACCCTGAGGGTTTGTGCCTTTAGGACCCTGGGAAGCTACAAAGAAAGGAAGAGATTCTGATGAGTAGAAAACATGTGATGACCCTATAGATATCAGAACACTTGGATTCAGGATCTGATGCTCATTAACTAGCTATGTGATCTTGTAAAGATATTCCAGCTCTCTGGAGCTCCTTTTTCTCACTTATAAAGTAAAAGTGTCAGATATATGATTCCAAGGGTCCCTGGAATATTTGCTAAATCTGTGTGATGAGAAAAAAAGAGAGATGACCTGTATTCACTTTTCTCAAAGAGGGAAACACCTCTACTTTTTTTTTTTTTTTGGAAATTATAACACTTTGTACAGTATTTTGGTCCACTCTTGGCTTTTTCTCATCCTTTTTTCTCCAATATTTTTTACGTGAAATTCACATCACATAAAATTAATAATTTTAAAGCAAACAATTCAGTAGTATTTTAGTACATTCATAATGTTGTACAACCACTACTTTATCTAGTTCAAAAACATTTTTATCACCCCAGAAGGAAACCCTGTACTCATTAAGCAGTTCCTCCCCCTTTTCTCCCCATCCCTCGACCCTAGCAACCACCATTCTGCTTCCTATCCCTGTGGATTTACCTATTCTGGATATTTCACATAAATGGAATCATATGTGACCTTTTAGGTCTGGCTTCTTTCACTCAGCATAATGTTTTCAGGTTCATCCACGTTGTGAATCACGTCTTCACCCCTTTTTATGGCTGAACAGTATCCCATCGTATGTATATACCTCAATTTGTTTATCCACTGAGGGACCTTTGGGCTGTTCCTACCTTTTGGCTGTTGTCAATAGTGATGCTATGAACATGCATGTACATGTATTTGTTTGAATACATGTTTTCAGTTCTTTTGGGTATATCCCTAGGAGTGGAATATCTGGGTGATATGAATATTCTATGTTTAACTTTTTGAGGAGCAGCTCAACTGTTTTCCACAATGGCCGAACCATTTTACATTCCTGAAAACAATGTATAAGCATTCCAATTTCTCTACAACTTCACCAACACTTTTTATTTTTCATTATAGCCATCCTAGTGGAACACATCTACTTTTTTTTTTTTTTTTACATCTTTATTGGAGTATAATTGCTTTACAATGTTGTGTTAGCTGCTGCTGTATAACAAGGTGAATCAGCTATACATATACATATATCCCCATATCCCCTCCCTCTTGCGTCTCCCTCCCACCCTCCCTATCCCACCCCTCTAGGTGGTCACAAAGCACTGAGCTGATCTCCCTGTGCTATGCAGCTGCTTCCCACTAGCTATCTAGTTTACATTTGGTAGTGTATATATGTCCATGCCACTCTCTTACTTCGTCCCAGTTCACCCTTCCCCCTCCACACACACCCCCAACCCCGCCCTGGGTCCTCAAATCCATTCTCTACCTCTGCGTATTTATTCCTGTCCTGCCCCTAGGTTCATCAGAACCATTTTTTCTTTTTTAGATTCCATATATATAACACCTCTACTTTTGATGGGCATTTATGTTTGTAGAAGGGTAATGATGATGATGATAATACTATGTGCCAAGCTTTGTTTAAGTGCCTCACATGTTACATTTAACTAATTTAGTTTATATTTAGCTCATCTAATCTTATAGATACTTGGTGAGGTAAGTACTATAATTATGCCTGTTTTACAGATAAGGGAGTTGAGGCCCAAAGAGTTTAAAGACACTGACATTCACCTCCTACGTACTGTGTGCTAGGAGTTATGGCAGAGCCCATGGGTTCAGTGCATTCAGACAGGGAAGCCAGGAGGCTGGGTGCCAGAGAAGCGAGGGGAGGAAGAGGAAAGGTGAGAAATCTACCTGTGCTGTCTGGGTGCCCTGGGGAGGAGCAGAGCAAAGGAAAAAGTAGGGGTTTGACAAGTGGGAAGAAAGAATTTTCCCAATGAATATAAAATAAATTTCACTCATGACTCTGAGAAACCCAAGTGCTTTACAAAAAGTAAGAATGTCTACCAAATTCCGAGGTTAATAAATTGATGTATTTATATCTTTGCCAATCAGTATTATTTTCAACTAAACAACTATGGACATGAGAACTCACATTTGTTTTTCTGTTAATCTCATTCCATTAATGATTTTTAAACAGTAACATTAAAGTTAGTAAGAAAATACTTAGGCATCTAAAGGATTTATGTAATTATGGTCTCGACAAAGAAACTGTTATCTTTATATCCCTCCTGGTTTTTCATTAGACATTAAACTAACAATTAGTTTTCAAATAAACACCAAATATATTCTGCCAAAATAGAAAAAAGTACACTGTACAGGATACACTACAAGTAGAAACTTAAGTAGCTCTTTTGATAGCTTTTGTTTATCTATATCATCAGATGCCTAGGACATGAATGTACACAATGTGCCCAGTAACTTCCTTAAAATTCAGTTCTTTGGACAAATGTCCATCTACTGAAGAAACAATGTATGCATTTCTACTGCCCTTCAAATTTTTAGACATAGACTTCAGGGAATAAAGCACATTTAAATTAGCTGTGCAAGGCAGAGAGCAGAGATCATCTCATCACACAACATTGAGACAACAATCAAAAACACTTCTTGGGGGCTTCCCTGGTGGCGCAGTAGTTGAGAGTCCGCCTGCCGATGCAGGGGACACGGGGTCGTGCCCGGGTCCGGGAAGATCCCGCATGTCGCAGAGCGGCTGGGCCCGTGAGCCATGGCCGCTGAGCCTGCGCGTCCGGAGCCTGTGCTCCGCAACGGGAGAGGCCACAACACTGAGAGGTCCGCGTATCGCAAAAAAACAAAACAACAACAACAACAACAAAAAAAAAACACTTCTTGGAAACTGTCATCTATATTTTAAAGCAGTAGTATTATTCATTGTCTGCATTTTGCTCCATCTTCATAATTCAATGTGTCTAGTTCTACAGTCTGTTCATAAAATTGGCATCTTTATTGCACCCTTGGGACACAATTTCCCAAGAAGAACTAGCCAAATGTAGCTTTTTTTGCTTCATCTATGTAAGATGCTACAGTGGATAATATACATCCCTGCTCCCAAAGGGCAGGAAGAAAATTTATATTTCTAACCATATGCAAATTGAAATAAAGGATTCCATGGTTATAATCAAAACCGTTTACTTGGGACATCAAAGTGACTTGGGTAATCAGAAGAAATTATCTCTCCAGAATTTTAATGCAAGGTATTCTGTACTGCTGAGTAATTGAATCTGTTCTGCATTTTACCAAAGTTGCAACCAAGATCACCCCCAATTGTGATACCAGTCCTGCTCAGTTTCGGTTGCCAGATTCTGTAAACTGTCTGCCAAATTAGTGAGAATAACAGCTGCAAGTCAGAAGTCTAACTTCATTCAGCCACTCATTATTCATTCATTCAACAGTTATTTGAGTGTCAGCCTAGGCACAAGGTAGTAAGTGAAGTTCCACCATAGCAGAGGATTCTCCCCACTGAGTGCTTATATCATTCTAAACCATTGTTGATTTGCTAAAACTGTCCATCTGAAAATAAAAACTTGCATTTTAATTACTAGTTTAGACAAAGCAATGAACACATACCTCCTATTTCTTGTTTCTGTTGCAAATTATGTATTTCTAGAAGACAATAGGGCATTGATTTTCAGCCACAAGTAAACAAGGCATCTGGACTTTGTCTTAATGAGATAAAGTTTAGTCTGTGCTTTCTCAGTGGGATGGTTTTTGCTATTTAATTGGTAGCAAAAAAACTTCAGCAGCATGTCCTTTTTCTGCCAACGGTGAATTCTATGCGGGAATGAGGTTGCTGCAGAAGGCTTTCAGATATAAATGCAGCTCTGGAATTAATTAGGTAAAAATCACAGGAAAAATACTGCTAATTACTTGTGAGGAAACTAAAAACATTAATTCACTCCATGAATTCCCTGAATAATACTGGAAAAAAATAGAACTTAGGTTCTGTGTTTCTCCACTGAAATCTTCCAAAATAAGGTCAATTTACTTTAAACATGCTATTTATATCACAGCTCTTTCTAACATCTTCAGCATAATTAGGATAACAAATATGAATAGAAGTATTTCACCTGCAATGCTATGTCCCTAAAATAAAAATGAAATCAGTAGAAAATAAGAAAAAAACCAAGACACAGAAATTATCATGCCAAAAAAGTATTCTAAAAATGTTAAATGAGACATGATTAAGTAGCAATTACTTTAAGTAGGGCCTTCCCTAGAGACTACCAGGGAAACCTTGTCAACAACTTCACAAAAAGACATTGTATTGCATACAACAGGCAAGAATCGTTAAGTTATTGAGGATAAAAAAAAACATGCAAAATATTTTTTTCTCCATTAGTGTTTTCAAATTGAATCATGTCAGTTGCCCACTGAAAAACCCTTCAGTGGATTCCCACTGCACTCAGGATAAATGTAAAATCCTCATCAAGGTCCACAGCCCCTTTTTACCTCCCTATCTTCATCTATATCCACAGTGCGTCTTCTCTAGTTACACTGATCTTTTTCAGTCTCTCAGAGGGGCTTAGTCTTTTCTGCCTCAAGGCCTTTGCACAACTGTTCTTCCAACTTAAAGTTCCCTTTCCTTCCTCTTGAATAACTTCTAGGCATTCTTTAGGTGGTCAGATGACATTTCTTTAAGGAAGCATGCCATGATCACCAAATCCAGAGTACTTTTTGCTATTTATTCTCTCATAACACCCAAGTGGTTTCCTTCATTAATCTTCTTCTGAGAACCTTGCTACTTTCCTTCTCAGCACTTACTAGAAACTATAATTATATATGTGAGTAGGATTTTTTGTTTGTCTTTAATATTAGTCTTCCCCATTAGAGTATATGCTCCTCAGCTGTAGGGACTGTCTTCATTGTTTACCCTAACCTAGCACTGTTTACCAAACCTATATGTTTGCATATATTCACTTATATATTTCTTTTTTAAAAAAAAATTATTTTGCTTATTTCAGCACGCTCTTATTAGTTATGTATTTTATACATATTAGTGTATATATGTCAATCAAAATCTCCCAATTCATCCCAACACCACCACCTCCCCACCACGGCTTGCCCCCCTTGGTGTCCATACTTCTGTTCTCTACATCTGCGTCTCTATTTCTGCCCTGCAAACTGGTTCATCTGTACCATTTTTCTAGGTTCCACATATATGCATTAATATACGATATTTGTTTTTCTCTTTCTGACTTACTTCACTCTGTATGACAGTCTCTAGATCCATCCACCTCTCTACAAATGACCCAATTTCATTCCTTTTTATGGCTGAGTAATATTCCATTGTATATATGTACCACTTCTTCTTAATACATTCATCGCTTGATGGGCATTTAGGTTGCTTCCATGATCTGGCTATTATAAACAGTGCTGCAATGAATATTGGGGTGCACATGTCTTTTTGAATTATGGCTTTCTTTGGGTATATGTGCAGTAGTGGGATTTCTGGGTTGTATGGTAATTCTATTTTTAGTTTTTTAAGGAACCTCCATACTGTTCTCCATAGTGGCTGTATCAATTTATATTCCCACCAACAATGCAAGAGGGTTACCTTTTCTACACATTCTCTCCAGCAACTGTTGTTTGTAGATTTTTTGATGATGCCCACTCTAACTGGTGTGAGGTGATATCTCATGGTAGTTTTGCTTTACATTTCTCTAATAATTAGTGATGCTGAGAAGCTTTTCATGTGCTTCTTGGCCATCTGTATGTCTGCTTTGGAGAAATGTCTATTTAGGTCTTCTGCCCATTTTTTGATTGGTTGTTTGTTTTTTTAATATTGAGCTGCATGAGCTGTTTATATATTTTGGAAATTAATTCTTTGTCCGTTGATTCATTTGCAAATATTTCCTCCCATTCTGACGGTTGTCTTTTCATCTTGTTTGTAGCTTCCTTTGCTTTGCAAAAGCTTTTAAGTTTCATTAGGTCCCATTGTTTTATTTTTGTTTTTATTTCCATTACTCTAGGAGGTGGATCAAAAAAAATCTTGCTGTGATTTATGTCAAAGAGTATTCTTCCTATGTTTTCCTCTAAGAGTTTTATAGTGTCCGGTCTTACATTTAGGTCTCTAATCCATTTTGAGTTTATTTTTGTGTATGGTGTTAGGGAGTGTTCTAATTTCATTCTTTTACATGTAGCTGTCCAGTTTTCCCAGCACCACTTATTGAAGAGACTGTCTTTTCTCCATTGTATATCCTTGCCTCCTTTGTCATAGATTAGTTGACCATAGGTGTGTGGGTTTACCTCTGGGCTTTCTATCCTGCTCCATTGATCTTTATTTCTGTTTTTGTGCCACTACCATATTGTCTTGATTAATATAGCTTTGTAGTATAGTCTGAAGTCAGGGAGTCTGATTCCTCCAGCTCCATTTTTTTCCCTCAAGACCACTGTGGCTATTCAGGGTCTTTTGTGTCTCCACACAAATTTTAAGATTTTTTGTTCTAGTTCTGTAAAAAAAAATGCCATTGGTAATTTAATAGGGATTGCATTGAATCTGAAGATTGCTTTGGGTAGTATAGTCATTTTCACAATATTGATTCTTCCAAAACAAGAACATGGTATATCTCTCCATATGTTTGTGTCATCTTTGATTTCTTTCAACAGTGTCTTTTAGTTTTCTGAGTACAGGTCTTTTACTTCCTTAAGTAGGTTTATCCCTAGGTATTTTATTCTTTTCGTTGCAATGGTCAATGGGATTGTTTCCATAATTTCTCTTTCAGATTTTTCATCATTAGTGTATAGGAATGCAAGAGATTTCTGTGCATTAATTCTGTATCTTGCAACTTTACCAAATTCATTGATTAGCTCTAGTAGTTTCCTGGTGGCATCTTTAGGATTCTCTATGTATAGTATCACGTCATCTGCAAACAGTGACAGCTTTACTTCTTTTCCAATTTGTATTCATTTTATTTCTTTTTCTTGTCTGACTGCTGTGGCTAAAACCTCCAAAACCGTGTTGAATACTAGTGGCGAGAGTGGACATCCTTTTCTTGTTCCTGATCTTAGAGGAAATGTTTTCAGATTTTCAAAATTGAGAACGATGTTTGCTGTGGGTTTGTTGTATATGGCCTTTATTATGTTAACGTAGGTTCCCTCTATGCCCACTTTCTGGAGAGTTTTTATTATAAATGGGTGTTGAATTTTGTCAAAAGCTTTTGCTACTTCTGTTGAGATGATCATATGGTTTTTCTTCTTCAATATGTTAATATGGTGTATCACATTGATTTATTTGCGTATATTGAAGAAGGCTTTCATTCCTGGGATAAATCCCACTTGATCATGGTGTATGATCCTTTTAATATCCTGTTGGATTCTGTTTGCTAGTATTTTGTTGAGGATTTTTACATCTATTTTCATCAGCGATACTGGCCTATACTTTTCTTTCTTTGTGACATCTTTGTCTGGTTTTGGTATCAGGGTGATGGTGACCTCATAGAATGAGTTTGGGAGTGTTCCTTCCTCTGCAATTTTTTGAAGAGTTTGAGAAGGATGAGTGTTAGCTCTTCTCTAAATGTTTGATAGAATTCATCTGTGAAGCCATTTAGTCCTGAACTTTTTTTTGTTGGAAGATTTTTAATCACACTTTCAATTTCATTACTTGTGATTGGTCTGTTCATATTTTCTATTTCTTCCTGGTTCAGTCTTGGAAGGTTATAACATTCTAAGAGTTTGTCCATTTCTTCCAGGTTGTCCATTTTATCATATAGAGTTACTTAGTAGTCTCTTACGATGCTTTGTATTTTTGCGGTGTCCATTGTAACTTATCCTTTTTCATTTCTAATTTTATTAATTTGAGTCCTCTCCCTCTTTTTTTTTATGAGTCTGGCTAAAGCTTTATCAATTTTGTTTATCTTCTCAAGGAACCAGCTTTTAGCTTTATTGATCTTTGCTATTGTTTTCTTTGTTTCTATTTCACTTATTTCTGCTCTGATATTTATGATTTCTTTCCTTCTACTAACTTTGGGTTTTCTTTGTTCTTCCTTCTCTAGTTCCTTTAGTGTAAGGTTATGGTTTTTCCTGGAGATTTTTCTTGTTTCTTGAGGTAGGCTTGTATTGCTATAACCTTCCCTCTTAGAACTGCTTTTGCTGCATCCCATAGGTTTTGGATCGTTGTGTTTTCATTGTAATTTGACTCTAGGTATTTTTTTATTTCCTCTTCGATATCTTCAGTGATCTCTTGGTTATTTAGTAACATACTGTTTAGCCTCCATGTGTTTGTGGATTTTTATGTTTTTTGTCCCTGTAATTGATTTCTAATTTCATAGCGTTGTGGTCAGAAAAGACGCTTGATATGATTTCAATTTTCTTAAATTTACCAAGGCTTGATTTGTGACCCAGGATGTGATCTATCCTGGAGAATGTTCAGTGTGCACTTGAGAAGAAAGTGTAATCTGCTCTTTTTGAATGGAATGTCCTATAAATATCAATTAAATCTATCTGGTCTATTGTGTCATTTAAAGCTTGTCTTTCCTTATTAATTTTCTGTCTGGACGATCTGTCCATTGGTGTAAGTGAGGTGTTAAAGTCCCCCACTATTAATGTGTTACTGTCGATTTCCTCTTTTATAGCTGTTAGCAGTTGCCTTATGTATTGAGGTGCTCCTATGTTGGGTGCATATATATTTATAATTGTTATATCTTCTTCGTGGATTGATCCCTTGATCATTATGTAGTGTCCTTCCTTGTCTCTTGTAACATTGTTACAAGATACAATACAAACATAGACTCTTTTGAAGTCTATTTTATCTGATATGAGTATTGCTACTCCAGCTTTCTTTTGGTTTTCATTGGCATTGAATATCTTTTTCCATCCTCTCACTTTCAGTCTGTATGCCTCCCTAGGGTTGAAGTGGGTCTCCTGTAGACAGCATATATATGGGTCTTGTTTTTATATCCATTTAGCGAGTCTGTGTCTTTTGGTTGGAGCATTTAATCCATCCACGTTTAAGGTAATTATCAATATGTATGTTCCTATGACCATTTTTTTAATTGTAATGAGTTTGTTTTTGTAGGTCCTTTTCTTCTCTTGTGTTTCCCACTTAGAGAAGTTCCTTTAGCATTTGTTGTAGAGCTGGTTTGGTGGTGCTGAATTCTCTTAGCTTTTGCTTGTTTGTAAAGCTTTTGATTTCTCCGTTGAATGTGAATGAAATCCTTGCCAGGTAGAGTAATCTTGGTTGTAGGTTCTTCCCTTTCATCACTTTAAATATATCATGCCACTACCTTCTGGCTTGTAGAGTTTCTGCTGAGAAAACAGCTGTTAACCTTATGGGAATTCCCTTGTATGTTATTTGTCATTTTTCCCTTGTTGCTTGTTATAATTTTTCTTTGTCTTTAATTTTTGTCAATTTGATTACTGTGTGTCTCAGCATGTTTCTCCTTGGGTTTATCCTGCCTGGGACTCTCTGCACTTCCTGGACTTGGCTGGCTATTTCCTTTCCCATGTTAGGGAAGTTTTCAACTATAATCTCTTCAATCTCTTTCTCTCTCTCTTCTCCTTCTGGGACCCCTATAATGTGAACGTTTTTGTGTTTAATGTTGTCCCAGAGGCCTCTTAGGGTGTCTTCATTTCTTTTAATTCTTTTTTCTTTATTCTGTTCTGTGGCAGTGAATTCTCCAATTCTGTCTTCCAGGTCACTTATCCGTTCTTCTGCCTCAGTTATTCTGCTATTGATTCCTTCTAGTGTATTTTTCATTTCAGTTATTGTATTGTTCATCCCTGTTTGTTTGTTCTTTAATTCTTCTAGGTCTTTGTTAAACATTTCTTGCATCTTCTTGATCCCTGCCTCCATTCTTTTCCCGAGGTCCTGGATCATCTTCACTATCACTATTCTGAATTCTTTTTCTGGAAGTTTGCCTATCTCTACTTCATTTAGTTGTTTTTCTGGGATTTTATCTTGTCCCTTCATCTGGTACAAAGTCCTCTGCCTTTTCATTTTGTCTTTCTGTGAATGTGGTTTTCCTTCCACAGGCTGCAGAACTGTAGTTCTTCTTGCTTCTGCTGTCTGCATATATTTTTTGAAATAATGGTTAACTTCTCAATCATTGATTTGGTTCCTAAAATTGCTATAGAAAAAGGTAACCAATTTTTGAGAAACACACATACACACACACACACACTCTAGTGGACAAAACTCTTGTAGTGGACATATCCTAAACTAATTCCAGTGACTTACATCCTTGTATAATCCCCTTTGAGTGCAGGAGAAACCTGTGACTTGCTTCTGACCAGCAGAATATATAGCAAAGGTGATGGAATGTTTCTCTTATGATTAGGTTACATTATAAAAGATTCTGTCTTAGCAGGTAGAGACTCCCTGTGTTGGTTTTGAAGAAGCAGGCTGCCATGGTCTGAGAGAGGCGTGTGGCAAAGTGCTGTGGGCAGGTGGTAGGAGCTGAGAGCAGACCTCACCAACAGTCAGCAAAGAAATATGGCCCTCAGTCCTATGGCCATAAGGAAAGGAATTATTCCAACAACCTATGGGAGCGAAGAAGTGGACCTTTCTCCCACCCCATCAAGCCTCTGATAAAAACTCCCTTCTGACTGACAACTGTGCTATAGCCTGGTAGACAATGGGCAGGGAACTGAGGTACCCATGCCTAGACTCCTTACCTGCAGACAGTGTGAGACAGAAGACGGGTGCTATTTTAAGCTGCTACTTTTGTGGTATTTTTTTCTGTAGCAGGAAACTAATACAACTGCTAAATTTCATCACCTCCAAAGCCAAATAACCATCAAATGTGTTCTTTTTTATTCTGACTTTATCAACTGAGTTTTGGATGGTAGCGTGTTTTCCTTTTTTATTTTTAAAGAGATGATTCTCTCACTAAAAGAAATATTTCTTTTCCTTAAGATATAATCTTAGAGGTATTTTTCTTTTCAATATATTTTCTGATTGGGAGGCTTTAACTTGTTAAAGTGCACTACAGGATGCATAAGTTAGAGTGCACTCTTTGAGGGGGGGAGTATTGAAGCTGCTGGAGAAAACACATAATTCAATAATATAAAACAGACTGGAGAGTAATACAAAGAACTCAATCATATATATTTCATGCCTCTTCATGATATTTTTATTCTAGTCCTCATGTATAAGAGGCTGGGGTGGAGCCCCTGCTGGTATTTGGGGCAGAACAAGTGGTCAAGTGCCTGAGAGTGGTGAGGCTAATTAGACCTCAGCATGCAGAACTGTCTGATATGAGTCCTTCTCATATGAGGCCAGGAACGATTTTTTTTTTCCACTTGTGTATTCTCCAGATGAGTATTTGATATTCAGGAAATACTGATTTTTAACTGAAAGTCTGAGAGATATCAGAGAATGATGGAGCACATCAAGGATAGCATCTTGAAAGTGGTGTCCTAGTTGGTTTTTGAAGATGTGGACAGCAGTTATTAATAGAGAGATTTGAGAAATAGCTCTTCTCCTGTCTTTATGTAATTTCAGGTAATAATTATCTAGTTTTCCCCTAAAAGCTGTTTCTAAACATGTATCATTTGTAGTTTTATTCATTTGGTGAAATGTAATACTATTAATGCAACATCTTCACTTAATTCCACCTCTACCTCCTGGTAATAGTTTTCAGAATGCTTTCTGATCAATGCTATTATGCAACTTAAAGATATTACCTATGTTTCACTCTGCTGGATATAATTTTTAAATGACTCCTACCCCCTGTGTAGCAACCATCAGCTATGCATTTCCATGTTCCTCTCTTCTGCCTGGTCCTGCTGTCCTGGCACACGGAGACCTTGACGTGGAAGAAAGAGTTCTGGGCATGGACAAAGAAGACCTATGTTTAAATCTAGGCTCTGTGATCAAGCACACTTCTCTCAGGAACTTATTTTGTATAATAGGTATAATCTTTCTCCATTTGTTTATTTCTTGAAGAACTGCTTAGCCTTGAGGGAATAAAAATGCACACAAATGCTTCTCCCTGATGATGCAAGACCAAATAGGGGAGAGGAATAAACAGATAATCCCAGATGGCCTTAGAGGGTTATAGTACCTAAGTGTTAACAGGGTGGTATTGAGGACAAAGATAATATATACACAAAAATAATTTACAAACTATAAAAATCCTCTATCACTATATAAATATACTATAACAAGTATTTACTATCTATTTCGGGGTTGTACCCTATACTTTCCTCCTCTCCACTTTAGTTCAGGCTAGTTCTTTCGAAACCTATTTGAAATCCTGATTCCTTGGCAGCAATTTCTCTAGAGTCCCTTAGTCTAAATAGATTTCTCCTTTTTTTCTAATGTTATTAAATAATCTAAAGTCTCGTTGGGATATTTCTTCTGTGCTCCTAAGAGTGATCTAAACTCTGAGTTATTTACTTTTTCATGTATTAAACAGCAAGTCTTTAAAATACACTGTAAGGTATTTAAGATACCTTTTCAACTTTAGGAGTATAAATTACTTCTATGCTCAGGAGGGCAAGAAATTCACAATCTTAGAGGCAGAGAGAGAGAATTAGACAAGGGCACCAATATTTAATAAGTGGAATGCAAGAGTAAATACAGTAGGCGTTAAAAATAAGAAAGGAGCAATAGATTGCATCTGGTTGGGAGAATCAGGTAAGGCTTCTCAGAGTAAGGTCTTTAAATAAGCCTGTCAGTATTAATGACATTTCAAAAGTAAGAGACAGGGAGTCAGCTGGGAAGAGAACATTTAAGGAAACAGTCTGAGAAAAAATGTGTTGGTAGAGTAACTGAGAGCATGTTCTTGAACATGTCAGTGTGGCTGGGACTCACACTTGGGAAGAAGCTCAGTGTGGAGCTGAAGAGAAGGTGTTTAATTTGACAGATAGTGGGAAGCCACTGAAAGCTTCTACTCAGGAAGTCAATAGTGCTCAATAAATATTTCTTAATATTTTTGTTTGATTTCTACTACCTTTCAATGCCTTGCTCCCCCTCAGGAGTCACTGTAAACATTTTAAATATAATACTTTCATTGTGGAAATAAAATAAATAGATATTTTCCATACTCATTGTCAGCTGCAGATCAATCGCTATTTCACAAGTTCTTTTCTTCTGGCCGAAGTCTATCTCTTTCCATTTTCCTCAGTGTCTGTGTCACTGCACTGCTCTATGAATCTTTTACAATTTCTTGTTTCAAGGATTTCCTTTAGGTCATAATTAAAGAAGGAAACACTGGTATGCTTCCTCAGTAGTGTTTCTTGAGTCATCTTTTAAAGTTCTTTCTTGTAATCAACAGGGGCATATTTCCAAAGTAGCCAGCGTGGCTCACAGATGGATGGCTTTCTAGCAATAGAAAGCTACCTTGGGGGAAGGAAACTACTTAGCCTCCTGTGTGGCAAGTACATTAGACATATATAACACAATAATTAAATTGATGAAGAGTCAATAGACTCTAACGGACTGGCAGGAAAAAATAAAAAAGCACAGAAACATTCCCCTGCTCTATTTTTCCTTAAAAGTAACTTATTTTATGTTACTACAAAAACAATGTCATTTGTCAATATGTCAACTACAAAAACAAATGAATAATGCAACTGTTTACAATTCTGAAGTCATTTACAATGTCTGCTAATCTTTCTATGTTCTCCTGGAAGGAGGTCTGATTATACCTGCTCATATTTCATTTATATCTAACCACTGAAGGGAAATGGAATATTTTTGAACAAAACTACCCAAAGGTATGTTAGATAAATATTAGTAGTCTTGAGTTATTTTTATTAGCTGCTGGTACTGATGAAGCAAATCACATGATTCTTCCAGTGCCTACTTGGCCGAGCCTTGTTTCTCTTCTGATTGTGTTGGATGTAAAAAAGTTCAGCATCCTGGCATGATCCACACTACGTTCGACAAGTTTGAGAAAATCATATCACGAGGCCATAACAATATCGTATGGAGAGGATCAAAGCGGGCCCAAGGTTCTAGGCCAAAGTCAAGGATCCAAGGAGTTTTTTTGCCTCTAACTGCTAAGCTGTATGATAACGAGCTTCGTAAGTTTTCTGAGATACTTTAGTTTTCTCATTTATTAAATGAGTATTGACCGGGGAAGTTAGTCTTTATGTTTGCTAAGGGTGCTACCAGCTCTGAAGTTCTATGAAACGAAGTCAGTTTGTTCTTCTGTAATTCCTCTGTTCCTTAGTGCAATGCTGTTGATGCTTATCACCAGCTTCTTCATAATTTTTCACTCCTCCCCAGATGCATCAAACTAAAAACAACCTATACATATATTAAGTGTCAGGAAAAAAATCTTTGAAATCACAAAATTTAAGAAATATGAGGGGTTTAAAAATAAGAAATCTGGTCTGACGCCTCATTTTAGATGGAGAAGTTAGATGGCCTGCCCATGCCATACATTTGCTATGGACAGAACCGAAGTCCAGGCCTCCCATCCTGCATTCTAAACCTTAGCTCCATGTTCACAGTTTCTGATATATTTGCTGATCTTGAACTATTATTTGTGATTTTTTTAATTGAAATCAATTCATGTTTTTACTTCAGCGTATTTATTACAAGAGGATTCTGTATATCATCACTTTAAATGGAAACAGCATCGACTGCCCTCAACAGAAGGTTACCATAATATGTAAAATGAACACAAAACAATGCTTCATCGTTTAGTAAAATACTTTTGTTTGCCATAAGCCTGGGGTCTAAGGCAGACTCTTTCTGTTAAAAACAGAAATTAGCAAATGTTAGGAGATGTCAGCCAAGTAGCAAAACATAGAAACTCTTGTCTTAATGAGTTCTGAGAAACAGGAACAACTCTATTTCCCTGTTAGATCAAGGTATGATTCCAAGACTACTTGACTTCCCCAGATCTTGACTTCTGACTCCACTCCCACATTAATCATTTACTAGTTCTATTTCCCATTTCACTACTTTCCAATGTTCTGCCCACCTGTAGGAATACATCATCTATATCAATGTTAAGTTGGGTGAGAAGTTGCCTGCCCTCCAGTTAATAGGCTGCAATATATAGCGTGAGCTTCTTGGAGACAATGCCATAATCTGCAGGTACTGTGGCAGGCTTTTCAAAGACCTTGAACTCATCTGAAAAGTTACTGTTTGATTCCATTAGGGCCAGGCCTGATCTCATTTCTCTAAAATGAAACCTGACAACTGCGACTTAGGCATGGCTTATATGTGATGCAACTAGGGCAGACTTGAGTCATAGTCCAAAATTATCAGAATGTGGCAAAAAAATAGGTTATATAACAAAAATAGGTCATAAGCTTGACTTCTTTTACACTTAGTCCTTTAAGCCACTCTACTTCAGTAACAAAGTATATTCATTCCTTATTTCCAAGTTTAAATTTCTGAGTATAATTTATAAAGCAATTCAAACAATGAGAAATATAGTGATATACTCCTGGAGAATGAAAGTGACATTTAAATCTTAGTGGTTAAAATTGTTAACTAAAAATAATTTTTATAATTTTCAAAAGCTGGTTCACTCCCAACTATATTTTCAGCAATTTAATTATTTAAAAAATAGGCCCATTCAAAAATTCAAACATTTGCTTTTAAAATTAAAATAATTCAATGGTTACTGATGGCAAATTCAACAAATATGATGTTAAATGGGCATATTTTAGGGGTTTCATGAAGGCGGAACAACTTATTGATTATAAGTGGATGGTTGCACCTCACTCCTGAAACTCTTAATTCTAATGAAAAGCTACAAGCACACTAGAAGAAAAGAGAATGGGAGAATAGGCCATAGGGGGTGTTGGTTGTAAGAAAAAAAAAAAGTAATATGGAAATAAGATGATGAATTATTAAAAGCTAAGGTTTTAGATAATAAAGTTCTTATCTAGAAATCTATATACAGCTCAGTTGACCAACTGACTATCTGAAGAGAATAAAGATGTTTTCATATATACCAAGGACACTGAAATTTAATCTTTCTCATCTTTATCTTTTTTTTTTTTTGCGGTACGTGGGCCTCTCACTGTTGTGGCCTCTCCCGTTGCGGAACACAGGCTCCGGATGCGCAGGCTCAGCGGCCATGGCTCACGGGCCCAGCCGCTCCGCGGCATGTGGGATCTTCCCGCACCGGGGCACGAACCCGCGTCCCCTGCATCGGCAGGCGGACTTCCAACCACTGCGCCACCAGGGAAGCCCCTCATCTTTATCTTTTACACATTTACTCTTAGGAAGATGCTAAAGGGTGTATTTCACCAACACTAGAGAGTAAACCAGACAAGAAGAAGTGAGGTATTTCAAGAGGCAGAATGTCCAGTAAAAGCAGAGGGTATTTCTGGGGCAACAGGCAAGGGAATCTTAGGTAGACAGCTGTGTGGCAAGCCTGGAGGAGCACCAAGAACACTGGAGCTGGGACAGAGGACAGCGGGCTCCAAAACAATTGTTTCCAAGGGACAACAGATAGATTACACGATGCATCTGGCCTTGCTGGGAGGAATTTTAGAATTTGGTGGAAGGCTTTGGGGATACGTTAATGTTAGTACTTAGAAATCTAAAGTGAGGGGGCAACAAACAAAGACAGGGAGACAGAGAGAGAGAGAGAAATACAGAGAGAGGTGGAGAGAGAGGCAATTATTATTTCAATAAAAACAAAAAGTTGGACAAGAAAATAAATAAATTAATAGGATGATATATACACAATCATGAGGCTGTAAGCAATACTAATTTAACCAAAAAGTGTTTTATAACTAGATGGGGAAGATAAGTGAGGGGAGCATGTGGGGTGGAAAAGGGAGCTATAATAGAGCTAAATTGCAGTTTGCAATAGTTGAAAGTCAATCACGGATAGCTAAAAATGCTAAGAAATAATAGAACCAACAGTTTATTTAGGAATAAATAGGTAAAAACCAGAAGAAGCAATTAAAAGTGTCAAAAGTGGTTGGCTCAGAGGTTTGAAAGGGAAAGGTAAGGAATAATTTGACTTCTGAAAATGTTATCTTTGACTATTATTATAAAAATATTACATTTATTAATATGTAAATTAAAATAAATGTCTCTGCCTTGTTAAATGTATTGTTAAATACATTTATTGCTAAATAAATTGTTAATTTCTATAAATATCTATCCACCTGTATATATAGAAAGAGAGAAAGAGACATTTCTAGCTACTTCAAATATGCCACTTCTGTAGCATTTAAGTAGCCTACATAGTATAACCTCCCCAAAGATTAGAGAGTTAAAGATAATAATCCATTTACTCTTTTGAGCCCATGATCTGACCCACATTCACATCATTAGAGAAGCGGACACAGGCTAAAGCAGCTGTTTCTTGGGACCCTAATCCAAGAAGAGGCAGGTAACGTAGGTAGTTTGACAAATTTGCTTCTTTAACGTTTGAACTGCATTCTAGATTATTAGAATTTCTTATTTCAAGCCACTGCTAATATCTTCATATAATTTGAAATGCTTTGTAAGAACTTTCCTATCTTTCAGATTAGTTCAACCTCACACAATCATTAGGAGGTTAAATGACAGATGTTATTATCCTCATTGCAATAACGAGGAAACAGACTCAAAAAAGTTAACTGGCTTCTTTGCTCTTTGTTTAGTTTTAGAAAAAGCAGAAAATAGGGCTCAGGTCTCCTATCTCCTCCACCCAAATCTTTTTTCACACTGTCAGTGATTTCCAACATACTGCCCTCAAACAAGCCAAGAGACTCAGACTAATTTTAGTGTTCAAATCCTCAGGTCCAAATGCAATCCTGGCATTACCTTCAGAAGAACCAGTAACAACATATCCTACGCACATGTGTACTTTTACTTTTCAAATATACATTGATGTTGCTCTGATGAATAAAATATACATTTGTGCAAAAGTTTTTACTCAATTCACAATAGCCTTTTATCTCTGTGTATTCTCAAATCAATGAAAATTGAAAGTACCACTAATTCTGTGGAGGTGGTCACAGTTTTGGATGTTGAAAGGGATGCTACATGAATAAAGTTGGGGAACTTTACACCATGCTCTCAGAGAGGCCCTACTTGACTAGCCAAACTAAAGCAAGCACCCACTCCATGCACTGTTCTCTAGCTTAGCCCCTTTTTCTCTTCACAGCACTCACCACACTCACAAGCATTCCTTTTACCTTCTGACTTGTTCTGGAGTCCACTTGGATCCCTCTCTCACCTGCCACAAAAGGGTGTGATCCATGAGGGCAGAGTCAGTGTTTTGTGCACCCAGGATTGGCCTGGGGCAAAGGATGGGCTTCACCAAGCTCTGCAGACTTCCTATGGAAGGAATGTTGCCACACGCACTCTCCCAGCTGGCTCCTGGCTCTATCCTCTTAGAGAGCAGATGATCACAGCGTAAGTAGTGAAACAACTATGCCAATGAAAATGGTGACTGCTGCTAGTTTTGGGGTGCTTAGCACATCGTGTTAGTACCTTACATATGTATTGCATTTGCTTCCTGGTCTGTAAGATGGGTATTACTACCTCTACTTTACAGATGACAAACTGATTCTCAGAGGAGTTAGACACCATACCCTGGACCACACCAGGAAGAGGTACTAATGCACCTCCTAACAACATCTGCGTGTTCCTAAAAACTGTCCTAATCCACTGGGTTATATTGTCCGTGGTACCACTCCAAATACATGGCATCCCACACTCGGTCACAGCTTTTTAATAAAAAAGAGAAGACCGACAGATTCCATTCAAGGGGCTACCTGTCCTCTACTATTTTTGTGCATTCATTACAAACTCTACTCCTTTAGAATTCAACAGATGTTTCAGCATTACCTAAAATCCCCTATTATTTTTTCAATTCCTGGAGGAAGGGAGAGAAGAGGGAAGAGAGGCAGGATGCTCACAAAGGGAAGTCTGTGATGTTGAATCAGACTCAGAGTTGAAGCACAGGCAGAGGATGCAGCTACCGCCCAGAGCAAATGAAAGAGGCACTTTGTTAGTAATGGGGGAGAGGGTTAGGGGACACAACACCGAGCTAGAAGAAAGTCAAGCCTCAGGCAGAAATCAGGGCAATTATTGAACAAATCTGGGACATCGCATTCACTCTGAACACTAAAGAGATGATGGCCTTCTGCTCAAAGGCAAATGACAGCATTCAAATGTGTGTCCCCCCCAAACTCAGCCCCTGCCCCCTTCACCAGTGTAAAGAATCAAAGGGAGCTCGTGGTTCAGCCTGGCTCTGCCTCAGGGTTGACAAATGTGAGATCGGCCCTTCCTCATCACCACCTGATCCCCTCTGGACCTACTAATGGTTCAGAGGGCAAAGGAATAATGCAATTTGTCAGGAAAGGGACAAATGCTGCAATAACAATGTCCACGTAAACTGAGCAAATGCTTAGTTTAATTGTCTCTACAAGTCAACCTTGCAGGAGTTAAGCTGGAAAGCTGATGATCCAAAAGAAATTCTTATCTTTTATTGAAAATTTCAAGGAAAACACATGCCACGGCCCCTCAGGACAAACCAGAGAATGGCCAGGACAAGGAAGATGGATGTCTTCCAATGTCTTGACACATCTAACTTTAAGATATTGAGGATACTACCATAACTTTCTGCTTTAAATGTTCCTATTAGAGAAATAAGATTTATGTTTCTGGTCTAGGGAGCAAAAGAAACTTGGACGTCCATAAAGGGTCCTGTGTCAGTCACTCAGCCTACCTGATTAGGGGCACAGAGGGCAGCATTTTAAAGAGAAAGTTATCTTCCTTTGGGTGGCCAGGTTTCTCTTCCTTGCAATTTGCTTTTATACATTCCTTTGGCCTTTCTGGCACATTATATTACTTTTTGGTTTCTGTTAGAAGTTCCTGCAGGAGATAGTAACTCTCTAATTTCCCGATTTTCAAAAATGAATGTACGCATATGTTTAACATCAGGCTCCCTCACACCCACCCATAAATCTGCACACAAGAGGAAAAGCACACATATTTTAAATAATTCACATAACACAATATGAGCTTGTATTACACTGAAGGAAATTAGGCAAATGAAAAAGCTGCAATTAAACTGGATCTCTGTCTTTTCTCTTTATTCATAAGTTTTAAATCCTCATAGTTGGCTAAGTGATGTCTAGGAGAATACAGCTGGTTATTAAGTTGGAGCTTTTCTGATGGCTTTCAGCAGGGGCAATCATGGATCCTAAACTAGTCATTATTTTCCCCCAGCAGGTCCCCTCCTGCCTGTGTCCTTATCCTTATCTCATGTGTGACTCAGGCCAAATGACTTGCAATGGGATACGCTCTTTAAGCCTTTTTATGTTCATACATACATCTACCCCTTCTCAAGACTCCCCCTCCTCAATTCTGTTCCCTGGGTTCATATCACTACACAAAATTCAGCTCAGATATTACCTTTTCCATGAAGCCTTCTCTGAACACATTCTGTGTGGTGCAACTGTCCCACTGGGGGTTCCCACTGGATCTGCTTTTCTTTTTTTTTTTTTTTTTTTGCGGTATGCGGGCCTCTCACTGTTGTGGCCTCTTCCCTTGCGGAGCACAGGCTCTGGATGCGCAGGCTCAGTGGCCATGGCTCACGGGCCCAGCCGCTCCGCGGCATGTGGGATCTTCCCGGACCGGGGCACGAACCCGTGTCCCCTGCATCGGCAGGCGGACTCTCAACCACTGCGCCACCAGGGAAGCCCATGGATCTACTTTTCTTTTCTCACCCTTTATTATAATTTTATGGTAGCCTTTTCCCCCTTTTCTGGACTGTGAGCTCCCTGAAGGAACCAACCTTTATCTTATAGCTGTTTTTCAAGTACCAAAAGTTGTGCCTGATATATATTAGTAGACACTTGATAATGTTTGTTGGATAAATGAATATATTAAGAGTATATTGAGTTGAAATTCACTGTATTTGGTATAAAATGAGCAGTGAAAAGTCAAATGTCTGCCCCCAAAATTACACTGATGCCTGAAAATCTATCATTCACGATTTACTCGGTAAATGATTTATTGCCTTATTCCTGGAAGAGTATTAAAGTGTAAATACTGTTGTGAGAATTAGCAAAGAAAGTCACCAACTCCTGACCTTGACTAGTTTTAGGTTCCCACTGTCACCAGAGAGAACTGAGAGCATAAGACAGGAGATAAGACAAAGGGCAGATAGCAAAAGAGTGAGGCTACATTGCACACGGAGCAGAGAAGAGTAAAAGTCTTCAGCTTCAGAATTTTCCCTGGCATCAGCTCTTGCTTTCCATTTACAAAGCCAGGATTCTCCGACTTCTTTCAATATGGTAATTGAACAAAAGTGAACAGGGCAATTGTTTTTGAAGGTACAACAGATCTTGGTAAACAAAGAATGGAGAATCCCAGGTGAACCTCTGATAAACCCAGCTTCCCTCTTCACCAAACTCAATTCCCCAAACTCATATCCCAATGCCCTTGCCATACTCCAGCCTCCTGGTCTTACACTTCATTGACTTTTTTGGAGCTACTACTTTAATATACCTGAGGCATATCCTGTTCAATTGTTGGTATGGCCCCTCCTCTGCTTCCAGCATCTCTCATAACATCACTAACGTAAGCCAAGTGGGCTTCTTCTTATGCCCTCTAGAGGTGCCGACTAGAGAGAGCACTGAACCATATTTCCTTGCCTACCTCCACAGCCCTGCCTTCTCAAGGCCACCCATGGTGGAGCCTGGCCTCCAACATTTTCCCACAGAAGGTTACACTGCTTTCCAGAATTGCCATTCATCTGCCTCATCATTCAAATGGGATCTAACATCTAATTATTCTGATTATACCACATTTGTGTGGAGGGTCTTATTACCTTCGTACTTTGTTGAAGACGATGCAATTCAGAATAATCAACTGAATTCACTCTCCCAGTGGTGGGAATGAAGGTTTTAAAGCTACACAGATTGGAGAAGGTGTTTTGCAGCTCTGTCATATACCTCATTTTTGTTCTTATCACAATAATAATTTCTGCATATAAAAACATGTTGCTTCCAAAGAGTTGAAAACTCTTCCTCATAATCTATTTGTAAGTCTGTGCAACAGCCAAGGAATCAGAAGATCATACATTTCTCATTCCTGCATTATTAGACTACACAGCTCCCCACGGCAAACCCTGAAAATGTATAGTGTGCACTTAGGTGCAGAATGGTTCCCTGGTTTTTCTTTTAGAACAAGAGACACAGCCTGCAAATGGGAAGGATGAGTCCTCACCTTCAGAGAAAAGCTGTTTCTTAATTTGCACTGAGGCCCAAAGACACTGTAAAACTTCTCTGGATCTTATTAAATAGTGGAGGCACATAGACAAATACGGATTTTTTTTTTACAATTAGATCGAAGTATCACATTAAATAGCACATGAAGTTAACTTACTGAATCACTCATATGGTTGGGAAAAATTCTGAAATTAAGGAGAGAGTCTTCATTAGTTCTTTATAAACCTCTCAAATTTCCTGTTTCAGTTTCTATTTCTTTTTCTTTCCAGAAAGTTACCACCCCTCCAAAAAAAAAAGGACAGATGAAATGAAAATGTAGAAGGTCATACCAACAAAGAAATTAGGTATGCATCTTAAGGTCTACCCTGCCTGCAAAGCTGACTCTGTGCTCCCAGCACCTCCATGATTGCTTATGAGTTTCTGAAGACACAAGCTGAGTGTGGAACTCAATTGGCTTTACTATGAAGATCATTGGCAATGATTTGAATTCTGTCAGGCAACGGGTGGTATTACCTGAACTTACTGGCATATGATGGCAAAATGCAGAGTATAAAGAAAACACTTAGCAATGAAGGTACTTAGACCCAACTGTTTTGCGTTTTGTAATTAGGCAGGTAGAAACTCATAACTTAATATTTTAAGGTAATTCTTTTAGGTTCAGTAATATGCCTTTGAACTTAAACACGTTTTCTTCAAGGAGGTTATATAGTGCAGTGGAGGAGAAAAAATGATCTGGATAATTATGCTGAAAATATAAAGAAAAGAACTTTGGAGATTATTGTGACCTTTCTTTTACAAGTGGGAAATAAAGTCCAAATCTTCAGTACAATAATATTTACTCATCATATTAAATTCATACAACCTTAAGCCTCCTCCTTGATTATAAATCCATCTAAGCCCTGGCCACCACAACTAAAGATTTATTTCTTTTCTCATCTTTTTGATACTCTAGCCTGAGTTGTCACAGACCCTTTTAACTCTTAAAGGGAGTACCAGAAAAATAAATGTGAAAGTACCACATAAATAATTTTTTAAAATACTAGGCATACAAAAGGTTCATTAGCCACTAATACTTGCCTATTTTTACTTACACCCTACTTCCTTCTTCTAGTCACAACTTTTTAGTTCAAGTTTACAAACGCATTAGGACAATGATCCTCAAATGACTTGGCAAAAGGAATCACTGGAATTGTTTCGGTGATTATAGCTTCCTAGCCCTAATTTGACTTTCTGAAACCAAATCTCAGGTGGGGCTGGGAATACAGATGATTCATAGCAAACACCTGGAGTTTGCTCCCAGAACACAGGTTTCTAAGAAAAACAACAAATAAAAAAGCAAATCAATGAAAAATAGAATGAATATGTTAAAATGATTGTTCACTGATTGAGTTGATATTTATTGAGGTTCTCTTATGTGTCAGTTCTTTGCTAGTCCCTGGGCACTATTTACACATTATTCATTAGATTGTCTGGTTTTAACAAGTTCAATGTCTCACTTTCATTAAAGCAATGATGATTTTTAAAATAAGGCTTATTACATGTATCAGAATTCATTTCCTAAATAACCTTACTGATTAACAACCTTGGAGAGTGTCCATGATGAGTCATTAGAAAGTACAGGATAAACAGGGTGAACTTATTGAGTTCAGGAAATGCAGGTGTTCAAAGGCAACCTGAAGTGTGAACCCATCATTCTGAAAAAAGGCACTTGCTTTGAGACCAGTTTTCAAGTGCTTTGAAAATTGCTTAAAATTGTTGGTTTTTACTCTGGCGATAACTGAAAGATAATAATGTCCCTATATCCCTCAACCCCAACTTAAAACTTCATCAGATGATGTAAAAACATTGATGGAACTGGGCATGTTAAGATTAAAACAGCAGAGAATAAGTGGGAGAAAGGGGGTTTTGTAATTTATTTATGAACATCCAGAGGTCAGAAATAGAATGGAAGTTAGAAAAAGAATGGTTAATGGAATTTAGAAAGATTTAAGTCAATGTAAGGAAGAACGTTTAAGCACTTATTTCAAGGATGGGCCAGCATGTCAGCAGAAACAAGGGTACCATCTCCCAGTGTTTCTGTGGGCACTCGGACTAAGGGTTTTGAAAGATTACTGGCTAAATATGAGTTTTTAGAGTGAGGAAGCACCTGAAATGGTGGTGTGCACTGCAGCTTCCCTAGAGAATTAGAAAGTTTAATTTAAGGAAAGTTCACTCTTCAGTGCATCCTTAAGAATCAAGTGGAACACCAAATAACTAGACTATCCTGGGGACAGTGATTTAAACATCAACAAAAAAAGGAGGCAATAAGGGTGTGGATATGATACAAAATCTCTGCTGTCATGTATAAGTGCTACCTTGATTCCCTGGCTCCAGGGGATAGAAAGAAAATTAATGTGTGAAAATTAAGAAGAGATACAATTCGATTCAAGATAAATTGGATTTGTCGGGCAATTAGAAGTTAGGTCCAGTTCGCTTAAATATATTTTTATCAGCATTACAGAAATATGCTTTCATTTCCAAAACTTCTATGACATCATTATCAAAATGTCTACATACCACTTCCAAGTCACTGGGCAGCAGAACAAAATATATGACATAATTAAATAGCTTGTGCTTCTTGGAAAAATAAGCATTTATAGTATTTAATAAATAGTATTTAAAGCTGTTTGAAAGGACCCAGCAGAGTGCCTATCCTGCACAAGGTAAATACTCCATAAAGATGTATGGAATGCATATAGTAGAACTAGATGAGTGCTTGTGATAGCTCAAACTTCTGTTCCAGGAATTCAAGGGGTGTTAAATCTATTCTCTCATTTATTTCTTTAAATAGCCCTATGAGGTAGATTCTATGAAACTCTCTTATTGGTGACAAACTGAGGCCAACTTGCCCAAGGTAAGTTAAGTGCTAGAAAGAAGAACTGAACCGAAGTCTGTTCAATAGCCCAAACCACATGCTTACCCACTTGTAAGTCTGGGCTGAGTGATCTTCAGACTCCTCTTGCTCTAGCTTATTTTATTTTTATATATTTCAGAAGGAGCCGCATCAGGACCTCTGTAAGTCTGAGAAACTATAGCTCTAATGGCACACAGAAAAATGAATTGTATATGAAAATGATTTTGCCAGGTAGAGATTTAATACATCGTTTTACATAACTTAGCACTGTAAGTCCTAAATGTGCATTAAGTTTAATCATTTGTTTTAAACGTGCCTCCCTCCACGACAGAACTCTTTGACCTGTATTTTCATTATTAATAAACTCCAGCGTTTGACATCGTGCACTTGTTGCATAGTGATTTTCACATTTAGTGAGCAGGAAAAATCATCCTCTTGATGACCATTTTGTAATTCTCCTTGAAAATGTTTCCTTGGGATGTTGTTTAGATTGATTAAAACTAATTTAGAGGAAAAAGGAGGCAAGCATCTTCAGTTCCTAAGCTGATTAGCCTAATATAAAGTCTCTGGAATTGACATAACATTTCATAGCTGTATTTCATCATTCATACGGTGATTATTCATGAAGTAGAGCCAAGGCAGGAAGGAAATGGGGGCAGGCACAAAGGGAATGAATAAGTGAATGTGCATGCCGAGGACTGAGGGTATGCCTCTGGCACTATACCAAGTCTGAATAAACACTCATTGTTACCTGTTGTTCTGTCAGAGCCACATCAGTCATTTCCTCTCCCCTGACCTGGTACCAAGCACATTTAAAACAACTATATACGAATGCAAAGCACAAGAGAGTCCTTAAAAATCCAAGAATGCTCTGTCAATTTTACGCAAAGAATTTGGATATAATGGTGCTTTGAGATAAGCAATACCTGTTTTCTCTCCCATAATATCAATGGCAAGAGATTAGGGACACACACACAAGCACTCCCTAAATAAGTAAGTACAGTTCATCCAAGACGTTAGCTAAACGCTTTCTGAGTCTATTTATATTTTTAGTTTTACTCCTCAAGACAGTTATAGTCTTTTGTTTAGTAATTTTCTGTTTACAATCTTCTTTAGGATTTCACTTCATTTGACTTATATGCATCTCCTCCAAACTTCTCAGAATGCTTTCAAATTGTGGGATTTCATGAAATGGACTTACCTGCTTGTTATCCTGTCAGTTCTAAGAGAAAGTTAAAGCAACTGAAATTTGTCTTCCTGTGCTTCCTTTTCTGTACCTGTTATCCTCCTTATAAGCCACCGTTCCCTCCAGGCACCAGGTAATCTCTGGCTGCTGCTTCTCCCAAAGAAAATGACTTACTGATAAATTAAGATACTTGGTGATCATGTGAAGTGATTAGAAACTTTATTCTCACTCCTTCTTTAGTATGGAGAAGTGGTAGCTTGGGAGTGAGCAAAAAGTCCCTGTGAAACTGTTTTCTCAATAGTCTTCACCCTCCAAACGCATCTTGTGGACAGTTCCTCCACTCAGGTGAAGGAGCAGTGAGGACCCCACCCACTCGCCCTTGACTGGGGACTCTGATAGCTTTAGAGTCTTCATCTGGCCAGAGTGAATGATAGCACATTTCAAAAACGACTGTGTCCTCCCTTGAAATATCAGTATGAGGTTACTGTTCTCTTTCAGAATTCAATTCCAAAACTATACAAGCATAAGAAATGCCATGATAAGACGTTTTCGCTTTAATTTACTGATGGTTTTTGGAAATGAGAAAGAGTTTATGTTACCTTTTAGGCAATTTTTAGAATAAACTTGGTTACGAATTTTAAGAAACACAAAATTAAGAAAGAATAAAAAGAAAATGTATTACAAGTAATCATGCTGCGATCTCAATCCATCTGCATAGGGATGCCAGCTGGGGATGGGAAGTATGTGCACAACTATCTTCTGCTACATTAACATGAATATCGTTTATTGAACAAGCACCAGATGCCCATGGCTCTGACTCCTGAGCATTTATAAAGAGAAGAGGTAAAACTTTCAGCGCTAACAAGAGAAAATATAACTTTCTTTAGAAAGATAAGAAATGATTACAAGACAGTCCCTGTTCTTTGTGACAGTGAGAGGCCAACACCAGGCAAATATCTCAGACTAACTCCACTACACTGCCCTCCCCGCACGCCAGCCTTCCTGGACTTCAGAATGTTTTTCTGCTGCTCACTTTCTGTGTCATTGACTTGAGTTTGTTTCGGGAGCGTCCATCTCATTAGGTGAGACATAATAATCTTTGATATTTTTGACATCCCTTAATTTTCTTCTCATAGATACTTGGAATTGAGATAATGTAAACAAAAACATAGATTTCCTTAAAGTCAATATTCTGACAGCTGAAACATTAAGATATCAAGTTTGTGATAAATGATTGATGGAGATGGAGTAAACTACATCCATGCGATTTTTTCGTTGGTTTCTAAATATTCCCTCTAGCTCACCTGGTTTTATATCAGGGAAATTCAGATGACAAAGTAACCTTGCTATTATGTAAACATATATAAAGTAATTCTTAATTTCCTAAGACGATGAAAACCACAAAAAACTCAAATAATTATCTGAAAACCCAGTATTTTACTCCATTTGCCTTTTTGCCCATAGATTCTTTATGATAATATGAACTTTGTTTTCTAGTAAACCATTTACTAGTGATCAGAATGAAATCATAATTGATCTTTCAACTCGAGTCTTCCCTTTGAGCAGAGGTGAACACTAAAAAGAGGTTGTTTTCCCTCCAACTCCAGGGACAATATTCTATGGTTCTCTGCAGCCTAATGCAGCTGGCTGCCAGCAAAGGATTTCTGGTAAATGCTATTTATGCCCACTCAATTAAAGTAAACAGATATTCACTGAGCTGTACAGAAGACAGAATGTTGCAGTAATGTGGTAATGCAGTCACCACCTTCCCACACTAAAGACCCTCAACTTTTCTTCTTTCAGAGCTTGGCACCCAGGGAATTCATTCCTGGAGTGGTTTTCTGGTGCATGTTGAACATTTATAAGATACTAATTACTCCTGATGCTATAATGGATATACCAGATAATATAAATATGTAAAACAAAGGATTCTTGCCCCCTAGAATTCTTGCCTTCTAAAATATAAGCCCAGAATAATTCCATAGTTCTTTTAGAAATGGGTAGCATAATCTTGGTTACAAGATAAATAAAAAGAACTTGATATGCAACACAATATCTCCATAATTTTGATGTTCTTTTTATGAAGAAATGACATTTTCAACATTTCCACCTGAGAGGGCCTGAGAATAAATACAAAGAATCAAATATAAAAACAAAGCGTTAGGAAGTATTTAGAATTTGTTAGTTTATTCTGCACTTACTGTGTGTCTGAAAAAAGATGGATCAGGTTAAATTAGTCTTATTTGAAAAGTATTACAAATGTCTACCCTCTAAAATATGATGAAAACTCACTGAACAAGTACCAAGTCAGTATCTTTGTCTGACATAAAATTCAGGCAGATTTAGTCTATTTTGTAAGCAATTTCATTGAGAATGTCAGATATATTTGTATCAAAGAGAAAGAAAATTAATGTGTGAAAATTAAGAAGAGATGGTGTAACCAATGTAACCAAAAAAAATCAATATTTTCATAAGTCTAGAGATTCAAGAAATTTAATTTGTTTTAGCTACCCGTACTTGCACACTTTTATTTTTGAAAAGAGGATTGATAAATATTTCCCAGGAAAACTTTACGCAAGTATGTTTTATTGATGCATATGCTAAAACATATGAAATATTTTTTAGAGTTCTGAATTGGTTTAAATTCATTTATTTGTTCATTTTGTTTTCCTTTATTTTAAATGGGAATCTTTTGCAGTTTTTATTACAATGAGCTATAATAATTTTAAAAAATCTAACAAAAATTGCCTTCAACACAGAGGTTCTGCAAACTTAGTAGAAAACATACTCTTTCATGGAGGGATCTATATACTTGTTCTGTGAGTAACATGGAAAAGATACATGCGACTCAAAGAAGGACCAGAAAAGGGAAATATATATAATCCGGGTTACATTTTTAAAAGAGTTTAAATGAAGAAAATTCTCCAGTAAAGGCTACTTTGATCAAATTCTATAAATCACATGATGAACACTTGAGATTAGCAAAGCAAGGCTATTCCAGGATTTGATTTCAGGTCTACCATATATTAGATGTTGAGATTTGGGGCCACTTCTCTGAAAGATCTAACTAACCTCAATCTCTGTAATGTTCTAGTTCAGTCTTTCTACTCCATCTGGGCAAATATCAATATAAGTAATGCTTTTCCTTTTCCCAGTTATCACACATGTACTTTCCACTCATTTCTGTCTAAACAAATTACTCTGCATCCTCAAAACTTCCACATGATCTTTTTGGAACAGACTTTCCTGCCTCTAGTTACTGTAAAAGTCTCTTTCCTATTGAATACCACTTATACCTGTAGAGTATTCTTCATAAAGGTAAAGAAAGACCTAGCAAAATGTGAAGGATAATGTTTGAATCAATGGCTTTGCAGACAGAATGACAGAGAATAGTGGACACCACAACAAGCCCACTTTTCTCTGTCACTCGTCTCCTTCCTCCATTTCTGGAATTTATTTTTCAACATGGTTAGGGAAGTAAAAATAAATTAAATTCAACGTATTGATTGGACAACTATTTCAATGTTTAATCTTATTTTCAGGCACTATGGTGATGAAAAAGAAATTTTCTTTTGGTTTCTGCTCTTAAGTAGCATATCTATTATTAGACATCTAATACAAAACAAGAATCAGAAAGTTAAAATCAAAATGACTTCTCACTCATTTCTACTACACACTCTGTTTTTCATACACACAACGTTAATTGTTAACTACAATAGCTTTCATCAGAATATGAAATATAACGGTGTTTAGCAAACAAATGTTTATGAATAATTTAATGTAACTATTTCAGGCCTCCAATGTAATACTCTTTTTACTGTGTTTTCCAAAGCTCTCAGTAAGATAATTATGCTGCACGGAAGAGCCCCTAACATATCCCCTATGATGAATTTTATGGTTCATTTTACTGAAATACTTCTTCCCTTCTTTATTATCTAGACTTGGATGCTTTCTTTCCTCTAATACTTTACTACCAAGACAGGAAATCAAGTTGATAGTGGCCTATGGATCATAACAAGTTCATCTGTTTGCACTGGTGGAAGATCTGTGGTAATAGCAAGGGCCAGCCGAACACAACATGTCAGACGTGCTGACTGGTCCCCAGACAGCAGGCAACATGCAACAAAAAAGAGAAGTTCAAGACCTCACTGATGGCAACAAGCTGCAGCAACAGCTTCCCAGCTGAGTGACACGAAGCCTATGATGCAGACATTACTCGTTTAGGTAGGCACACATGAAATATTAATTTCCTGGATCGTCTGCATTTGCATAGTAATAATAAGTTCACCTTCTTGGCTTGTTCTGGCCTCAATTAGCAATGCTACTGTCATACCTGAGATTTGGGGAAGGAAAGAGAAGAGAAGGCTGTAGAAAATGTCCCTCTGGAAACAGCAACGCTAATGGAGCTTATCACTACCATCATTAATTTAATCAAAAACCTTGAGGCAGAGGACTAGAACAATCTGTTAAGGAAACATTTTCTAAAATGAGAGTGCTTCCAATTTCAATTAGGGTCTTGCTGTTTTTTGGGTTTTTTTTTTCTCTTTGAGACGTTAGTTTTCTCTGTTATCTCCCCGTCATCCCTCCCCCATTCCTGGCACTGATCAGATCTGCAACTGGGGGCTGTATTTTTACTAAAAAATGTATTCTTGCAAACTGACAACTTTGCAAGAACATCCCTCTCCCCTAACCTTCTTAACCGACTTCTTTTTTTTTAATGACATCTCAATTAGTTCAGACCCACTGTGCCAAAGATAAAGTCCTTGTATCTCAATGAGAGAATACTCTAGAGAGAATGCAGTTTGCTTCACGGTGTGCAGGTTAATATGCTATTCTCTTTAATTAGTTTTACAGATAACGGCTGCCAGTGGATGATTCTGCTGGACTTCTATGTGTGTTTGTACTCACATGCGTGGTTAGGTGTACTTCCTCTTCCAGATACAAACCAACAACAGAACTATGAGGGAAGTCGCTAAGAACAGAATTCTTGAAAATGGAATCCCAAGGATGACTACAGGCATCATGCATATGAGACAAAAATATCAACCCACAATTTCAGAACCATAAATTTGCTGATTTTTAAATCTCAGGAACATCATTATTAAATATACATAAAGTAGTGGTGGTCTAGGCTCAACAATGAGACTTCTCCCTGCTACTTCCAGGGAATACCTTTACCAATGCAGATAAATCCTTTGACAAACCCTACTGCAATGATGATACTTTCTATATGAAATGACTATGTCTTCTGCTAGAAGAGAATTTCCTGAACTGAATATCACCTGAGCATCCCAATAGCAGTAGCTCTCTGGGAGTTGGAGGAAACAAAACTGCATCTTGGACCTCTGTGACACTAAGACAACAGTGATTTGGCCATGCTACCCAGAATACAAGGGCATCACCTCCACCTGTGTTCACAGGCAGTTTATCCCAGTGGGTGCTTTTATACGGCAGGAGGAAGCAAGGTGTCTGCTCTCGGCTCACCTTTTCCTATGCAGTTGTGCTTTAAAATTTTAAATACTTGTGAGTAACACCATGGAATTATGAGGTCATGAAATTGCAGGTTAGGGATTCCAACCATGGGCCACTATAAGATCTGAAAAAGCTTTCATAAGAAAATACATCCTCAAGATAGAAAAGAACATTTTTACATTGTCCTTTTCTATAAATTTTCTGTTTCAGCTTTTAATATTTAAAATATGTTTGGAACTTGGGGAAGATAAATCACAAATAAGAGGTATTTTAAAAAGCATTTACGGAGAAATGTCCTTTAAAATAGAGAGTAGACTTCCAAAGCCGTAAGAATCTCAGTTTTTTCCTTTAAATGTACAGACTCTATGCCCATTCCTGCGTGCCTGAGAGAGAAGTACTGGGACAAGTGAGCATCTGTATTGATGTGATTAAGAGCCAGTCTCTAGTTAACTCTAAAGTAAACATTCCATAACACCTTCATAATCTTCTAAAGTTGAAGACACAAATGGCAGTGAAACAAGCATTTCAAGAGTTACTATTGTTTCTAAAATGAATAGAAATATGCTCACGGTCTAAGCTAGAAGCTCTCAGCATGGATAACTATACAACAAAATTAGCCAGTTCTGTAAACGTTAAACACTAAATGAAAGGAAAGCATGAATGCACACATAAAAAACTGCCACCTTCTTTCTTATTCCACGAGGGCAACATAACAGGCTCCACTTTTTCTCTCTCTGATTGACGAAATTTTTCATGAATTGTTTAAATTTTTAATTTTTCAAATTTTAAATCTGATTGAGGGATGAGAAACGTGGTTAGAGACTTCTGAAGGTCCTAAGATATCATTAAAATAAATAAATAAATAAATAGGAATAACCCTTGACATTCCTCTCCTCCCAAATTGTAATAGTAAACTTATCATATAGATATATATATATCTTTAATGTATGAATAGGTAATATCGATTGCTCATATATGATAGGAACTCTGCTGAGTGCTTTATATATATTATTCAATCCTCTCAGCAATCTCACAAGTAAAATAACCCTTTTAGTTTTACAGATGAGGAAACTGAGGCACAGAGAACTATAGAAAGTGCAAGTGACTGGACTGGGATCCAAATCCACGCACTTTTAACTACCAAACAATTATTCTGTCTCTACTGGAGGGAAAAGGACTGGAATAGGGCTCAGGAAATTTTAATTAGCTGCTTTCTTTTCCATTATAATGACTCTCTGAACCTCAATCTCCTCACTTCAAAAATATCTAAATAACATGAAGTTGTAGATTTCTATGTCACTTTTCAGCTCCAATCTGCATAATCTTTCAAATTGTAAATTGCCCCCGGAAGTTTAGTGCTGAAAGCACATTTGAGAAGCCCAAATCCAGAGTCCCTCTCTCCACTAAGGCAATTCATCCTATATTATCTCTGATTTACTGTGATTTTTCTACATGAATTTTCCCAATGAAGGGCATATAGCCCACAGGACAAGAGACACTGTTAAAAGTTTAATTGTTAGAAATAGCTTCTTCTTATTTACCTTAACTATATCTACCCTTAAGGCTTAAATATTAACTCACTTCTTTTGTTTTTTGTATCCTTTGCTTTTTATATAACTTTCTACAAACATGAAGAAAACAGGATTATTATGTAAAGTTTTGGAAAATACAGGAATACTAAAAATAAATTTTAAAAACTTAAATTTAACCACTCAGAGAAATCCATTAAAAAGGATATTTTGGCAGTTATTTTAATATACATATTTCAACTTTAAGAATTAAACTTTGACCTAGTGATCTTTTTCCTCAACAGTATAATGTGAACATTTATTCATGCCATTAACTACTGTTGGTGAATATGATTTTTTAAATTGTTTTAGCTTCTTTATATTTAAAATTTTTTTTATTATAACTTAATAATTTTTGAGTAAATCAGATAATCCTACTCATAACTATCAATATTTTCTTTATGGTTTCTTCATTAGTATCATCCATTTCAACTCCAAAAGAAGTTAAATATTTGTTTCTATTTTCTTGTGTAATTTTTATGGTTTCTCAATATTTTCTGTGTTATCTCTTTAATCCATCTGTCATTTATTCTGGCATATATTCATATGGGTTGAGAAACTATAAATTTCTGAAACCCCACAAAAATGATATTCTTCTATATAACAGGCCTTCAGATATCTGAAATCTATGATCATGCCTATCATTTCTCTTCCATTCAAATCACAAATCGTCTCTGTTAAATACGACCAATTCCTTATTTTTTCAAATGGGATTTGGAAAGTAGTCTCCTCTGTACGTTCACAGATATGCCAGTTTTATTTGGGAGTGGAATGTTCACAACTGGATACAATTGTTTAACTGCACCATCAGTGTCCATGTATCTTAGGGCAGGAAATTATAATTCCATAAATGCAACTAAGATTAAATAGAGTTGTAGGCTACCACATCATAACCTCGGCACGAATTCAACTGGTACTTAACTAAAGTCTCCCAGATCTTTTTCACACGAACCACTACTGTCAAGCCCCATTTTCTGAAAATGCTGGCAATTAATCTACAAGCCTTTCATCTACAGAGCAGTAGATGCTTATGCATTTGACATACATTGTGCTTTCAAATGGTGATTGTGTTTCTGATTTAAATAAGCTTATGCATTTACCCAGAAACACAGAAGGGGACCCAATGCATGCCTTTGATAGGAGTGATAATGTGGAGTGTACAGATGCTGGAGTCCCTATTCAGTAACCCTTCCTCATAAACACACTCCATCCCACGGCTGCACAGGAAACATGATGGCCATACAGTGAGTAACACATATCTATGCTATGATAATAGACATTTCAGGGAATCCCTTTAAGGATACCAAGAAACAAACTTAAAACTCCCCTGAATAAAAGAGGAGTTTCAGGAACCAAAAGAACTGAGCAGACCACTTTTTTGCAAAGCCCTTTGTGATCTTCTTAAGCCCATCTATTCAGACTAAAGGTCAAGTGGGCAAAGCCAGCAATTCTGTTTTCCCACAAAGCTGCTACAGTTTTCTGTCCCCTGACAGCCCCATCTCTAGGAGTCTATTATCTTCCATTCTCCCTCCAGCACCACCCAGATCCTTAACTGGAAATGCACTAAACAGCTCCTTTCTTTCATGGGTTGACTTTCAGTTTTTTGTAATGGCTTCATGTTATACATCTAAAAGCTTTCTTCCCTTGCTCTGTTTATTTAAAGAGGGCAATTTGAGAAAGCAGAACCCACCCTAAACAAGCCTTTCACTATGGTAGGCCAAATGCAAGTAAATTTGCTAATAAAGGCCTTTTCCAGTTCACTAGGTGGCACTTTAAAAGTAGCATCTAAATGACAGGTCTGAAACTGTCTTTAAAAACTGCCTGAAGGATTTAATTTCTACTTGAAGGAATACTTTGCATCTTCCTTTAAATAACAGTTAGTGATGCTTTCAGAAAAAAAAAAACAAACTTGGAGTTTCTGTCTAATCATACAGACTACAGGTTGTGTCTGCATTCTATCAAGAACTCATAGAGTAAAAGCTTTAGTTTTTCTTGACCCAATACCTGTTTAGATTGGTAGATGTTTCCGTGTTCAAGTCTAAATCCAGATCAAGAAATCAAACACTAGAAAATAAAATCTAGTTGACACCTACTTGGCAGCTCAAAAAACCAAATCTCCTGCCTTCAAAGTTAAATGGAGAAAAAGGAGAGGAGAAAAAAAAAGTTGCTTCCTGTTTGATGTTAACACATCAAGTTTAAATTCAAGGCAGGTGTCTTCTTACATTTCTTACATTTAGTGCACATTTACCTGCCATTTCTTGACTGGCAATTCTTGACACATAAGTACACATTTAAACACATACATGTCCTTAACCAGGAAAAGAAAACAGGAATGGGTAACTGGCTGAAAAACTAATGGCCAAATGACACGAACAAAACACGAAATTTCTTCAGTCTGAATGTTAATGTGTATCTTAATGTTAATTTGTGAAGCAGGATGGTGATATTTACTTACTTAAATTTCAAGGTAAAATGTATTCAAAATAAAATATTAAAAAATGTCTGATTTACCTTCTATTACTAAGTAGAAAAGAAATGCACTTAAAAATTCAGGCCATGGACCTAAACGGCAGAATTTTAGATCAATTTTTTTCCTTTTCCTTTTGTCACAAGACGTTGTTTTGCCATAGTGCTACTGTTCATTTCCTAATCTTTACAAACATAGTTAATGAAGAGAGCAGTCTGAATTATTAGGTAAAAGTTATCTCCAAATAAAATATATTCAAAAAGTCATTCTTCTTGCATGTGACATCATGACTTGCTATTTCTGTAGGGTTTCCACCCTTGGAAATTGCAGTACTGTAACTGTACCAAAAGCTACTATCTTCTTAAGGTGGTGATAGACCCAAGATTATACGGAGCTTAAGAACATGAACAAGCACAGGAATGCTGGCAAGGGCACCCAGCCTACGGTAGTTGTGATGGCTGGCAGGATGCTGCCCTAAATCCTTGAGTTGGCTACAAGAACTCTGTAATCTGATCTCAACCCACTTCTCCAACCTCAGCTTTACGTCACGCCTCCTCAACCACTCATATGACATATTTCATCCAGATAGATCTATTTGTGGACTCTAGAAAGCACCATTTTCTCTCTAGCCCCTAAGTCTTTGCACTTAAATTTATTTCTACCTAAAATACACTCACCTTCTCATTCTTATTAATCCCACCTTCCTGATTAGGTAACTGTCACTCAACCTTCAGTACTCAACTTGAATCCAGTGCTACCACCATGTCAATTTAGGTTCCCCTCCTGTGCAGTTTAATGGCACCCCTCACTCACTCCCATAACACTCAAGAGTGATGGTATGAAGCAGAGGTTTTCAAAATGTGTCCAAATATCACGTGCATCAGAACCTCCTCAAAGGCTTGTTAAAACAAAGCCTTCTGGGTTCCACCACTGTCCTACTGAATCAACATCTCTGGGAATGGAGCTGAGAAAGCTGCCCTTTATAAATAAGCTCCCCAGATAATACCCATCCTGGCTTCAGAGGCTACATTCTTTGGAGGCGTAAAAGCACAGATTGAAGATACTTTTGCTGTTTTAAAATATCAAGAGAATAAGGGTAATCGCTCAAAAACATATTATTTTAAAAATGGAATCTAGCCTTTACAGGGGGTAGAACCATACACACATCTGAAAGTCACAATTCTCTACATGATTTCTTTCCTTTTCTAGTCTAGAAAAATGAAATAATACCCTATTCATGTCCATTTCATTCTTCCCTGCAAGACACAGAATAATGACTCCTTTAAAGAAGACTGGAGCAAAAATGTGTGTGTGTGTGTGTGTGTGTGTGTGTATTCAAGTGAAGTACTTTTAAAAGAGACATTTTAATTAACCTCAATTTAGCAGACAATGCTGAAACACAGGGGACTTAAGACACTTGTGACCTATAGCTTTTTAGTGATAATGATGATGATAAATGAGGCTACATTCTCCAGTCTAAAATAATTGCCACAGGCATGATTTCTGAACAACTTGCCTCCCTCACTTCTCAATGCCCCATATCAAGTAATAATGATGTCAAGCACAAGAACAGAAAACCAAGGAAACCAAATGAAAAAGATAGAAGAAATGAGTATAAATGAGGTTATGCAGCTCTGAAGACATTTTTTAAAACTCTAATTCCAATGAAGATGGTTTAGAAATTGGAATGACCCTCAAGGTTGGTTCTGCAATGAGTATTCATGTTTCCTGAACAATTTTGGTATTGTTTCTCAGGTTTTAATTAGCAATGGTGCCACCCTAAAAAGATTCTCAGCAATTTCTCATAGACTACAGGCCATTTGCTCTCATTATGAAAGTCTGCTTTCATCGTTCCTGCAGTATAATTGATCTTAGCGCAGTTGCTAATACCAACAAGCATCTAATTATTTTCTCTGCAACACGGAGAATAAAAATAAGTTCCTCTGTAAAACCTACCACATATTTTACTTTAAAAATGTCTGATGGTTTTTCAGAAAAAAGGAAATAACCATATAGTTTTCTACATGCTAAACTATTTCTTTATATGTGACAAAAACATTGATTTTGGCATTTTGCCTACACCAAGAAAATCAGTGCTTTGAAGGCAGTAAGTGACAGACTACTTACACAGAGTCTGTTATAATCTCTTACCCCCTACCTTCTTGGAAAAGCAGAACTCACAGTGGTTGGTCAGAACCCTGTTTGGGGCTGGAATAGGCCAAGATCACTCAGAAGTTTCTAGAGCCAATTAAATACCCCTGATTTACTGATTTAATAAAGAAACTCTGTCTTCTGACCTCAAAGGGTCAATAAGAACAAACATCAATAAAAGAGAAATGTTTTTATTGAAAACACAGGGAGATCAAGCATGAGGTTTCTGATGTGATTCTGTGATGCACTAATTTATCAGTGAAATGCTCACGGTGGGTAAGGAATCAAGGAGAAGAGTAATCTCTGTTCCACAGCCTCAGAATCATGCTACTTAAATTCTCACAGAAAGGTTAGAAGCCAGACTCCTAAGTACACCAAGCCTCTCAGGCACACTTTCAAAGAAACGGAAGTTCTTCCTTTTATATCATTTAAGTCAACCACAAAACTAAAAACAAAATTTAAAGTAGAATCCTCTGCAGATAGCTGATCACACTAATAGACTCAAGTGTGCTCATTTCCTTTCTACTATACTGGTAGGTACTGGTAGGTGCTGGTGGACAGCTGAGGATTCATGAGTTCTTAGTCTAACAGATTTATCTTTGTACTTACAGAGAAATACCTCGTCCAAAGATTTGATAGTTTAAGTGAGGTAAATCATGCAAATAATTTAAAATGTTTTTTTAAAGCTACGAGATATGCTTATTACCATGAAAGAGTTACCAATTCCATAAAAATAAAAACTCATAGGAAAAGAATCAAGTGGTCATATGCTAGAATAATCCTTCCTTATGGTTGTAAGATTTTATGATTATCATGTCGCTCCTTATTATCATTTTGAGCATTCCCTTTCCTTTCCCAACATTTTATTATGAATATTAATACAAACATACAGCAAAGTTGAAGAAACTTTACAGAAAATATCTACATATCCACCACCTATATTTTACTAGTAACCTTACACATTTCTATACATCTATCCATTCCTCTACCTATCAATCAATCTTATATTTTGGATGCACTTCAAAGTAAATTACAGACTCTGGTACACTTCCCTGTAAATATTTAAGAATGCATATCATTATATGTTCAATATTTGTTTAGTTTTTTATGTAACATTTACACAAAATAGAATTCACAAATACTAAGACTAAATTCACTTTTTTTTTTCTGAGTAAAAGTTCTTTTTTCTAATTGAAGTATAGTTGATTTACGATATTGTGTTAGTTTCAGGTATACAGCAAAGTGATTCAGTTATATATGAGTGTGTGTGTGTGTGTGTGTGTGTGTGTGTGTGTGTGAGAGTGTATTCTTTTCCAGACTTTTTCATTATAGGTTATTACAAGATATTGAATATAGTTCCCTGTGCTATATAGCAAGGTCCTTGTTGTTTATTTTATACATAGTCCTGTATATCTGTTAATCCCAAACTCACTTTATTAAAACTCACTATGTTTTGCCAAATGCATGCAACTCATCTTGATTAAAATCCAAACCCTCTACACCAAGCATGATCTGGCTCCAGGCTGTTTCTCTAACCGCAACTCCAGTCCATCATTTCTAGCTCACTCATCTCCAGTTACACCAGCCTTCTTTCTATTTCTCACACAAGCTGAGCTCCTGTTATCTTCACAGCCTACACACAGGTTAATCCTTCTTTTTGCCCCTCGGCATTCTTCAATTGTCACTTTTAAATATCACCTCCTTAAAAAAATGCCCTTACTGCCTGCTCATGTAGATTGTCTTCCCAGTTATGCTCTGTAATTGTTCCTATCAAATTTTGAATTAAACATTTGTTTAGGTTTTCTTTATTTAATGTCTGTGTACTTCACTAGACTAGAAACTCCATGACTGCGGGGACTATATATTTCTTATTTATTTTTGACATCTTTACTGGAGTACAATTGCTTTACAATGGTGTGTTAGTTTCTGCTTTATAGCAAAGTGAATCAGCTATACATAAACATATATCCCCATATCTCCTACCTCTTCCGTCTCCCTCCCACCCTCCCTATCCGCCCCCCCGACCCAGTTGGTCACAAAGCACTGAGCTAATCTCCCTGTGCTATGTGGCTGCTTCCCACTAGCTATTTTTTTACATTTGGTAGTGTATATATGTCCATGCCACTCCCTCATTTCGTCCCAGCTTAACCTTCCCCCTCCACGTGTCCTCGAGTCCATTCTCTATATCTGCCTCTTTATTCCTGTCCTGCCCCTGGGTTCTTCAGAACCATTTTTTAGATTCTATATATATATATGTGTTAGCATACAGTATTTGTTTTTCTCTTTATGACTTACTTCACTCTGTAGGACAGACTCTAGGCCTATCCACGTCACTACAAATAACTCAGTTTCTTCTTATGGCTGAGTAACATGCCGTTGTATATATGTGCCACATCGTCTTTATCCATTCATCTGTCAATAGACTCTTAGGTTGCTTCCATGTCCTGGCTATTGTAAACAGAGCTGCAATGAACATTAAGGTACATGACTCTTTTTGAATTATGGTTTCCTCAGGGGATATGCCCAGCAGTGGGATGCTGGGTCATATGGTAGTTCTATTTTTAGTTTTTTAAGGAACCTCCATACTGTTCTCCACAGAGCCTGTATCAATTTACATTTCCACCAACAGTGTAAGAGGGTTCCCTTTTCTCCACACCCTTTCCAGCATTTATTGTTTGTAGATTTTTTGATGATGGCCATTCTGACTAGTGTGAGGTGATACCTCATTGTAGTTTTGATTTGCATTTTTCTAATGATTAATGATGTTGAGCATCCTTTCATGTGTTTGTTGGCAACCTGTATATCTTCTTTGGAGAAATGCCTAGGTCTTCTGCCCGTTTTTGGATTGGGTTGTTTGTTTTTTTGATATTGAGCTGCATGAGCTGCTTGTATATTTTGGAGATGAATCTTTTGTCTGTTGTTTCATTTGTAAATGTTTCCTCTCATTCTGAGGGTTGTCTTTTTGTCGTTTATGGTTTCCTTTGCTGTGCAAAACCTTTAAGTTTCATTAGGTCCCATTTGTTTATTTTTGTTTTTATTTCCATTTCCCTAGGAGATGGGTCAAAAAAGATCTTGCTGTGATTTATGTCATGGAGTGTTCTGCCTATGATTTCCTCTAAGAGTTTGACAGTGTCTGGCCTAACATTTAGGTCTTTAATCCATTTTCAGTTTATTTTTGTTTATGGTGTTTAGGGAGTGTTCTAATTTCATTCTTTTACATGTAGCTGTCCAGTTTCCCCAGCACCACTTATTGAAGAGACTGTCTTTTCTCCACTGTATATTCTTGCCTCCTTTATCAAAGATATGGTGACCATATGTGCGTTGGTTTATCTCTGTGCTTTCTATCCTGTTCCATTGATCTATATTTCTGTTTTTGTGCCAGTACCATACTGTCTTGATGACTGTAACTTTGTAATATAGTCTGAAGTAAGGGAGCCTGATTACTCCAGCTCTGTTTTTCTTTCTCAAGATTGCTTTGGCTATTCGGGGTCTTTAGTGTTTGCACACAATTTGTGAATTTTTTTGTTCTAGTTTTGTGGAAAATGTCATTGGTAGTTTGATAGGGATTGCATTGAATCTACAGATTGCTTTGGATAGGATAGTCATTTTCACAATGTTGATTATTCCAATCCAAGAACATGGTATATCTCTCCATCTGTTTGTATCAACTTTAATTTCTTTCATCAGTGTCTTACAGTTTTCTGCATACAGGTCTTTTGTGTCCATAGGTAGGTTTATTCCTAGGTATTTTATTCTGTTTGTTGCAAAGGTAATTGGGAGTGTTTCCTTAATTTCTCTTTCAGATTTTTCATCATTAGTGTATAGGAATGCAAGGGATTTCTGTGCAGCAATTTTGTATCCTGCTACTTTCCCAAATTCATTGATTAGCTCTAGTAGTTTTCTGGTAGCATCTTTAGGATTCTCTATGTATAGTATCATGTCATCTGCAAACAGTGACAGATTTACTACTTCTTTTCCCATTTGGACTCCTTTAATTTCTTTTTCTTCTCTGATTGCTATGGTTAAAACTTCCAAAACTATGTTGAATAATAGTGGTGAGAGTGGGCAACCTTGTCTTGTTCCTGATCTTAGTGGAAATGGTTTCAGTTTTTCACCATTGAGAACAATGTTGGCTGTGGGTTTGTCATATATGGCCTCTATTATGTTGAGGTAAGTTCTCTCTATGCCTACTTTCTGGAGAGTTTTTGTTGTAAATGGATGTTGAATTTTGTCAAAAGCTTTCTCTGCATCTATTGAGATGATCATATGGTTTTTCTCCTTCAGTTTGTTAATATGGTGTATCACATTGATTGATTTGCGAATATTGAAGAAGCCTTGCATTCCTGGGATAAACCCCACTTGATCATTGTGTATGATCCTTTTAATGTGCTGCTGGATTCTCTTTGCTAGTATTTTGTTGAGGATTTTTGCATCTATGTTCATCAGTGATATTGGTCTGTAGTTTTCTTTCTTTGTGACATCTTTGTCCGGTTTTGGTATCAGGGTGATGGTGACCTCATAGAATGAGTTTGGGAGTGTTCCTCCCTCTGATATATCTTGGAAGAGTTTGAGAAGGATGGATGTTAGCTCTTCTCTAAATGTTTGAGAGAATTCCCCTGTGAAGCCATCTGGTCTTGGGCTTTTGTTTGTTGGAAGATGTTTAATCACAGTTTCAATTTCAGTGCTTGTGATTGGTCTGTTCATATTTTCTATTTCTTCCTGGTTCAGTCTCGAAACGTTGTGCTTTTCCAAGAATTTGTCCATTTCTTCCAGGTTGTCCAATTTATCGGCCTATAGTTGCTTGTAGTAATCTCTTATGAGTTGTTACTTTTCCTTTTTCATTCCTAATTCTATTGATTTGAGTTTTCTCCCTTATTTTCTTGATGAGTCTGGCTAATGGTTTATCAATTTTATCTTCTCAAAGAAACAGCTTTTAGTTTTATTGATCTCTGCTGCTGTCTCCTTCAGTACTTTTTCATTTATTTATCTGATCTTTATGATTTCTTTCCTTCTGCTAACTTCAGGGTTTTTTGGTTCTTCTTTCTCAAATTGCTTTAGATGTAAGGTTAGGTTGTTTATTTGAGATGTTTCTTGTTTCTTGAGGTAGGATTGTATTGCTATAAACTTCCCTCTTAGAACTGCTTTCGTTGCATCCCATAGGTTTGGGGCTGTTGTGCTTTCATTGTCATTTTTTTTTTTTAAACATCTTTATTGGGGTATAATTGCTTTAAAATATTGTCAGTTGTTTCTAGGTATTTTTTGATTTCCTCTTCGATTTCTTCAGTGATCTCTTGGTTATTTAGTAGTGTATTGTTTAGCCTCCATGTGTTTGTATTTTTTACAGATTTTTTCCTGTAACTGATATCTAGTCTCATAGCATTGTGGTCAGAAAAGATACTTGATATGATTTCACTTTTCTTAAATTTACCAAGGCTTGATTTGTGACCCAAGATATGATCTATCCTGGAGAACGTTCCATGAGCACTTGAGAAGAAAGTGTATTCTGTTGTTTTTGGATGGAATGTCCTATAAATATCAATTAAGTCCATCTTATTCAATGTGTCATTTAAAGCTTGTGTTTCCTTATTTATTTTCATTTTGGATGATCTGTCCATTGGTGAAAGTGGGGTGTTAAAGTCCCCTACTATGATTGTGTTACTGTCGATTTCCCCTTTTATGGCTGTTAGCATTTGCCTTATGGTTTGAGGTGCTCCTATGTTGGGTGCATAAATATTATTTACAATTGTTATATCTTCTTCTTGGATTGATCCCTTGATCATTATGTAGTGTCCTTCTTTGTCTCTTGTAACAGTCTTTATTTTAAAGTCTATTTTGTCTAATATGAGAATTGCTACTCCAGCTTTCTTTTGATATCCATTTGCAAGGAATATCTTTTCCCATCCCCTCACTTTCAGTCTGTATGTGTCCCTAGGTCTGAAGTGGGTCTCTTGTAGACAGCATATATATGGGTCTTGTTTTTCTGTCCATTCAGCCAGTCTATGTCTTTTGGTTGGAGCATTTAATTCATTTACATTTAAGGTAGTTATTGATATGTATGTTCCTATTACCATTTTCTTAATTGTTTTGTGTTCTTAGTGGAGGTCTTTCCCTTCTCTTGTTTTTCCTACCTAGAGAAGTTTCTTTAGCATTTGTTGTAAAGTTGGTTTGGTGGTATTGAATTCTCTTAGCTTTTGCTTGTCTGTAAAGGTTTTAATTTCTCCGTCGAATCTGAATGAGATCCTTGCTGGGTTGTAGTTCCAGTTCCTTGCTGGGTTGTAATCTTGGTTGTAGGTTTTTCCCTTTCATCACTGTAAATATGCCCTGCCACTCCCTTCTGGCTTGCAGAGTTTCTGCTGAAACATCAGCTGTTAACCTTATGGGGATTCCCTTGTATGGTATTTGTTGTTTTTCCCTTGCTGCTTTTAATAGTTTTTCTTTGTATTTAATTTTTGGTAGTTTGATTAATATGTGTCTTGGCGTGTTTCTCTTTGGATTTATCCTGAATGGGACTCTCTGCAGTTCCTGGACTTGACTATTTCCTTTCCCATATTAGGGAAGTTTTCAACTATAATCTCTTCAAATATTTCCTCAGTCCCTTTCTTTTTCTCTTCTTCTTCTGGAACCTTATGATACGAATGTTGGTGCGTTTAATGTTCTCCCAGAGGTCTCTAAGTCTGTGCTCAATTGTTTTCATTCTTTTTTCTTTATTCTGCTCTGTGGTCATCATTTCCACTATTTTATCTTCCAGGTCACTTATCCATTCTTCTGCCTCAGTTATTCTGCTATTGATTCTTTCTAGAGCATTTTTACTTTCATTTATTGTGTTGTTCATAATGGTTTGTTTGCTCTTTAGTTCTTCTAGGTCCTTGTTAAACATTACTTGTATTTTCTCCATTCTATTTCCAAGATTTTGGATCATCTTTACTATCATTACTCTGAAATCTTTTTCAGGTAGACTGCCTATTTCCTCTTCATTTGTTTGGTCTGGTGGGTTTTTACCTTGCTCCTTCATCTGCTGTGTGTTTCTCTGTCTTCTCATTTTGCTTAACTTACTGTGTTTCAAGTCTCCTTTTCACAGCCTGAAGGTTCATAGTTCCCATTGTTTTTGGTGTCTGCCCCCAGTGGCTAAGGTTGGTTCACTGGGTTGTGTAGGCTTCCTGGTGGAGGGGACTGGTACCTGTGTTCTTGTGGATAAGTCTGGATCTTGTCTTTCTGGTGGGTAGGACCACATCCAGTGGTGTGTTTTGGGGTGTCTGTGACCTTATTATGATTTTAGGCAGCCTCTCTGCTAATGGATGGGGTTATGTTCCTTTCTTGCTTGTTGTTTGGCATAGGGTTTCCAACACTGTAGTGTGCTGGTTATTGAGTGGAGCTGAGTCTTAGTGTTGAGGTGGAGATCTCTGAGAGAGCTTTCACCATTTCATATTACATGGAGCCAGCATTCTCTGGTGGACCAATGTCCTGAACTCGGCTCTCCCACCTCAGAGGCTCAGGCCTGACACCCGGCCTGAACACCAAGACCCTGTGAGCCACACGGCAGAATTTCCCTTCGACACCATCTTCAAATCTGTGTTGACTACAGAATAGACGCAAGGGCCAAAAGATGGTGGCTTCATTGTTCACTTCCCTTGGCAGCTGTAGGCGAAGAGCAATTCAAATGACAGCAGACGTCTCATCCGAAACCAAGGAGGCCACAAGGAAATGGTGCATCATTTTTCAAGTACTGTGGCTCATTTACTCACTGCAATCTGAAAAATGAACTCCTCTTTCTTTCATGTTCTCTCATGTCCTTCCCCTAGAACCTCGACCTTGGAAGCTGTAACCAGAGAATGGGAGGTCTAGGATACGCCATCCAAACTTGAGCCCAGAGAAGCAGCAGCAGCAGCAGACTACCTTGATGCGGCCAGGCCCAGCCCCTTGGATGAAAACCATGAGGGCAACAGCAGCGGTCTTGAGCCCCCGCGGCATCAGGAGGAGCTGGCCTTCCCCAGCCGCTGAGGGGCCACAGACTCTAGCGAGAAAGCAGCGCTGCTACCATACTGCGTTCACCCAGTTTCAGCTGCAGGAGCTGGAGAACATTTTCCACCACACTCAATACCAGGACTATATATTTCTAATTCACTATGTCATCTAACATGTTGAAACACAGTAGGCATATAGCATATAACTATTAACTGAATGAATTATAGTATCTTCGATTGCTTCTTTCTCAGACACTACTTGTTCATTCTATAATAATGAGCCATATTATTTCCCAGCCAATTTGTATGTTTATCTTTTCTCTCTTTCTCTAGATAGTAAGCTTTTGAGTTCCAATGCATATTCATTCATTCATATATGTTTATTAAGCACTTACTCTGCCCCACACAATTAACTAAACAATTAATAACAGGGGAAATAAATAGGGAATGAGACAGAAATGTACCTATTCTCATTCCACAACAGGACACAGGAAACAGAGAAATACACTACTGCCTGAAAAGTGCTTTGGGAATGCAAGAAGGGATACCTATCTTGGATCAGATGGGTAGCAAAGACTTGCCATTGAAAGTGGCCTCCAAGCTGAGGCTTGGAGTAGATCTTAGTCTTACTATCCTTCTTTTACACACTAAAATCAAGACCACCTACTTTCTCATGTGTGGAACTCCCTTTCACTTTTATCAGCATGGACTGTAGAGCACTTTTCCCTATATGGAGAAAGAGCTAGTAATAATAACTAGCTCTTTCAGAGTGACTTTCACGTGGCTTGTAGCAAGTAAAACCCAGGACAAGTTCAAAGTTAAAACCATGTTATCTTTCTCCCCATTGGTCTCCTTCTTGAATATCCCACAGTGACTATGAAGTTTCAGCTCAAAGAACTTATTATTATTCTACTCTGTGCACTGGAGTCTAGCTCCGTAATATGAAAGCACATTTCAAGGGCCACAGAAGCACTGAAGTCTGTCACAGCCCATTCCTTCCAGTATTTGTTAAGTTCTCTCACAGTACAGAAATACATCACAGGACATTCTTGCTCTTGAAGAAATAGGATAGGTTGAATAAATTCTGCATTTCCCATACTTTCACTTAGTCCTTTAAATTCATTCATTCATTAAATGAATAGAGAATCCCATGTTTACTTGTACTGACCAGTGTGGGAAGCATAAATTCCAGAGATAAAAGAATTTATCTCTGGATAAAAAGAAAAGAAAGCAGACAAACAAAAGATTTTTAAATGTTACATGAATTCTCAGTAGTCTTCCCGATTCTGATATCTCTTCCAGGTGAGATATTATTTCTCAGTGCAAAACAATTTGAATGAATGAATCAAGTTGGACAGTGAAGCTGAAGTTCAATTCTGCATAACAGTTGAGGGAAAAAATCAAAATGCAGCATACTGATTGTACTGATGGTTTTGACAATATTGAACAGTCACCTCTTTTTACCATAAAGCTCATCATCTTCAGTTAGGAAGTTATTGTGCCTATCTTTTAAATGTATAGTCAATTCCGCTGTAACTCTTGTTTTGAAAATGCAAACTCCCAACAGGAAATAATTTGAGGGTGACATAAATTTCCTATTTGATTATGCATCATTTTGCTTGTGACAGACAATAGAGGAACACAGAAAACTGCACCCAACTGAATTGGTTATATAGGAATCCACCAAATGCAAACAGACACACACACACTCACACACACACACAACGCCCCTCAAACATCTACCAGCTACTGCAGTTCATCACATGTGTTAAGAAGCACATCCATCCATACCTGGTGTTAGAGCTTCCTAACAGGTTTCAGATAACCTTCCTTCTACCCCTTCACAATAACTGTCTATGTGCAACTCTTCTGTAAGCAAAACTTTAGGTCTCTTTCAAGGTAAAGTCCATATTTATTGTAGCATTCATGTATTTCTTTAACCATTTACATGTGTTAAACTATGCTACCATTTTTTTATAATAATTTTTTTTAGTTCTTCTTATTTTGAATATCTATTTATTTTACTTATTTTCCTTTTTTTTGGCTGCATCGGGTCTTAATTGCGGTACACAGGGATCTTTGCCAAGGCATGCGGGATCTTTTTCATTACGGTGTGCGGTCTGCTAGGGTTTCTCTCCAGTTGCAGTGCGTGGACTTCCCTCCAGTGGTGGCATGCGGGTTTCCCCTCTCTGGTTGTGGCACCCAGGCCCCAGGGCACGTGGACTCTGTATTGTGGCACGAGGGCTGTCCCTTGAGGCTCGCGAGCTCAATTGTTGTGGCATGTGGGCTTAGTTGCCCCGGGGCATGGGGGATCTTAGTTCCCCCACCAGGGATCGAACCCACATCTCCTTCATTGGAAGGCGGATTCTCTACCACTGGACTGCCAGGGAAGTCCCTATGCTACCATTTTTATTAGGTTACTGTCCCTGTATGTGTGTGCACCTATTTCCGATTTTGAGTGTTATGCCCCAACCCCACCTTTCCCATTAAGCGCTTGTGATTTTTAATTTCATGATTTTGCATAAAGAGGTGAATTTTAGGAACATACATATTATGTTGTAGCAGAACCAATTGTACAATTTCTTATTGCTCTTTGTATGATTTTTATGAAGACCCTCTCCACGGTTTAAAAGTGCCTTATGATATTAAATGCAAATTTAACTTAAAATAATTTTATTCTAATAATTTTCTGTGATTATCCATTTGCAGGATTGGTAATAACTATGGATATAATAAATTACAATTTCTTTGATGGAAAAACAATCTAAAGAGAAAATTATCTGTAGCAATCATTAACTAGTAGATTAAAAATAATAACCCACAGTCTCTTTCTCTGAAATTGAGAAAATCCTCCTCTATGACATAATAATATCTTTTAAAAGTTCATGAGTTATTTTCTTGGAGGTGAACTCCAACACTCTTTTGAAACTAAAACAGATTCCTCAGTATAAGAGAGTGGAAAAAAATCACAATTATGAAATTAAAGGAAAATTGTAACTATGGTGATTGTTCAAATATTACACTGAATATTGCAAAGATATACAAATAACTGCAGAAACTGCAATTGATGAACAGTTCTTGTTTGGGCATTTCTGAAGCAGTCATCTTGCTAAAAGTGTGAAGACTGGTCACTCATGACAAAAGGCTATAGGCTGTTTCTGCTAATTAACTCTAAGAATAACTCAGAATTAAATAAACACTTTCAAGCTACTAGGATAACACAATATTTTACCAATATATACTAGAATAATGCAAATTGATCTATAGCCAATAGAAATATAGAAAGAGTTAGCAAACTAATTAAGGATGGGTGTGAGGGGGAGGTGTCCCCATGACATTATGCTCTATTTTTCTAGAACATGGTCAATATTATGATCTTAGAAATAATGATCTTTAACGGAATTTTATGGCTTACATTTTTTCTCATGTCTATTTTCTATGAAGGATGTATCATGGGATTTTCATAATGCTTCAATGAAGGCCAGTAGTAATTTTTGAAGTGCTCATAAACTCTGAATAAACTGTTTTTAATCAGGCTTGGATTTTTGCTTGCCTTTTTCTTTTTTGTTAAAGAAAAATAGAGACTTAATATAAAACAGCAGGTCTGCAACTTTCTCACTAAGGAAAAAAACCTGACAGAGCAAATGCAAACCAATTAAGCAGAACAGAAACCATTTTAAAGTGAATAAAAGCATAGCTGAACATCAAATATAGGTTTAATATTGATGTGAATAAATTATGTAGCTCTAATTGTGAAATTTACATAAGTATATCATGTCAATTCTAATATATTCATTATACTTTATTAAAAATATTGTTAAAAATTCATATTTAGATGGCCCTGAATACTTGAACTGGTGGTATTTTATCACCACAGTCCTTTTTGTATAACCTAAAATTCTCAAGGATTCAAGAAATGCAAAAGATTTTAAATTATTAAGTTCAATATTTTTATTTATTGAAGATTCATAAATAATAGAGTCATATAAATGAGAAAATAAAAGTCTGTCTTTATTCTGTGACATATTGTATTAAGAACCTGGAACACTAGGGAGAAAGTCTAGAATTTTGAAGATGTGCTAAATAATCTTTAATAAGCAATATAGTCCTCTCATAAATAGAGATGATAAAGCGAGAAACTATAAAATAAAATACTGAAAAATTGTGATTATCATAGAGATCACCATATTTTGTAGTGGGTAGAGTAGATAATAAGGGCCAGTCCGATGGAGAATTATAATTAGCTTTCCTGCAACATGGCAATTTAGCAAAGAAGTTGAATAAGCTGGATCCAATCACTGGAATGATACAGCATCAAGATAAGGTCTCATGCGATGCTATACGATTCTGCAATGAAAGCAAAAACCCAACTAAGAAAACTTTGCTAAATTGTTTTGCACCATCAAAAGAAATAAAATTGAGTGGCAGGATCCTTATCAGAGCCTAGGACTTCAGGGTGATTAATTTCACAATTTAGCTGGAGTTTATTTAGGTGTAGAAATAAAGGCAGAGCTGCAGGTAAGCTTTGCACATTCATGCTTCTAAATTCATTAATAATCATCTGGGTTTTCTTTTCTATTACTATAACAAAACACATGGTAAAAGAAACTGCCACAAAGGAACTCCATTTACAGATGTTGCCACTGCTTTACTAGATCAGAGTTTTGAAGTCTACCAACATAACTAAAAAATAAAATCTGTTCTTCCAGGGATTGCTCTATTTTTAACAAGTCACTCCTCACACAGATGGCCCTAGACCTAAACTTAGAGATTCCATGAGCATTTTAAACTAATACAAGTAAAAATCAAAACCATACCTCTCCTTCCTCTGTTAAAACAAAGTTCCCCCAAACCACATATCACTATTTAGCAGTGCAGATTAGAAGAACGAATTCTGGTGGCTTTGGAGTCAAGATGACTGTCTGAGAATAAGTATCCTCTTAGTTAATAACTCAACCATGTAAAAGTCTCTTTTTAAAAATATCTGTAAATGAAACGATCTTAAAAATATATTAAAAAGTATAGTATGAGGCAAAAAACATATTCCTTAAAACAGAAAAACACAATTTGTGAAAAATGCTTTTAACTTTTCACTGATAAATAATAAGAGCAAAAATACAGTTATCACTCAAACAGTCTTAAGAGATAGATAGGTATTTCTTATTATCTGCATTTTGCATCTAAGGAATCTAAGCACACAGTATCCTCAGATAATGTGCTGGAATAGAAAATGCTCAGCACATGTGGAGCTTCCTAAACAGCTGCTTGTATTGATTGATTTATTTGAAAAATTTACAAATAGTAGTTCTAACTTCTGAAAATACTGTTTTCCAGAAATGATCTACAGATATCATCTCTTTTTCACGTTATCCATAAACAGTGAGGAAACTCAGCAATAAACTGAGGGCCATTATGTAGTACTAGGTCATCCCTAAATGCTAAATGTCTTTCCTTCTCCCCAAGTGAAGATGATACAAGGTAGCTTTGTTTTTAATCCCTAAAATCCTCAAAAACTCCCATCAGTAATTTCAGTCTCCTTCTGCCCTGTCATGTAGTAAGAAAAACTGCACCTCTGGTGCATATCCAAGTTCACAGGCCAAGTTCAGCTTATTTTTCTCTTACAGGCCCTTGCGATAAGCAGTCCATTATAAACAGTCTTCCTCATCAAGGCTGGCCCCAACTCATACAAATAAATAATGAAACATCCTAAGCTTCTAGAATGTAAAAGATTTATAAGCACGGCTGGCATGGATGACATGAAGAAGGATTCAGAGGCCATTCGAACCATAAACTCAAGATGAAAAATCTGAATCATTTAGCAAAAAGAAGAGTGTTATGTGAGTTTTCGTTTTCTTTCTTTCCTCTTTTCCTTTTTATGGTTTAAGACAAAGTTTATTTAACACAACACATATGCATCCCCTTAGTTATCAGATACGGCTAGGGTTATAGATAAGCTTCTGATAGATGAAAGAGAAACGCTTTTAGAAACAAGCATTTTTATTCAAACTTTTTTTGAAGGAAACTTTCTAAAACCATATCACATACTTCCTTGTTTGTGTGGTATGTTGAAAATGTAATTAAACCTTTTTTGATTATTTAAAGCATCATCCCCCCGAGTGCATTCTATGGAACACTAGCTCTAGAAGTAGGATGTTAATGGTGTTTCAGGAAAAAAAATGTGTTCTGAGGTCAAATAAATTTAGGAGATTCTGATGTCAACTTGGATTTTCTTAAAACAATGAACATTCCCATTTGGCTGGCTAACTGGGTGGGAAACATAAACCCATATGTCAGAGTGTGTAGTGACCCCACAAGCACAAGGAAATGGAATGTCAGTCTTTCTCTTGTAATCTCATAGCACTGCTCCTTCACCCACTCCTTACCAGAGGCTGAAATATTAGAAAGGGAGAGAGAAGGGTGCAGAAGGAGAAGACAAGCCCAAAGCTTCCACACCCATAATACCGATTGTCTGTTTTCTCTCCTTCACATTTCTCTCCTGTCTTCCAGCTCTCTGTGGCCACAGATTTGGCCAGTTGTTGCTGTTTCTGCTTTTTATTGGCATTTCTGCCACTTCCATTCTTTGTTTGGCAGGGCAGCTACCTTCAGCGATTTTTGTTTGTGTTACTGTTTGGACATGTAAAAATCACAGATAGGCTCACTGTTGTTCTACATGGACAGAGATGCCAGAAATATATGTAATGGGATAAATGGAGATACCAGGTTACAGATTATTTTCAGTGGGAGGTCACTTATCTGTGTTTGTTGGTTCCCCACCACCACCACTAGTATTAGAGGAGGAATGAAAACAAAAAAAGAGATACCCCAGGTGAACTTAGTCACATCTAAAAAAAGTATTTTGCTCTCTAAATGTGAGAAATGTGAGAAACAGACCACTTTTTCATAACTTTCAACAGTTAGTAGTGATCACATCATTTACCATCAAGAGAGGACATTAAGAGTCTCTCTCAACACTCTCATAATTATTTCAAATATCGGTATGATTTTAATTAATAAAGTCTGAGTAGAAAACTCTACTTATTTCTTTATAGTAAAAAGGCAACAGTACATACACAGCTAATCTCATTTGCATACAATGTTACATATAGGTTTCTAGATGTTTATAATGGTGATGGTTAAGAAGACAAAATTAAAATTCCTGAGACCTGACACTAAAGAAAACAAAACAAACAAACAAAACAAAAAAAGGGGGAAAAGAAAAAGAAGGGAAAGATTCCTGAAGTGCTTGAATAGCATGGCATGCATGCCTCAGTGAACTTTTGAAAGGAGTTCAGGGAAATGAAATTTAATAAGTGTTCATCAGCAAACTTAGCTCTAACATGGTTTTCTTTAATAAATCAAACTTAACACTCAGTGCTTATATCTCAATTTTCATCTTCAATGTATTTTACAAACATTAAGTAATTTTTATAACACTCCTGAGAAGTAACAATGATATCTTGCATTTATATAGAGTCACTCATTTGAAGAATATAAAAGGACTTCACAGATATTAAACTTAAGCCATACTCAACGGATTTTAAAAAGAAGAGGAACAAACACTTTTAAAAAAACTTATCAGGCCATTGGAAATAGACTTAGTATAACATCAGAATTTAGAATTCCTGATATCTAAATTTAGTTTTTGACACAAAAGCATTCCTTCATGGAGGTTGCTTAAATTCAAGAGTGCTTGAGAAACTGGTTCAAAAATGGATACAAAGGGGCTAACTGCAATTTAAAGCCAGCAGACTTCCATTTTTGCATCTTGTTTCTATCCATTTCCTGAAGAGTCAAATATGTCTATCTCCTCATTACCTGGCTTAATGAAAAGAAGCAATGGCACTGCTGATGCAAGACATAATATAAAAATCATTCATAATGGACTTCAAATGAATTTATTACTTTCCTTGCAGTAAATTTAAAACTGTATGTTTCAAAAGACAATACTAAAATTGTTTTACATTTAATGAATGGTGAAAGAGAACTCCTTGGTTTGTGGTAAAAAAATCTGTCCAGGGTGCTTTTTTCTTAAATCAATATTTAACAAAGAAATTTCTAAATTACTTTTGCTAGGTATTATTTGTTTAATATGTTAGTACTCAATTTTTATTTATCTAAAATAACTCTATAAACAAATGCTTTAAAGCCCTTATAAAAAATACATATAACAACTGTTTTAATTATATAAATTGTTTTAATTCTCGGAGAAAAAATAAGTACTTCTATCACTGTTTTATGGGCGAATTAACTGAAACACAGTCACGTAACGTACTTAACTAGGATATTATATCTAGTGAATAGTACAGTCAGGATTCAAACCAGACAGTCTGTTTCTGAAGTCTGGACTCTTAAGCACTGTTTCACAATAAGTCACTTACATGAAGTCAACTAGTATAGGAAACTACCTAGACCAAGAGATGCCAGGCAGGTAGATCAATGGCTCATCCTGCACAGAGGAAAGAAAGACAGCCTGGATAAGCAGAAAGGATGTTCAACTGACTTCCATTCAGAAGCCCAGTTTGGAGAATGGCTTGTATAGTTTACCAAACATGTGACCCAGTGCACTACTGTCACCTTTTTTGGATCCCATTTACCTTAGCCGTACGACAGAAGTAGAGAGAAAGAAACCAAATTACAAAGTCTTGAAGGTCCCTACTATTTTTTAACAATGTATGTTCTCTTCTGCCTCTAACGTTTGTACTTGGAAAAATTTTGGTGAGGTAAAATAATAGCTATCCTACAAAGACTAATTAGCAATATATTCTAAATAATTAGTAATATATGTAGATGTGCCCTTTACTTTTTTCATAGAAGTCCCGTGCACATATTCATATAAATATATACTATGTATAGTTTCTTCCTGTACTATTTATCATACTAATAACCCAGGCAGGTGTTTCCTAGGGTTAGGGGACATAATGATGAACAAGACAGTCCTTGCCCTCAAAGAGCTTACATTCTAGTTGGAGGGAACATATAAAGAAGTAAGCTAATTGGAGAGAAAGCAAGTCGGAAGTTGGTGATATTTTAGTGGGACTGGTCAGGAAAGGACTAGATGATGAGAATAAGGAAGGATTCTGCCCTGAGAATATCCCCAGGAGAGGGAACAGCTAATGCAGAAGGCTTGAACTGGGAACCAGCTTGGATAGGCCAAGAGACATCAGGAGGCCAGTGTGACACAGCAAGGGGAGAATGGTACTGACCAGATTAGACAGGACACAGTCAGGCAGAGGCCACTGAAAGATTACAGAGGGCTCAGAGGCCTTTGCTTGTTTTTGTTGTTATTTTTCAAGGGTAATTAAAAGTTACTAAAGGGCAATAAGCTACCTATTTTTTTCTACTCACAGTATGAATCAGTGTTTGAAATACTCTTTCCTTAAGCCTTACTAACTTTCAAGAGATTCCTGTGAATGATCTACCGCTATCTGCTAACCTAAATATACTTAGGTATTATATGAACAATCAAAGCGATGGGCTGGTCCTCTTTCCCCTACCCAGCCTCGGTGGAATCTACAACCTTTGAGAATTTAATAAGTAATTCCTCCTTTTGGAACTTACTGAAATTTTGGTTTTTATCAATATTCCTTTTTGTTATTTTATTCTTTTAAGTTTATACTTTTTCAGAACTACAGTGTGAAAACTGATGTTTCTAAATAGAATTTTACCAGTTTTAAGGGAGGATAGCAAAGTTTATTTGGGCTATATATTTGCTGTTGTTTTAAAATATTGTTCTTTATTTGGGTTTCTGTGGGATTATTGAATTTTAAGTCTAAATGCTAATAGGATTTGAACTGTTCCTTCCTGTATGATACAAATATTATATTTTTCACTAAAGATAAACTCAAGCCAAGTTTAGAAAATTTTTAAATTAAATCATGAATGTTTTTTACATATATAATCTTATATTAATCCATTATGACTCCATCACCCATTCGGAGAGGCAGTGCGGTTCCTCTGGGCACTTCCCCCTCAGCTCCTTCAGCTTCCTCAGCCTCCCTGGCCACCTTACCGCCTGCAGGGACCCCAGATCTTGGTGTATGCCCCACCCCTGACCCCGCTAGAGACATGTCCACCCCAGCTCAGTGGCACCTCATGAGGTCTATGCAGATGGTAGTATATGTCTGGACATACTTCAGAACCGTTGGAGTCCAACCTATGATGTGTCTCTTCCATTTTAACATCCATACAGTCTCTATTGGATGAACCCAACCCCAACAGTCCAGCAAACAGCCAGGCTGCTCAGTTGCACCAGGAGAATAAGCAGGAGTATGAAAAACATGTTTTCTACTGTTTGACAGTAGAACAGAGCTGGTGTGACTGTTGACCCGGGTGTAGGAAGAGAAGAAGCTGGTCATAAGAAAAATATATATTCATGTGTTTATCACCTTCCTATTCTTCAGTGTCATTACATTTGCTTTATTAAAAGCAAAATAGCTGTTGTGCTGTTTTCATCTTCCCTTACCAAGCTTTTCCTACACCTTCTACCCCCTCCTTAAACATCAGAAAACACCCTCTATGAGATCAAAGGCACTGTACCTGGGTTACATGCAAAAATTACTAATGCTTAATTCCTTTTCTGTTGTATCTCATTTCCAGTTTTAGGGCAGTATTGTGTACTTTACACTAAACTTTTTTTTTTTTTTTTTTTTGCGGTACACGGGCCTCTCACTGTTGTGGCATCTCCCGTTGCGGAGCACAGGCTCCAGACGCGCAGGCTCAGCAGCCATGGCTCACGGGCCCAGCCGCTCCACGGCATGTGGGATCTTCTCGGACCGGGGAACGAATCCGTGTCCCCTGCCTCGGCAGGTGGACTCCCAACCACTGCGCCACCAGGGAAGCCTAGAGTTAATTCTTGATTGGGGTCAGAGAAAGAGATGAGCATAGATAATGTTAAGCCCCACCCAGTCTACTGAACTGTGCATAGGGAATGAGAGAGAAATGCAGCAAGGACCACCACGTGAATGGATAGCCAAGATTCAGCAGTGGTGCCCGAGTCATACTCAGTCAAGAGACATATTTAATGCTCCACTATTTACAAACCAGAAAATAAACTGATTTTTAAATTGTGGTATCATTTACATAGAGTCAAAGTCCCCCTTTTTAGTTTACGGTTCTGTGAGATTTGACAAACACATTCAGTTATGTAACCATCACAGTTGTGTAGCCAACACGATCAAGATATTATAACACTTATCACTGTCACTGAATCTGGAAATAGGCAGGCCTAAGTTTAATTCTTGGATCTGCCATTTTCAGGCTGCTGGTCACTGACTGCTTCCCTCACATCCAAAATATGGCTTCATGTCCACTCTGCCAATCCCTTTCCATACTCCCAGAGGACTGGAGCCAATCATTAGTTTTTAAGCTAAGGAAGGTTGGAGATCCTTTAATCTTTTTAAAGGAGCAGTGCTACCTTAGATAAACAAATTATAATCCCTCCTTGGTTTTTTTTAGAGTTTTAATTAACCCAAGGAAGGGAACATATCTGTGGCAAACTATTTTCCACTCAAATCCTCAGTTAATGCTGCATGCTTTAGTTTCTTCTTCCCTTTCAGTACTATAAGAACCTTACAGTCAATACTTGCAATCTTTCTTCTGATATGTATATTTTTAGATAGACAGTATCTTTAAGTAGCAGTGTGAGACAAGGCTTGTAAATGTTTTGTCTGATGTTCCATTGCCACCTTTTGTGCACTTATCACTCTTCTAAATCTAACTTTGCACGAGTAACCCATGTAAAAAATGTACATTTTTCAAAACTTGTAAATAAAAATAACCTTAAAAAAAAAGACTCCATCACCCTTTTTAAATACCGCAGAATGAATTCCTTAGTCTTTTATCATGGCGATGGCTATTAAAATAGTACATCTCCATATATACCGATAGTCTACTGAAAGTTTGAGAGCACAAAAATTTCTTTATACATTATAGTGAAAACGGACAAGCAACAGAATTGGGGTTACCCTTGTTAACAGGGGTTTTTACAGTGAAAACAGCACTGGTTAGATGGAGACCTGGTTCTCATTAACCTCATCTTCCTTTATTCACTACAGGATCTTGGGAAGTTAACTTTGGGACTCAGCAATCCCATTTATAAAACGGGGATACCTACTTGTCTGACAATAGGTAGCAGGAATGGATTGCCTTGTGAAGTCCTTTAGGCACCTGTATGATTAGCCAAGGGGACATTAAAAGTACCATAGGTTTAAGGAGAATGGTACTCAGGTTGGAGCAGTGGATTAATAATTCTTTCTTCCAGTGGCTACTGGTACTCAGTGCCTCTGGTCTAGCTCTGATATTTATGTGTTTTAGGGGGATCATCACCATTGTGCAAATCCAAGATTTTGTTTCCTTAAAAAATTAACGGAAATATTAGACTCAGTCTTCAAATATATTTAGAAATGTACCAAGAAGCATATAAATAGCGCCTCTTAGTAGAATTATTATAATGGAACTCTCACGGCAGGGTTTAATAACATTGGAGGAAACTAAACTGACAGTGGTGGAGGCTGAGCCTTGGGTGCTTGGGTCATTCCGGAAAGGAAGTAGAGAGCAAATCCAATTTAACAAAATTACAAAGCTGCCACCTCACTCAGCTTATTTTCATTATTATTTGCCTTTTGCTTTTCTATTTTTGCAAAGGAGAGAGTTTACAGACAATTCATATATCAAATATGTACCAAATTGCAGGGGATGCTTTGCAAACTAAATAAGCAAGGTTTATTTGTTCCCTCCTTACATATAAGTATATATCATTTTCATTCTTACTTTTTACTCCTTAATTCCATCTGTCCCCCCTTCTTTCTTTTCTTAGACACATTAGTTAAAGGGATGGATTCTTTTTTTTTCTTTTAGGTGAGTAATGGTGAAAAAGGGAGGCGGGTATAGCTGAATACGGCTTATGTGTCTGTTGCATTCCATCTGGAATCAGATAGGGCTTTTTTTCCATCACCCTGTGACAGCAACAGCCAGAATATAGGATTTGTTTTTTAATAGCACCCTGTGATAGACTCAGAACATTAGGTATGCAAATTCAGTAAGAAAATGCTCTCAGTAATGTTGCTTTATACTATCTAATCAATAATAATATCTATACATATTTATTGGTTTGACAATTGGTTGGTATATCTAGTGCAAAGGGAAGCATTTCAGAGAAGAATGTGAACGTTTTTGGCAATTTGGTTGCTAAGATAAGCCTAAAATTATTATAAAACAGAGTCTGTAATAAAGCAGTAGATGAGTTTTCTGAACAATCTGAGTTAGAGAAATCAAGATCAATGGAGTCATCCAGATACATTCTTGAAGAGGAAGGAAGTAAGTCTTAAGTAACCTTGGGCAGGATGGGTATTCACTGCTGGAGTGGAAGAGAGGGTACAATGAGGATGTGAATTTATGCTATCATTAAGATAGTACCACCAGGAGTTACTTATCAAGAATATAAAGTTTCTGGAAGATGACAAAGAACCTGCAAAGAAGTGGTTGGTTTTTACAAAAGAAGATTTTATGAAAAGTATTTAAAATGATAAAAGGACACGTCTTCTCAAGAGTGACTAAAAGAGACAGGCCCTTGTTCACAGCTTACCTGTTCTTAAGTAACCAACAATTTAACAAGTTATTTAGTCTAATTTACTATTAAGCAATAGATAAAACATAGTAAATAAGAAGGGCAGAGTGCAGCAAGAGGTAGCCAGAGGGCAAACTGAAAGCAAGTTGTAAAGACAGAAGGAAAAAATCTACAAAATAGAAGATGGGAATCCATGGTTGCCTGAATCAGGCAAAAGTAGTACTCTATATGGCGATGATCTGAAGGATCACATAATACAAACTCTTACATCTAATAATTACTCAGTACTCAATAAGCGATGCTCAAGATGATGACTATTTAAGAAAATCTTACACGATGCTTAATATTATGAGTCAGAGTAAATCTATAATTTTTCAATTAAAAAATCAGTATGTCTTTCATTATATTTTTTAAAAAATCACTCTAAGAAATAGTCCAAAACACTTACCATGGGACCCAGCAATCCACTTCTAGGTATTTACCCAAGAGAAATAAAAACTTAAAAAACCTGTCCACAAATGCTTGTAGTGTTTTTACTCATAATTACTAAAAACTGTAGGCAACCTTCAACTGGTGAGTGAATAAACAAACCATGATACATCCATACAATGGAACACTACTTAGGAACGAAAGGAATTAACTGTTGACATACACAAAAATTGGGGTGAATATCAAATAATGATGCTACATGAAAGAAACCAGAGAGAGAAGCTGCTATATGATTAGATTTAAATGACATTCTGGTAAAGGTAAAACTATAGGGACAGGAAACAGCTAAGTATTGCCAGAAGCTGGGAGTACGGAAAGGGATTGTCAAAGAGTGGACATGAAGCCATATTTTGGATGTGAGGGAAGCAGTCAGTGACCAGCAGCCTGAAAATGGCAGATCCAGGAATTAAACTTAGGCCTGCCTATTTCCAGATTCAGTGACAGTGATAAGTGTTGTAATACCTTGATCGTGTTGACTACACAACTGTGATGGTTACATAACAATGTGTTTGTCAAATCTCACAGGACTGTAAACTAAAAAGGGGGACTTTGACTCTATGTAAATGATACCACAATTTAAAAATCAGTTCATTTTCTGGTTTGTAAATAGTGGAGCATTAAATATGTCTCTTGACTGAGTATGACTCGGGCACCACTGCTGAATCTTGGCTATCCATTCACGTGGTGGTCCTTGCTGCATTTCTCTCTCATTCCCTATGCACAGTTCAGTAGACTGGGTGGCGCTTAACATTATCTATGCTCATCTCTTTCTCTGACCCCAATCAAGAAATAACTCTAGGCTTCCCTGGTGGCACAGTGGTTGAGAGTCTGCCTGCTGAGGCAGGGGACACGGGTTTGTGCCCCAGTTCGGGAAGATCCCACATGCCGTGGAGCGGCTGGGCCCGTGAGCCATGGCTGCTGAGCCTGCGCGTCTGGAGCCTGTGCTCCGCAACGGGAGAGGCCACAACAGTGAGAAGCTCACGTACCACAAATTAAAAAAAAAAAAAAAAAAAAGAATTAACTCTCTATAAAAATTATTTTAAAATATATTCATAGTACCTTGAACCATGGAATCAAGATAAAAGAGTTCCTATGTAGCATGTTGAAAATATTACATTTTATCTAGAAATTTGCTTAGACCTGAATCTAGTTTGTCCAGTAATAGCTGAATCGTTGGAGATTAGATAGATATTCTTTAAAAAAGCCAGTATCCAAGCAGTGTGTTAGATTCATAGGCAGATGAATATCTGAATTAAACTCTAGTGAGATACAAAGGCCAAAAATAATAATAGCTACTATTTATTGAGCACTTACTCTGTGTCACACATTTTGGAAACTCGACTATGAGGCAGGTGACCTAATTTATAAACAAGGAAAGTTACACTAGAAAATTTAGCAACTTGCCCAGTGACACACAGCTAATTTAAAGTGGCAGATCTGAGATTAAAATTCAGGCCTGACTAATTGTAGATTCATTGAGACACAATGATAGAAAACAAAAAAGGTTACCACAAGGCAGCCTGTGAAGAATATTTTAAAAGAGGAAAAGGAATCTGCAGGAAAAAGGCTCTTCTTCTAGGAAGAAGGGGCTTGGGAGCTGACCCTATAGGATGGATACAGCTTCGATCAGCGAAAGCGAGACGGAAGACTTTGCCAATAGAGGAAACAATCACTTCCATGCTCACACTTTTTTAGCTAATGTCCAGTTTAGAGTGTGACTTCTCCTATGGTCAAGACCTTCTCTCACTCAAAAAAGACACCTAAGCCTGATTTCTGGACACTGTACTATAGCTTCTGCGGAAGAACTCTGAGCAAGGGTTTCAGCCCCACATGCAACATTTGAAAATCTCGTTATCAGGGGCAAACCATACAGACTAGCTGGGACTTACTTCCCTCATCTGTGGACTATATATGTAATTTATATATATATTATACATATATAAATAAAATAAATTCTAATGATGGCACACAATGGAGCAATTTACGGACAGACTATAAAAAAGTGTCCATATCCTGCTTTCCTGGCCTGGTTCTACCAGATGTACAGTGCACAGAGCAGCTCTACCACAGCATGGAGCAGAGAGAAAATGGTGGCGATGGATGCAGACCTGTTTACAAGTGTTCATAATGTTCAGTAGTGTGAGAAAGTGTGAAGTCATGGAATTTTCTACATATTTTCCTTTTTACAACTACCAATAATGCCTGCAGATTTTTAACACAGAGTACGGTAATGTAATAACACCTGGGAAATACATTTTTACATAGAAAAGCTGTCAGCAACAGATACACTCTTTTGAGATGAATATTTTCTCATCGTATGATTCAATTATTTAAAAAGGAAAAAAAGACACTTTAAATATTGACACTTCGTTCTAGACCTGGCAAGACCCAGCGGGAGCAACTGTATCTGACAACTAAAGGAAAGACCACTGCTACCTGGCTCACCGCTAAATAGCAAACCAACTAAGCCCCAATTTGGTGAAGAAGTTTTTATCTCTGGAATTCTATTTGTTTACATTCTAGGTACCCAAAAGCAAAGAGAGGACCACTGCCCTGTCATCAATACCAGAACTCCAGATCTTTAATGAAACTGCCTTAAAATGTTTACATAGTTATCCTGTTATCATGTCTAGAATTAAATAAAGTAATGCTTTTATCTCATTCAACAAATACTTGTTGAGTTTTTATTAATTTCCAGGAACTGGATTAGCTCTCAGGCTAACAGTGCCCAAGGACACCATCTTTTCTCTCATAAACTTGGAAGCCCCAAAAGACTAATGTCATATAGAGAATATATATTTGCTTGGCATATAATGCTCAATAACTTTGTACTGATAAAACTTAATGATATTAACTAATAATGATTCCATACAATATAAAGACTTCATTTGTGTCGAAAATATGAGAAATTTATAATCCAACTAGTTCGTTGAGCATCACTGACAGGGTGTTTGTAGTATTTAGAATTCTCCTTAAGTCTCAATCTGGAGTCTTGTTACATTGATCCTGTCAGTGGCAACTAAATCAAATGACACATCTAAATAAACTGATCTACAGAGACCTTATTCAAAAGGCAGGCATTGCTGATTTATATGAGGCTTGGAATCCACCACAGCAGCTTCAAACTTTTCCTACTCACAGTTGAGTAAACTGATCTTCATATCCAGAAAAGAAACACTGACAGAAACATACAAGAGAAAGTAGGCTGTCATTTCTGAAAAGCAACTAAAGAAAAACTCCACCAGCCTTATTCCATCATCTCCAAATGCCTCAAAATGTAAAATCTAGACATATTAATCATCAGGTAATAGTGATATAGTAACGTCACTAATGTACACTCTATTGGTAAAGTAGACAACTTAGAAATCCTTGATATCATAAATACCCATCAAGGAAATACAGACAGGACCTAACATTTGCTAAATTTCAATAATATTTAGTCTTTTATTATTAAGAAAATCTATTACCTTGCTACTTTTGTTTTGTCTGAAATAAGATGGGTGACAAGTAATAAAACACTTATGAAAAGGGCACTGTATTGTGTCTCATCTTAGTCAAGTCAGAAACTACATTTTTCAAGAAAGAATTATTTCAACAAGCATCTCTTCAGTGCTATTATAAGCACTGTAATATACTAAGATAAATGTTAAATTATTAATATGACTGTATCAGAAACTGTATTTATTTTCTATCTTATATGTCTTAAACACTTAAAAATTCTGACAGAATTTCTGTTTTCAAAATCAATGTGGCAATGATTGCTCTTGAAATTTTATCCTAAGTTGTAAGTCAGAAGAAATATATGTTGGGGGAAAAAATGAGAAACAAAACTCCCAAATTTTAAGATAATCTTTTTAGGCAAATATTTGTGATGTTTTAGACATAACACAGCAGTTAAAACAAGGTGGTAATGTATATGGTGCATTATTTTAGAACTGTCAGTTCTAAAACTTTGCTTCAATGTTGGATATACTTTGTTCCCATATTTTAATGTTTCATGCAGAAGTTTTTTTTTTTTTTTTCTCTCTAAACCTCCAGTGAGAAGTATTGGTTAACACAAAATGAATGTGCTGTAATACTTTCTTTGAAACCCTGCAGTCAACCTTTTGCATATAACTTTCTAATAGAAAAAAAAAATCCCACATACTTTATTTTCCCTAAAGAGCAGCATGAGATTTCTAATCCTTTGCTTGAGCACATAAAATATTAAGAGCCAATTTTCAGCTGCACCTCTGTCACTTCCATTATCATTCTACACGTCCAGAGGTGATAATGGACTCTGTAAATTGCAGTCTTTCTCTATCCCAGACCACCGAGGGTTTCACCAGGGGACAGTTCCACACAAAGGGTGGCCCAGATGTATGTTAATGGTGCTGAGCAGCAAGAAGCAGACACCCCCAAACACGATAATGTGATGTGTTACCCAGAGGAAAGACAAAATGAGCAGAAAACAACTTCCTTAGGAATTCAGTGAAATCAACAATGACCTATTCTTGCCCATAAATCAGAGGTATCTTCACAGAACCTTGGAAACAGAAGATTAAAATACACTCCTAACGCCCCACCTGTGAAGGAGCAGTCTGTCTAAACCAACACAGAATGAGGGCTCATAGACACTGATGTTTAAAGAATTATGGAAAAGGCTATTATATCCCACTGACTTTTTTCAGACACAACAAACAGATCTGCCAGCATTAGTGGAATTATCCTCAAACATGAAGTGAAAAATAAGGTAAGGTAAAGGAAAATGCTCATCTTAGCCATCGCTGAAATGATATCCACGGTTCTCCATGGTTGGCAATTTGTCTACCCAAAGAGAGCTGCCTTGTAGGAAACTGAATGGGATCGACATTGGGTTTTGAAATGATCGTGTTTCCCACTACCCCATGCAAAATAAAAATCATATTTTAGGGAAATTATACAGAAGGAAGTGATTTAGATCTAGTTTTTCCCCCTTTTTCATAGGCACTTTTCTAACTATGTGTCTTTCAATGTAGTACCTAGTGTTCAGTGACTGATCCCACCAGACTGAGTCTTAATGCTTTGGGCAAGGGGATGGGGCTGGAGTTGGAAGACAAAGGCTGTACCAAGAGGACAGAACGCCTAAAGAAAGAAAAGAGAACAAAATCAGACTGCGTTGCCCAGATAATTGATGCTCTGTCACATATTAGAAAGTAATATACATGATCATAATTACTGCCGGTATGCCAATAAAGCTAAATGTTGGATAAATGAAGGTAAGGCCAATTTTAATTCTATAAATACATTTTGGAACCAAGTCTATATGCTTCAAAGTAAATTCTGGAAAACAGACCTCAAAAACAAAACCACACACATACGCACGCACACGCAAGGGAGAGAAAGAAATGAAGAAAGAAAAAAAGGAAAGGAAAGGAAAAGAAAGGAAAGAGAAGAAATGAAAAAAAGAAGAGGGATGCAGCATGATTATTCACTTATCAACTTAGTGCAAAATATTGTCAAGGAGCTCTACCTCTTCTCTTCACACCTCCCATCCCCTTCAGCAAACAGCAAGCATTCAAATGTATGAAAGCACAGCGCCAAGCACTAGGGCCAAAGTGAAAAAAGTTCAGTGATTTCAGTCTAGAAGAGAAACAGACAAGTAAGGAGATGATTACAATACAGTGTGGTACCCGCTCTGGAAGGGGTATCAGAAGGCTTCTTCTGATGACGTTTTACCATCTTGTCAGATTTTTCATAACTTATTCTTAGAATTTTATATCCTTTTCCTCCCTATCTCTTTCCTCAAGAAAAATGGGGAATAAAATCAATGCATATACAGATTTCAAAATTTATACATATTTACAATTAGAACCATTGAAATCCAGAATAGGTAAATCCACAGAGACAGGGAACACGTTAGTGGTTGCCAAGGGAAGGGAGGAGAGAGGCCTGGAGAGTGATTACAAGGCCTTCTTCTAGAGGGATGAAAAAGTTCTGAAACTAGAGAGACACACGGTGAATGCACTAAGTGCCACTGAACTGTACAGTTTAAAACGGTTAATTGTACGCTATGGGGGCCTCACCTCAATGAAAAAAGCAATCGAAACACCTCACTTGAAATTTTGTGTCACTGTTTGAAACAGTCATTGTGAAATACCACAAAAATTTATAGAATCAATCAGTCTTCTGTTTTACCTTTCTTACTCTCTAGCAGAAAATAGTGCTATTCTCTTGGAAAAAAATCAGAAACTTTTGATATAATTGGGTAACGAGAGCAAAGTTAATGTCTTTGAGATAATTTCTAAAGTTCATAAGACTGTAATAGTACAGTAGCATAACAGGAGGTACTATGATTACATATGTCAGTCTTCTCAAAAAAATTCTTTTCTATGAATTTTTAATGATGCAAGTAATGCTTCAAGGTCATTGAGAGAGCGAGCAGTTATTCAGACGTTAAATTTGTTCACAGCTTCTTGGCAGCTTTGCAAGAAAACAAGCAACTGGGATTTGTGGAGGAGGGGAAACGGTGTACTGAGGAAGAGGAGAATTAGAAGTAATATATAATAAGCTGCAGATACAGCTGATTCACTTTTTTTTTTTTTTTTTTTGCGGTACACAGGCCTCTCACTGCTGTGGCCTCTCCCGTTGTGGAGCACAGGTTCCGGACGCGCAGGCTCAGCTGCCATTGCTCACAGGCCCAGCCGCTCCGCAGCATGTGGGATCTTCCCGGACCGGGGCACAAACCCGTGTCCCGTGCATCGGCAGGTGGACTCTCAACTACTGCGCCACCAGGGAAGCCCCAGCTGATTCACTTTTTAACCCAGCAGAAAATATCTACTAGGTGTTCTTGAACATAGAATGGGACTTAGAATTAATCATGTTCTGGTTGCAGTTGTGGTTAATAATATATACATATATTTTTTTACATATATATACATACATTTTCTGTATCTGTAAAACTCATTTTCTAATGATTTGAATAAATCAGTACTCAAATATCTGCTGAACATTTCTAATTTTACAATTAAGTCTATGGAAAGGACATTAAGAAATACATACTTGTCAATATTTGCAGACCAGAATGAGATATTCCCCCAAACCTGAAAATAGCAATAAAATATTGTCCTCTTAATGTTAAACTATAAAATGGAAACATAATGGAACAAGAAAGGGCTATTCAAAATGTATATATGTATTAAAAATAGTGTCTCAATCCCTGGAGAAGGCAGAGGACCATTAATCATCCGTAAGATCATATTAAAAGAGGAGTCACAGAGGTCAGAACTCAAAGTATCTTCCAAACTTTGTTCAGGAGAGTATGAGCTTTGGGCAATAAACTTCATGAATTTCTTCCCATTGGCAAAGTCATGTCTAAACTGGAGATAGATGAGGGGCTTGTATTGTTCCCTTTCCACTAGCAAAACCTTCTCTACTGCATTTGGTAGCTCTGTGCAATGGCCCAGAGCCATATGATTTACCTAATTCTCCTTGCCCTGATTCCAAGCAACATTTATTACTTATTTTTCCATGCACATTTGCCTACAGAGACAAAATGCTTCTGTCATACAGACTTTGATAATCTTTTCCTTGAGATATTAGTTCTTATTAGCTTTGAATAACTTAGCATTCATTTGACTTCCCATGTGTCTAGACTATGGGGAGAGAATGCACCACTATGGTCCGTGGGAGTACTCCACTCCCTAAAATGGTTATGTTTTCCATTTTAAACTGGAATTTTGGTTTGATACCTTACTATACCCATGAGAGAGGACTGAATCCACCGGTGTCTGAAACCACAAGTGTGACAGCCAGGCCCTAGATGCTAATTTATTTGCTAAGATAATGACTGCTGCCCCTCGAGGCTTGTGGGTGACAGTTAGGGGCTTTGTCCCAGGTTAACAACATACAGCCTCCCCTTATGTAGAGGTATCTCTTCCTCCCAATTTTAATTGCTCTCTATATGATGGTCATGATTATAATAAGGCAACGTTAATTCAGAGTATAATATTAACAAATGGAGCAGACCACCAACTATCCAAGAGAGGTTAAAATCACAAAATCAAGAAAAGAAAATCTGCTCAAGTAAAATAAAATTACAGGCTAAGTTAATTTCACCTTTAAATTCCACAGGTATGAGGACTGTGCACAAATAGCATAACAGGACTGCAGGGAAGTCAGTTGTAGGCGTAGAGAACTCACTGAGTTGAAGGAACTCAACCACAGCAATAGTAGAAATAGACTAATTTGCTTTGGTAAACTCAACTGTCATAAGTCTATACATTTTCACTGACTGTGTCATTAGAAACTTCTTAATTTTTGGATGCAAGATAGTAATTTGGTGCTGATGTTTAATATAAATCCTGAAAATGAAGTGAATGGCTTTTTTAGACTTGATCTTCAGATAACCAGTATTTTCTGATTAAAAAAAATTACTGGAAGGCATATAAAGATTACAGATATTCAAGGACTTATCCAAAATTTGGACATTGGAAATTTCAGGTAAGTTGAAGAAGGTAAAGTTATGTGCCTAGATATAAACAGAAAGGTTTTCTCTTAAAAATATAATTACATATTTAATAGGCATAACAAATTGACAAGAGATTTTAAAAAATACTATTAAAATTATATTTCCTATATAAACATGAAATTGTTTAGAAAATTAAAAGCAAATGAGAGTATTTTCTAAGTCTATAAGTACTTAAAATCAAAGAAATTTAATAAGAGTAACACAAGCATCTCTAACTTCAATGTTCCCAGAAAATACTGTGCATTTTAACATACTTAATAGATACTCCTGAATGAATTACAAATCAGTTGACATAATTTAAAATGTCTTCACTTACATGTTTATGTACATATTTAAAAAATAATCTATGTCACACTATTCAATACTGTTTTTTGAGTTTATTCAACTTGAATTCAGAAACATTAGGAATGCACTTATTTTTTGTTATTTCCTTTTTTCACACCTGCTATTTCACTGATTGTAAACAAATATGTTTTTTAAAGTACAGAAGGGAACCATTTTCCATATAGAACATTGCTTTGTGAGACACTCTTTTAAGAAACTTGTTTCTTGAAATAAACAAACATGAAAAGAGTGAGTTGCCTTGTCCTCTTTATCCATTTACCAAATTGTGCTGTCAAAGAATTGAGGTGACCATATCAAATACTCTTACCATCTTTGTCACTTTTCATTTGTCTGGGACGGGAACTCCAAGTAACCAACCAGACAAGAGCACTCACATTTCCTATTTACACATTTAATGTTAATATTTCAGCAACTGCAGTACTAGGGTCAAACTGAAATTTTTATCTATTTCATTCTGAATCTCAGTCATATTGGAGAGAAAGATTGAGATTGACAGTGAGTGAGAGGGGAGGGAGAGAAAGAGAAAGAAAGAGAGAGAGAGATTCACTTTTTTTTTTTTTTTTTTTTGCGGTACGCGGGCCTCTCACTGTTGTGGCTTCTCCCGCTGCAGAGCACAGGCTTCGGACGCGCAGGCTCAGCGGCCATGGCTCACGGGCCCAGCCGCTCCGCGGCACGCGGGATCCTCCCGGACGGGGGCACGAACCTGCATCCCCTGCGTTGGCAGGCGGACTCTCAACCACTGCGCCACCAGGGAAGCCCCGAGAGATTCACTTTTTAAGAACTAACAGTCAGCAAGAAAATAGGGACATCAGTCTAACAACCACAGGAACTGAATTCTGCCAACAAACAAAGACCCTGGTCAAGGACCTATACCCTAGAAGGCATTGCAGCACAGGTCAGGCTGACACCTTGATTTCTACCTGAGAAGACTCTGGGCCAAGAACCCTGCTAGCCCATTCCCAGAGTTCTGTCCTACACAACTCAGAAATGTGAACAGCTTTCTTTGTGGTGCTAAACTAGGAGAATCAATCCTTAGAAGTGAGTTCAAAATTTCCAGTCTAAGATCAGTTTGTTTGCTTCACAAGGAATAGGAGAAAAAGTGAACAGCATGTAATATGTGATATGGCATCTCGTGTCCAAGAATATTTACTTATTGTGGAGATACTTTTGTGTTTTCATCTACTTTTCCTTTGTATTTCTGTTTCTGCCTGAACGTGTGGGCTGTGTGTGTGTATATGTTACCTTCTCATTTACAATTTTTTATTACATTGTTTCAATGCATTTTACACAGAAATGAGGCTCCAAACTACACATTATTAATCTAGGGCTGGGATTTTTTTTTTAGGGGTTTAGGAGTTTCAAATTACCAAAAATGGAACCTAGGGTAGGAGTAAGAGAGCCTGCCCCATAAAATTAAATATTTAAATATTACAATAATATTTAAATAGTATTTGTTGCATTAAATATTACATTTTTACCTCTGTGTTGGCCATGAAATAGGGATCACTGAGATAAAAAAGATGGTTTAGAAAACAGAACTACCATACGACCCAGCAATCCCACTACCAGGCATATACCCTGAGAAAACCATAATTCAAAAAGAGTCATGTACCACAATGTTCATTGCAGCTCTATTTACAACAGCCAGGACATGGAAGCAATCTAAGTATCTATCGACAGATGAATGGATAAAGAAGTTGTGGCACATATATACAATGGAATATTACTCAGCCATAAAAAGAAACGAAATGAGTTATTTGTAGTGAGGTGGATGGACCTACAGACTGTAATACAGAGTGAACTCAGAGAAAAACAAATACCATATGCTAACACATATATGGAATCTAAAAAAAATATATGGTTCTGAAGAACCTAGGGGCAGGACAGGAATAAAGATGCAGACGTACAGAATGGACTTGAGGACATGGGGAAGGGGAAGGGGAAGCTGGGACGAAGTGAGAGAGTGGCATGGACATATATACACTACCAAATGTAAAATAGATAGCTAGTGGGAAGCAGCCGCATAGCACAGGGAGATCAGCTCAGTGCTTTGTGTCCATCTAGAGGGGTAGGATAGGGAGGGTGGGAGGGAGATGCAAGTGAATGCAAGTGAATCACTTTGTTATACAGCAGAGACTAACATACCATTGTAAAGCAATTATACTCCAATAAAGATGTTTAAAAAAAAAAGATGGTTTAGAGAATGTCTATACCACATCTTTCTACCAACAGCGTTTTTGCTGAATGATTTTTCAGTCAGGTGGAAAACAAACATGAGAATAGAATTTTCTGTCGTTTTCCTTACATACCTGTTTTGCTTTCCACAGAAGCTAACACATAGTTTCAATTTGCTTTTTCCATTTCTTCCTTTTTTTTTTTTCCTAAAGTTATAAAACTTGTCTCTCCTTTTTTCCTTCTCAACCTCAAAATATATAGCCTCCTACCAGAGCCAATTGAAGAAGGAAAGGACTTCAATGAGATCTCTGCTAAAGCCTTTCAAAATTACCATTACTGTTTCAGAGTAGGTTGATTACAAAAATAGATCTTCTCTGTCAGACAGGTAATTAGTACACACAAAAGATTTGGTTTAAATAAATAACAATGATTTAATTTTATTGAGTACCTACTCTAGCTTTACACGTTAACTCCTTTAATCCTCATAATGATTGAATGAGTGACTACTATTATTTGTGTTATTTAATAGAACACTGAAGTTCACAGTGGCCCCCAAATTTAAATGGTATGGCAGGAATTTATAACTATTAGTTTGTCTTTTACTCCAAGCTGTTATTCATTAATATATAAATCAATGAATGAATGAACTCTAAAATTACAATTTCCTTTGGCTTGCTGTTAAAAGATTTCCAACTTCTCTTATAATTCCAGAAAAGTAATGTGGACATTCCTAGCACCTTCTCATTTAAGCCCAGCTAACCACCTAGGAATTTTCCTGGGTTATTTACTCACTACATCTATTTTAAGAAAAAATTACAGTTAAAAGGAACCCTGTGTTCCATTTGAAAATTATCTTCCATTAGAGGCAAAAGTACTACAATGGTGCAGTGTTTTTCCTGCTCCTTCCAACTCTTGAATTTCCCTTCAAATTGCTAATCCCTTCCTATATTTAGTATAGTGAAATACACCTGGAATTCAATTTAATTCCTTTCATATGGCATTGTAATAGTTACTTTATGTCCCTAAGAACTGATTTTGGTGCGTACCCGAAGATTAAAACAACATCAAAATGCACAGTCATTCAGTAGATTGACGCTGTATCATTCCAGTAATAAGTGTATTAAAAGTCCCCAAAGGCCCATCAGGGTATCAGACTATACTGGCTCCAGACCTGCCATTGTCTGTTTTGGTTCAATAATGATTAGGCACATATTATTGATTGAGAATATATCAGACCCATAAGTCACATTGTAAATGGACAAAATACAATCAATATATACAACTAGACTATAATTACAACCCAGTTCAATACTACAATGGATTTGATATACTTCTTTATAAGTTATAAATATTCTTACAACCTTGTTAATGTCTCTGCCCACAGTTTTATCAAGGATAACAGAATTAGAGGCAGAGCAGTTAATGTGGGCTCCAATTCCTTTGGAAATAAATGAAGGGTCTTGAATGTGGCATTAACTCACATCACGTTGCAATGGTGGTAGATCATGTGACCCCAGGGTAGTCTAAGACAATTCCCCCAGAAGACTCTTCATGCAGAACTGCAATCATTTACTGTGATACCATTTATTGCAATACAGTGTGGTGAACTAGTAACAATGCTGTTCTCAACTTTGTGAGCAACTAGCAATCTTATAAATATCTAAGTATTTTCAATAATTTTCTACGTAAGTACCGTAATTACTTACTCATGGATTAAGAATCTGTATAAACTATAATTCATATAACATTAAGCACTTTACCAATTACTTTAAACAGTGACTGAAGTTATTTTTCATAATAGCCAATGAGTCAAAATCTACTGACAGGTACTAGATTCAGATTCCATTTCTTTCTTGTGAAAATGAGTTTTTCTTTGGATCAAATACAAGAAATTTGCATTTTTAAAAAAGGGTAAGAGTTACAAGTGACCAGAGAGCCCTCATGGCTGTGTGTACGTACATCTTACAAGCCTGCTTCTGAAACTGTCTGGATGGATGGTATCAAAACTCAAACTTTTGGGGGGAGATTAAGGATAAAGTGTGTTTTTCATATTTCCTTGAAATAAACTTGCTTTTTGAAGAGTTCTATCCATTTATACTTACGCATATGTAAATATGAAATTTAAAATATAATTATTTTATATATGTTATATTATTACACATTTATATATGATATATAAATATAATTTATAAAAATATATTTTATATATTAATTTAAATAATATTATAATAATTTTTCTTTGTAGAATAACCAAGACAGTTAGCAATCTGCTTGTTTCTCTTCTAAGTCAATGCCAACTGTTTACGGATCTTAATTACAGCTACAAAATCTCTTTTGCCAAATAATGTAACGTAATCACGGAAGGGACCTCCCATCATTTTCATAGGTCCACCCACACTCAATGGGAGAGGATTCTACAAGGGTGTATATACTAGAGGGAAGTAATCTTGTAGGTCATCTTAGAATCCTATCTACCACATGTAGATAAAAGATTCTTATTATTTACAAAAATTATAAACAGAGTAATATTTTCTACACACGCACAGCAGATGGTTTAAAATATTTCAGATATTTTTTGATATTTTGGCATATTACATTCTGAAAAGTCACATTTTATCATAGAAAATATTGATAAGTATTAATTTTAAATTATTGACAGTGACAACTATTTCACTTTGTTAAGTACTCTGATGAGGTAAACAGGTCCTCTGTCTATTTTTTCAGAAAACCTTGAAGAGAAGACTTCTTAAAGCAAAATATCTCTTCCTTCAAGGACAATGTAAGGCATGAAATTTATAATACCTCACATATTATTAGACTGATCTTCCTGTGAAGTTAAGATGTGACACAGTCCTTTAACAATTTGGAGCAGAGGCAGAAATTAGTTGAATAGATGTCAGAAGAGAGAAATCAGAGAAAGAAATTTTTGCTCTCTTCGTGATTAAAATACTGTATTATGAACACATTATAAACAAATGACGATATGACAATATTCTCCTAAGTAAAATTATAAATTCTTGTTGGCTCATTCAAAATACAATTAACATCCAGAAGAGAGAGAATCAAGTATTCACATTAATCTAAATAAAATTTCAGTTTTACCTTAGAAATATCTCAAGGTGATAAAACGGGATTAATGGTAGTATGAAAACAATACATTATCATTATTTTCTAGTCAGTTAAGTTGTTTACTGAGTCTTTTTCTACTAAAAAAAAAACACCAGCGAAAACACTGGGTCTTTCATTGGGCAAGTCACCTTCAGCTTGCAGTTGCACAGCTCAAACCAAGTGTTTTTCTTAATCCTTTGTTGGTCCCAGTGCCTGCCACACAGGAGGAAGTCTGTCAGAGCTGATGCATGTGATGATACCGATGGTGCTTGTAATGCTGCTGGCAAAATCAGGCTGCTTCCTCACCTAAGATGTTCTTTCATGTGTGGGAATTTGGCCAAATAAGAGGAAACATTTCTTTGTCCCTTTTGATTTTCTCATTTTTATCTTGTGGTTATGTGATTGGCACTTGGAATTACTTATTGACTTTTTATTTGTTTACTGACTCCCACAATTCTTCCCTCAATCAACTTGATAGAGCCTTGGGGTTTTTTAGGTGAGGGAATAGAAAGAAGATGATATGCTGTACTAACATAAAATATAACCACATTCAAAAACAGTTAGTGCAGCTTTTAAACTGCTATTGAATGGGTAAAATATTTCCTCAATACTTGCTCACTTTCCCTCCCTCTCTCTCTATAAATACCTTCTCTTTGACATATGCATGTGTAAACAGATTATACCTAAGTGGATACACAGTAAATAATTATAAATTTAGACAACAAAAAATAAAACACTCAAACCAGTCACAGGATAATGGCATAATGTACACTATGGATGTACTTATAAATTCAAGAAATATTTATTGAGTGATAAATATATTCTTGGTACTATATTAGGCATTAGCGATAAAATCATAAACAAGACCCTTTCCCTGCCCATAAAGGCCCTTATCGGCCTAAAAACATTCTAGTGGAGAATATAGTCAAGTTAGCCTTGAATATAATAATGAAATCCTCAGGAGAAATTCCTAGTTCAAGGGTAAGTTCTTATAATATGGAAACACACAGGAGGTAACTGTCTTAAGGGAAAGTCAGATAAAGCTTTCTGGATATGAGTAAGCATTAAATCTGTAATGTTTTAGCCCTTCCCGAAAAAATATAGTTATTACTAGCAAGCATCCTGGGTTTAGGTGACAGATTTAAAAACAACTTATGCAGATGATTTTCTTCCAATGTATTCAAATAATTAATGAATGGCCTTTCTCTCGTTAAGTGTATTCAAGAAATTTACATGTATATGTAAGTGTGCTCTTTGATTCTCCAGATTACTTGATTAAGGTGGATACTCAAATCGCATACTACAAAGTCACCACATGCATTCAGGCACTTGAACGTGAAATAACACACAGTTGGTGAACATTTAGGGGTCACAAAGGGGTGAAGGCCTTGAGGGGTGAAGGACTTGCTCTGCTAGTCTTCAAATCGTAGAGGGTGGCAGTGTCTTTGATCTGTCTGCCTTTTAAACAGGAAACCTGGAAAAATCTCCAATGATCATTTGATCTGTTTCTGGTGGGGCAGGTAGTCCTCCGGCTGCCACCCTCCAACATGCTGTGGCTCCCCACCGGCTAAACCCTGGGCTTTTACGTTGGAGAAAAACCAGGCTTCCAGTCACAAAGAGGGCTAAAGAAAGGGCTGATGAATAAAGCCAGTGATTGGAGTGGCAACCAAGCTGCAGGATCCAGTTACAACCTCTGTCCTGGGACAAGTGGTCACAGGGACGGTGGAGCAGCTAATGTGTAGAAGCATTGGTAACAAGTGAGAACAAGAAGCTTCTGCTGCTAAGAGGAAGGTTCTCAGGAAGCAGTAGGGGCAGGAGAGGTCTCAGCTTAGGAAGACCCCAGCCTCTTCCGATTCAAAGGGCAAGAGGCCCAAGCGTGCAATCAGTGGAGGACACAGATGAGGCACAAGCAGAGGCTGATGCCCAGGTGAGAAACCGTGAAGCAGAAGGATACACAAACCCACTCTCGCTGAAAGTAGGAAAATAGAAGATGGAGTAGAGGATAGGGCTGGAAGCCTACAGAATCTTAGTACTGCAAAATCCTCCAAGTCGAAACTACAAATAATCCCCGTGACTTACATGACTTTTGAGACAGAGAAACGGTGACGGGGCTTAAGAAAATGTGGGATTATAACTCTTATATCACTGTAAATGTAAATCTTAGGCATAAGTCTTAGAGCAACATTTACCTCCGTTTAACCATTCATTCACTTGATCAACAGGCCTATGTGGACTCCCGATTTTCAAACCACAGTTTTGGGTACTTCCTACACAAAGATGAATAAGAAGCAGGTTCTGCCCTCTGGGGATAGTCTAGGGACGGAAAGAAATATATAAACAAACTGGAGGTTTCTCACCTAAGTATTTTTAAACTCTACAACCATATTATTAAATTACTAATATTCAGTTCAATAAAGGAGCATTTGAATAAAATGATTGCTGATGATTATTATAAACGAGCATTCTCAGGAAGTACAAGACAAAATTTATCAGTATTAGTACTTTTATGTAAGGTGAAAACACGTGCTTACATAGAGCTTTATTATTCACAAGCTACCATTTTTACCACATCACAGAAAAGCACTGGATGTGTGGATGCAAAGCAACATCTCATTTTAGTGACCTAATACGGTCGATGTGGAAACTACTGATAGTGAACTACAGCATAAGGCTCATCTAAAAAGCTCTGTTTTGCTTTTACTTTTAAGGAAAATACTTGGTGAAGGCTAAGTAGGGCTGCCGGGAGGAGTAGGAACATCACTGGCAGGCTGCATAATAATGAATTGGTTCCTACCAAAGTGAAATTGTTACTGTTCATTTTTGTCATTTACAATTGATTCATGTGCTACATCTGGCATTTTAATCTTAGCATTTGCAAGCCTTTCCATCTTTCTTTAAGACGTGAGAATTAGTTAAAGACAGTTAAAAGATGACAAGTATCGAGCACAGCATTATTAAGAAGAGTCTGATTAGAGAAGTTTCTGTCCAAGCCTTAGGAATTGCTATCTGACAGTATCCTGTGTGGTACGTGAAAGGCTTTTTTTAAGCTAGAAAAGTAAGAGAATCTAAAATAGTAGTATTTTAAATTCTTTAACTCATGAACATAATACGTGTACTCTCATGCGTTATCTACAGAAAGTATAATTAAATATAGGACACCATTTCACTAATAATACTTCCAAATGTCACAGATGCATTTCTTAAATATAAATAAATTCACATCATTTTGTAACTGAAATGACTTATGGGAATTATTTGTTTGAAGTTCTCTTAAAAGTCATTGTCTTATTTTCTTATCATGAACATGAAAAAAATTCCAAATTGGCTTTTGCTTCAACCTGAATCTATTGAAGAGTATCTTCCCACCTATCCTTCCTGTAAGTTGTGAAACTGAAAAAAATAATAATAATGATTTAAAACAATAAATAAAAGAATCATTTTCAGAACTTAGGACATTTATTAGTATTCTGAATAGGGTTAAGCGCTATGTTTTAACTTTGGGAAAAATAAGTGAAGAGTTCTGATGTTCACATGAAATAATATAATCAGGTGTTAAATAATAAAAAAAGAAATTCTTTTGGAGCTTTTCACAGAGAGATGATCCAGGCCGAACATGCATTCCCAGCGATGCATTCCCAGCGTGGTTCGCCTGTTTCACGTGGTTCACCGAGAACCACGTGACTGCCTGACATCCCACTACCATGGCACAGAGTCCCAAATGAAACTGTATGGGTCACTTGCAGGCCATTTTAAGTAAACAATAAAAAATTTAAAACAAATGGCCATAAAGACTTCGGAACACTCATGAGGGGAATAGGATGAATTATTTTAAATAGACTCCCTATATTATCCATCCCTGTCAGGGGATATCTTCTCAAGCCATATTGTTGCCTATAACTTCCGTCTCCCAAAAAAATGAAGAAATGGGGGCTTCCCTGGTGGCGCAGTGGTTGAGAATCTGCCTGCTAATGCAGGGGACCCGGGTTCGCGCCCTGGTCTGGGAGGATCCCACATGCCGTGAAGCAACTAGGCCCATGAGCCATAACTACTGAGCCTGCGCGTCTGGAGCCTGTGCTCCGCAACAAGAGAGGCTGCGATAGTGAGAGGCCCGTGCACCGCGATGAAGAGTGGCCCCCCCTTGCCACAACTAGAGAAAGCCCTCGCACAGAAACGAAGACCCAACACAGCAAAAATAAATAAATTAATAAACTTAAAAAAAAATGAAGGAATAAAGAGGCTTAACTATGAAAACTGGCACACTGACACACTTTGGAGTAGCCAACTTGGAAGCAGACCCTCCAGCCCTTTTCAAGCTTTCAGATGACTCTGGTCCCTGCTGTTAGCTTGACTGCTTCCTCATGAAAGATTCTGTTAGACCCAACCAACTAAGCTCATCCATGATACCTGATCTTCAGAACCTGTATAAACATATTGTTTACAAATGTTATAAAATGTTTTTGTTTTAAGCTGCTAAATTTTGGGGTAACTTGTTATGCAGCAATAGACAACTAATGCAATAACACTATTTTTGGAGGGTAGAGAAGGCACAGGATTCCAGGAAATGCAATCGATGTGTGTGTATGTGTGTGTGTGTGTGTGTGTGTGGAAAAGAGAGTCACATAAAGAGCAATCATAGATATAAACAGAATAGGAGAGAAAGAATAGGAGTTTTGCAATATATATTTATTTTCTTTTCAGATTGTCCCTGGAATTTACAATCATTATTCTGTAGCAACATATCCCATAGTTGACCAAAACTGCTGCATAGATTCTAAAACTGTTTTGAAAAGCCACAAAATTATGTGAAAGTTAAGTGAAGCCCTGTGTCCAAATATTCACTGCATAAAGTATTGTTTCCAGGAGGGCCTCTGAGGAAGGGTCAATATTTTAAAGGGAAGGATGAGTGAGCAATGTAACATGGATCCATTTATCAGTTTAGCTCGTACTGCCTGGTCAGCAGAGGATGGAACATACCACAAGGACATCACAACACTAGGGAAGATGGGGACTGCACTTTTGAATGAGATACTGCCCCAGAAGTGGGAACCCTCCTTGAGTAGCTCTAGTGTAGGGGATAAAGGAAAGCTGATGGATAATAAAGGGCAGATAGAAGGGCCAGGAAAAAAACTGCAGCCGTATGTGATGGCAATAAATTATAAGAGTGAATAAAGTGAGGACTCAAAACAGAGTAAGGCTATTTCATAATAGGTTTTGAGATGGGTCAGATAGTTATCAAATTTTATGCTTAACACACATTTATAACTAGAGCAGAAAAACAAGCAACATTCTGGTTTGATAAATATTTTATAGAGGTGATAAAGAAAACCCATTTCTAGCAAGGCCAAATTACCCTTATGATCTATTTGCTTAGCTAAGCCGAAATTACTATTCTTTTTAAATTGCAAGAAACTGCCTTGTTTTTTAAAAATATATGAAATATTTAATCTTTCAACAAGATAGATTAATGGTGCTGAAAAAGTTCTTGCTATGTCGGGAAACAAATTTTTTTATGTTTAACCTTGTCAAAGAAAAGATACAAAGATGGAAACCATTATCCAAGTAAAATGAAGCCAAATTAGGAAATTTAAAAATACTTTTCATACAACTTCTTAAATTTAAATATAGGAAAAATGGCTGAAACTTTAAAACTCTTTATTTCTGAGGGCCAAGAATGAGGGAGCCAGTGGTGAGGAGTCTTGAATTTAAAGCAGAAAAAAAGATTTCCCTTGAGACTATTGATTTTGGTTTGAAATTGGATTAATCAAAATAATATATTTATTTTATATTGTTATAAATATAAATAAATAAAGGCCTCAAACATCTCTGTTAAATCTAAACAAAATCTAGCTCTGCAGATAATGGGAATCAGAGTCAGAGCATATTTTGCATAGTTTCTGTTTATTTCCTTAAGGAGAAGGACACAACCTATTTACAAATCTATTCAAAATTTACAGAGACTGCAATTTTAAAGAATCGGTGTATGTTAAAATATCTGCTGAAGGAATATTAAGCAAAACTCACCAAAAAGATCAAAATGAAAAATCTTTGGTAGCTTCCATTTTATGTTTTTGCTGTAATAGTCTGTCATAGATATGTTATTTAAAGAAAAATACTTTGCATTCTAAAGTATTTTAATTAATCCACAAAAGTATAAATTAAATTCCTGTGATGAAGGAGTGAGAGGCCTTTCATTTCACATCTCCATCACAAGTTCTACTTTTTTGTTTAAGTTTTCCAAAATATTCGTGTATGAAATAAGTTCTAAAGTTTTTATCTGACTTTTTTTCACAGATATTCCTCCAATATGGGAATCATGAGAGACAGATGACTACTCACTTTCAAACTATATAACTTTTCAACCACTGAGGCAACACTAAGTTGTGATTTTTAGGTAGTAGTTTTGTCTCATTATTCTCCATTTATTTCAATATCCTATGTTTCTTTAGTGAGGACATGAAGACTAAAGAATGGAAATCCAGAATGGATGGTTCATTTTATCCTTTGTAGCATCATTTCACTGCATCATGTTCCCTGTGCTGAGCCCCATGGTACACATATAAATTCACCTTTCAATCACTTGTGTGGGTTAATGACACTGAGTAATAGCACATTAGCAAAGTGCCATTCCAGACACCAGCCAGGCATGCCAAACAGATAATCTGACAATCGTTTCAGATTCATTTTCCACAAACAGAAACACTGTTCAGGCTTATTAACTGGCAAATCTGCATAAGGCACAGCATAGAGCACAGAGCCTCCATTAAAAGCAGCAATCCATCTCATTAATGTAATTTACAAGGATATTTGGTCCATTCTATTGTTTTAAAATATTAAAAAAAACGCCCCTATTCAACAAAGCTGTCATTTACTTAGAGCAAATTCTTATCATGTCCCTTATGCTTCACTGAAATAAAAGGATCATAAATTGGTTAATGACAAAACTGTTACTCAAATATCTTATATTTTGCTGCCAACGGTACAGAGCATTTGGAATTTAACTCCTATTAGGTTCCTCAAAATATAATCTGATGACAGACTCACCCAATGACAATTAATGATGAAGCCTCTTCTTTTGGTTTTGACTTTCTCCTTACAAGTTGCCTTAAAATTTGCCCTTGGAAATTGTGATCAGGGACCTGTTGTACCGCAAATATCTAAGACATGATTTTAATAAAGATGTGCTTGCCTAAGATTTCTGCCCCGTCCCCATCTGTTTTAACATCTACGAATGGGAAGTTCACTTGTGAATACTGAAGTTCTCACTATGTAGCTGAGCAAAATATGCCCTTTTTCTCTCGAGAGCTTGCTGCTTCTTTGTGCTTTATGAACAGTGTGTTGCATCCTTTCTTCCTTTTGCTGGGAAATGTCCCTGCATTTATCTTTAGATTTCATGGTAAGAGAAAATTCCATTTAGAATTCATGACTTTAACAATGGTATAATTTTCTTTCATTTTCTCCTGATACAAGTATAACTTTATGTTAAATTGAGGTGACCTGTTCTTAAGTATTCATCTTCAAGAAAGCTATCAAAAGATGAAATGTTACTAGAGATGGTCACATTCAGGCAGATTTTCAAAGTCAGTGCCCTATGCTGAAATTACTCCAGAAATATTAAGAGCTCCACTCTTCTGTGGCATATCCCAAGTCTAATATCACTTGCACTGAAGACTTCTTCATGGGGGAGACAGTAGCCATTAATGACTTAATTGTGAGAGAGTGAGGTCAATATAGTGTCTCAGAAGGGCAGCATTCTGGAAGGGAACTGTTTGTTAGGATAATAGCTCCCACCTGACAATCTGTTTCTTTTCACGGTCCAACTCCCTCACATAGATCACAGGGTTTTTCAACCCTGATAGGCTGCAATCACAAAACACATTTTTCCTCGGCCTTCAATGTTTTCTGTGTTGAAGACAATGATATTTCATATAATCAAATTGCTTACTTATATCACCTAAACCTTCAGCAATAAATTCTTCCTTCAATGGTTCTGTACTTGATATTTTTCCTTTCACTCAGAAAGCATTAGTGTTATTATTTTTACCCTCTGATGTTTATATTGCATTCCTCAGAGTTATTTGTCTTCTGTGACTGGTCCTCAGCCAAAAAGTTGAGATGCAGTCCAACTGGGCTTGACATATACACACACACACACATATATACACACATATATATGCATATATATATATATATATATATATACACAAACATAGACATACATATAAATACATAAACACACACACATTTTTTTGGTCATACATATAGTTAAAAAAAGACATGGAACAACAGGGTAAAGAGTAAAACCTAAGAACCAGAAAATGTAGAAACAAAGACATAATTATATACAAACAAAAACATAGAAATAAATAATAAAAAACACTTAGAAAAACACACGGATTATAATGTAGAGCTCATTAAATTACATAAATTGAACACATTTGCCCATACGGCACCAGAGCAAGAAAGAGGAATTTACCAGAATCCCAGAAGTCCCCCTCATGCTGTCTTCAAGTCACTACTCACAACACCCAAGTGTAATCACTATTTTGACTTCTAACACCACAGATTAGTTTTGCCCGTTTTTGAATTTTTTGTGTTTGCTTTACAATGCCTTCGTTTACCTACATCACCAAGCACATTCCTGGTGAAGGCGTTTCCACCTTCTTGTCTTCACCACAGCCTGCCCTGCACGCTAACAAGCAGCCGCAGCTGGGAGTCAAGCTGGGGTTCTACCTCCTGCTCTGTTCACTCGTGTCTGAGGTCAAATGTCTCCGCTTTCCCGAAGACAAAGGCATAATCTAATTTTAAATTAGGAGGTGTCTGTATACTCTGTGCTCTGAAAACTGACTTAAGGATGATAGAAACTCCAGGGACCCTGTGAAAAACCCATGATTGAAGAGAACATATGAGAACATGGAATATGAATCAGAGACCCATTTGGGGTCTTGCTTCAGTCATTCCCTCTTCTTTGCTCCATCTCCCAATCTATAAAGAGGAAGTAATAATGACACCCAATTTGAAGAGTTGCCGAGAGGACTAAATGATGTCATATATTAAAAATACAAGTGGCGCTATGAATTTTACATGCCGGGCCCTTTCTCTTCACTTTTGTTCTATGACATTAGAATATTCAAAAACAAAAACAGCAAGCACAACTTGCTCCTAGGAAACCTCCATGGTCAGTATTAATTTTTCATACGATTAATTCATTAGTTGTTTTAATTCTCTCAATGTTTGACCCTGAATAAAAACTATTACCAGCTTATTCATTCCCTGAATAGGCAGCATGATCACTAGTGATAACAAGAAGGTCCCCACTACACTTCTCAGAGGAATGAAGTACTTTTAAAAGTTCATGTAATTATGCCAGGCACATACTATGTTTCCCTGCATTACTACATACTATTGAATACAGGCCAAGATTCCCAGTCAGATAAGCAAATACTTCTGATTAAAGATCATATGATGCATTGTAATAATAGGGCCCATTTTATTCACTTCTATTAATATTCACTAACTGAAGTCGGTTTGTCCAACTTCTTACTTCAAATGTATCATTCGATCTCACTCCATTTCTTGGCCTTTCCTTTTAAACACATCCTTTCTAGAATTAGAGAACTTCCCCCTGGGCTCATTGCAGATTTCTCCAGTAAATAAGTCCTATTTTTCAGCTGTTAGTTATGCTCTCTTGCTTCAGATCTCTGATACATGGATTAGCTTCTCAGTAAATATTTCTGTTTGAAAGCAGTTGGTCTCTAGTCTTTGTAAAGTCTTAAAAAGGCCTGGCATATATCATCTCCACAGGGTATTTTGCAGTTGTAAAAGGAATGGCAGTTTGGAGATGACAGACAGTGAGTTATTTTCTTTGCCCCAGAAGGTAACAGTAGATTATGGATAAAACATTGCACAAATGACATAAAATTTCACATAACCAAGTGAAAAACAATAAAACTTTTTAGAACTGGGGTGTCCTTTAGTTTTGTCAGAGAACATTTCCTTTACCTCTATCACTTTTCCTAAATTTAAAAACACAATTGATATTTTGATATAGTTTCTAAAATGTTATAATTTTTTCATATGCTACAAAGAACCATACATCTCATATTAATCAAAAAAAAAAAGGAAAAAAACCCAAAATATACCAAAAAGTCCTGTATGACATAAAAATTGCACAGGCTGAAAAGCAGCTGATGTAATGAGAACAGCCCAGACCATGCCTGAGTTCCAAGTTCATGGCCCTTCCTAGCTGTGGGAACTTGGGCAAGTTTCTCACATCCTCATTCATAAAATAAGAACAGGGAGACTTGAATTGCAATTTGTCATGAAGATTAGCAATGGCTTATTTATCCATTGTTTTACATATATTAAGTTGTGTCTCACAACAAGATTAAGTGTCCAGTGAAAGCAGACTATCATTTGTTACTAATTTGGGAACTTAAAACACTCAGGTGTCCGTATGTGAAAAAAATCCCCAATACATATTGGTTTGGGGTGGCATTCTGTTCAGATCAGATCAAGCCAATGTGATCACGTACGTGGTTAGTACTGTTTGGGAAGAGTTCCCCCCCACCTTTTTTTTTTTAAAAAAAAAACAGTATTGCTTTGAAGAGAAGTCATATGACTCTACTAATAAAAACTATATTACATATAAGATAGATAACCAACAAGGACCTACTGTATAGCACAGGGAACTCTACTCAACATTCTGTGATACCCTATATGAGAAAAGAATCTAAAAAGAATGAATATATATGTACATGTATAACTGAATCACTTTGCTGTACACCTGAAACTAACACATTGTAAATTAACTAATCAATTATACTCCAATAAAAAAAAGTTGGAGAACTGAAGTTCTGTAATATTAAGTAATTTGTCAAGATCACATATTAAACGGTGGAGGTGATATCTGAAAAAAATTATAGTTGTTTAATATTAAATAATACATATTATAGCAGTAAGAATTTTTCCATACTTTTAAAAAAAATCTTCTTAACCCTCTGAGCTATATACTATTCTTATCCCAAGTTTACAGAAAAGAAAACCAAGGCTGGTAGCGATAAAGTAGCTCTTCAGGGTCACCCAGAGTCTTTTCATCCAGGTCTGCCTGCCTCCAGAGCTTGTGCTCTTTTCTATAACCTTGTATGGGGAAAAGTTATCTGATACCAAATTCATTCATTTGGACATATCCAGAAACTGAATTATGACAGTCTGTGACCATGTGTATGTGTTCCTGTGCACACACAACAGGCACAAGTATGAGAAAGACAGCCAGCAAAACACAATATGGATTTTAACTTGAATAAAAATGTCTAAAGCTAACCATTAGGATGATTAAGTCAGACTGCTCATATATTTGGGGAAGGAACAGACGGTATAAGGATGCAGGGAGCCATCTTCCTAAAAACTGGAGAACGATTTTGCCAACTGGTTGTGACACAGATTAGGTACCCTCTTGAGATCCCCTTTCGCCCAGTGATTTTGTTATTCTTTGTATGTTACACACATAGGCAGACTACTAATTTGGAAATAAGATGGCATTGTGAGAGTAAAAACTATGAGATCAATACAAAATAGATCACAGGAAAGAAAACTGCAAAATTGAAAAGACTCCTGCTTCCCAGGCCAAAGACTTAAGTGATGACATAACCAAGAAAAGAATATGTCAGTGTAAGGGGGTAAATAATGTGGATCGAAGGAAAGGAAGAAGTCCGAGAAACTGAAGCTGGTGTAACCATGCTAAGAGTACTGTCTGAGGAGAGGGCTCTGTGATCTGCCAGACAGGTATACCCCGCATGAGATGGAGACGCCGAGCTGTCAGAGCTCTCGCCACCTTCTAATCGGAACTCCTTTGGATGCTCCCACTCTGATCCATCCACATTCACCAGACAACTTCCCAAAAGGGTAGACCACACACCAGCCTTTTTCTTCGTCAAGTGTACATTACATTAGAACTTTCCTAAATTTAGAATAGTACTGTCTTTGCAAAAAGCATGATTTTTGTGAAAAAAACTGTCATCTAGACACAACTGCTTTCAGCTGTTTTCACACCTAAGCGCATGTTCTCATACTTCAGAGCACAGGCTTTGTAGCTCAATTACCTGGGCTGGAATCGCAGCCCTAGTGTTCACTAGTCATGTGATCCTGACCAATTATGTAGCCTCTCTCTGGGACCAATAATAGTCCCTAGTTTATAGACTGATATGCAATTTAAATAAGTTAATATGTGTAAATGCTTAGAATGGTGCATGGAACATAGTGCTCAATACATTTTAACTATTATTGTTGATGTTGATACATTTAAATTTATTGATACATTTTATTAAATTTATTCATACATTTTGTTGATATTGATACATTTTAACTATTATTATTATTGATATTGATTTTATTGTTACTAGTCTAGATTTTTAATTTAGCTCAGTTCTACCACTCTCCAAACCCAATACCCAACCTCAACCCCTTATTCAGTCCTTACACCATCCCCTCTCTATACTGACAAGCTCCTAACTTTTGGTTTTTGCTCCCAAAGCTCCTTCCACCACGTCATTCATTCTCAATTAACATCACTTCTTTTCTGTAATAACCCTTGCTAACGAAGGGTGGGCCTAGTGCCTCTGTCATCAATCTTCCTGACTCACAGGACAAGGGTAAGAGATTGTCATTCTTCTTGTTTCTCGCTATCACTTTTCCCAAGGTCACTCACCAACCTCTCCTCTTTTAATATCTGTGCTACCTGACATTTACTTTCCATAATCAGTTAATGATACTCTTCCATGTATTTCAGTGGTTCGGGACTGCTTCACATTCCCTATATATCCCTCCTGTCAACTTTATGGACAATACTGATGATCCTTCTACTATCTGGGTGGTTGTTTCTATTCCACACCCTTGTTGTAAATTAAACTGATGTATATGCTCCCCCACAAACAGTTCAGTTAGTTTAAACTGGCACAAGTGCCTTTTCTTTAATTGATCTGGTTTTTATTATTTTATTATTTAGTTCTGTCAATAACAGACACAATGGTCTATGATGTCCAGAATCTAGGTTTATATTTTATTTGAACATCTACCTTTAAGAACTGTGGTATGCTTTTTATGGTCTGACTATGTGTCCCTCCTCTCCCCAAATTCACACGTTGAAATCCAAGGTGATGGTATTAGTAGGTGGGGCCTTTGGGAGGTGATGAAGTCATGAGGATGGAACCCTCATGAATGGGATTAATGCCTTACAGAAGAGGATCCAGAGAGACCTCTAGTGTTTCCACCATGTGAAGACACAGTGAGAAGTTGCTAGCTGTGAACCAGGAAGTGGCCCTTACCGGACTATGCTGGTGCCTTGATCTTGGACTTCCAGCCCCCAGAACCATGAGAAATAAATTTCTGTTATAAGCTACCACCCAGTCTGTGGTATTTTGTTATAGCAGCACAGATAAATAGCAGCTTTATTCTTATGTCTATTTGTATGCAGACTTACATGAATTTTTATTTTCCAGGTCATTCTTGATTTTAAATAGTCTCCCCCATTATCTTTATCTGCACATTCTTTCTTGTCATGTGTCTGTGTTTTTTGGTTAAAAAAAACTTATCACCGTTCCTGTGTGAGCTTATATGATATGGAGTTTTAGGCCACTGGATAGATCCCTGAGTGTATGACTAAAGATCATGCCAGAAGCAAGAGATACGTTTTGTATCCTGTGATATGGGAAAGAAAGTCAGTCACTCTTAAGATGAATGACTGCTAAGCTCTATAATCAAAGTATAGGAAAAAGAAATTAAAGTTTTACAGAGATACTCCTCAGGCTTGTTTTCCAAATGACTGGAGCAAATTTGGAATTTGGAATTTTCCAAATTCCACAGGACTGGAGCAAACTCCTCAAAGACACCGTTGTCTGCTTCCTGACATTGTCATGCAACACTAGAGTTTTAATCTTCTTTCAGCAGGAGATGGAATCCAAGCTTAATCTGGACTTGGAGGTGCTAAATTTAGAGGTTCCCTGAGTTGTCCAACCATCATGACCTGGGGAGTGTTTAGTCAGCCACTGACAGACTTTGTGAAATAATGATAGAGGTGAGAAACTTTGAAGTACTTGCCAACATAGCCTGTAAGAGCATCTGAGAGCCCAAGAATTGGCATTTATCTGACAAAGTGCAGACATTACAATCTAAGGAGGTGAAGTGGGACCTCTAGACTACCAGACAATACACACAGCACAGGGCACTACTTAAGCAGAAGGCAACTCACAGTAAAGGGCTGCAACATCAACTCTGGTTTATGGAATTAGGGGATTTCAATCCTGGCTGCCCACTGGCATCACCTGGAGGACTTTTACTAAACATGGATGCCACGTCTCACCCCAATGAATCCAATTGTTCTGGATGGCAGACCAAGGCTGAGTATTTGTAAAAGGTCCCCTAGATAGTACAAACATGCAGCCAGGATTGAGATCTTGTAGTGTAAACCAGAGCAGAGGATAGAAACCAGGTTATCATTTGAGTGGACTGTATTTTCCCCCTTAGTTACCTAAATGTATATTTGAAACAATATGGCGGTTTAGAATGTAACAACTACAACACCCAGTGGAAAGTCTGAAATGCCAGATGAACTGGCATTTAACAGAGATGAGTCCTCATACTCTAAGGAATAGCTTAGTTTATAAGAGACCCAAGAATGTGAATGTATTTTCCACCCAGAAATCTTCCCTCTCTGCCAAAAAGTAATTTACCTTTCATGGATGTGATGGTTAATTTTATGTGTCAACAGATGGGGCGAAAGAGTGCCCAGATATTTGGTTAAATATTATTCTGGGTATGTCTGTGAGGATGTTTCTGGAGGAGATTAACATTTGAATCAGTAGAGGTAGACTTAGTAAAGCAGATTGCCTTCCCCAATGTCAGTGGGGCTTACCGAGTCCTTCGAAGGCTTGAAGAGAACAAAAAGGCCGAGTAAGGGAGAATTAGCTCTCTCTGCCTATCTTTGAGCTGGGAACATCAGTCTTGAGCTGGAACATATACCATTGACTCTCCTGTTTCTCAAGCCTTCAGTTCAGAATGGGACTTTACTATCAGCTCCCCTGGGTCTCTAGCTTGCTGGCTGCAGATCTGGGGACTTCTCAGCCTCTTTATAAAAATCTGTTTTTATATATTGGTTCTGTTTCTCTGGAGAACTCTGACATACAAAGGAACATTGGTTTATTACTTCTGAGATACTTGTTACTTTAGGAAACAGTTGCCTAAAAATACTAGCTGCCCTGTCCTCAGAAATGGGCAATAAATGCTACCATTTGCACGTATATATGACGGAATCTGGCTGAGAATTTTCTCAAAGATCACCCCCTGTCACTTTTCTGCCATTGCACACAGCCTGCTCGTTATGCCTCAGACGGAAAAAAAAAAAAAAAAAGCATGTTAAGATGACCACAATGGAATTCGATGGAATAGCAGCAGGGAGTTCCAGCAGTTCCCACAAGCCAGCCCTTTATAAGCACCAGCCCATCACTACCTTGTTTTCAAGACCTCCTGCTAATAGTCAATGCCTGGGTTTGGTTCTGGTATATTAGACTGTCCCCTGGCAAAGAACTCAAGTTTCATTCAGGCATAATAAATCATCAGTCTCACACTAGCAAATAATTCACCCAGACTCCCTTCTGTCTTCCCTTCTTTGACAGTTCATCTCCTGTCAAGTGAACTAAAAAGGATATTAACGTTCTTCATTTTGCAACTATTAAAGTCAAATCAGCATTTTTCATATTACCTTTAACCCCTTCTCTTTATAAAATAAAGACGTACTCCTTAACTCTACCAATGTAAACGTGTATATTTAAAGGAATGTATTTTTCTCTCTACTCGTTATGTTAGTTAGGAACTGCTTACTAGAAATCTTAAACAATTATAATTTTAAGTTGATGGAATATGACTTTAGTATAAAAAATGGCAGTGATAAGCTTTTCTTACTTCAACAATCAGATACAGTCCCATTCTAGGAATAAATGAAATAAAGCTAAGGAAAAGATCCATTTATGGTTCTATATTCTATTAAAGATTCTCTACGGCTCAGAAGCTACCTTAAAAAAATCACCCCAAATCAGGCCTCTGCTGACCTGCAGGTTTGCTCCCCTTGACACAATCTCTGAATAAAGTAAATGTACTCCCAGATTTTCCCTTGATTTCTTATTTTTACTGTTTTCAACCTGGATCCCATTAAGCATGGGGCAAATCTGTGTATAACTAATTTCAGTGATACCCTCAGAAACAAGGAAAAAAATCAAGGAAAAAAAAAGAAAATATGTTTCTTGAAGAATAATATATGACAAACAAATTAACTATACAGAGAAAATGAGATTCTCAATACAATTCTTAGGGGCAGCCCATTCATTCATCCATCCATTAATTCATGTTCTAACATGTCAGGCACCATTCTAGGCATTGGGGTGAAGCAAACAGAGTTCTTGCCCTTTTGTTGCTTATATTCTAGTAGTCAAGAGACAAACAATAAATAGGCAAAACCAACAACCATAGTACATCAAAGAGTGGTAGGTGCCACTGAGAAAAATAAAGAATGGTGATGAAGAAGGGCTTCTCTAACAAGGAGACCTAAAGGAAGTGAGGGAGTGAGCCATGCAGGGGGGTCTACGTTAGGCTTTGTGGTTCATAGTAAGGACACTGGTTTTCCCTCTGAGTGAAATAGGGAGCCATTCAATGATTTCAAGCAGAAGAGTGACATGATCTGACACATTAAAATGATCATTTTACCATTCTACTGAGATTGTCTTGTAGCAAGGAAGGGTTTGATCTTCCAAACAGGCGTAAAGACATTATCAGTGCTCAGGAGTTCCCGGTCCCCTTTTTCTGCCTGGGCATACAAGAAGTACATTTCCAAGCCCCTCTGCAGTTAGCGGGGCCACAGGACTGGGGTTGGACAATGAGATGGGAGCAGTAGTGGCCTGTGTCACTTTTATGCTCTAGGATTCTCCAGTCTCATCACCTATTGCTTCAGCTGGCGACAGTGAATGGTGCAGCCTCCATCAGCCTGGATCCCTGAATGACTGTAAGAAGTTGTCCCCAGCCCCTTTCATCTTGTCGAAATAAAGTAGACATTTGTGAATAAGATATATGAATTGTATCATAAAATTGTATCAAAAAATCTACAAACAATAAATGCTGGAGAGGGTGTGGAGAAAAGGGAACCCTCCTACACCATTGATGGGAATGTAAATTGGTGCAGCCACTATGGAGAACAGTATGGAGGTTCCTTAAAAAACTAAAAATAGAGCTACCATATGATCCAGCAATCCCACTCCTGGGCATATATCCGGAGAAAACCATAATTCGAAAAGATACATGCACCCCAATGTTCATTGCAGCACTATTTACAATAGCCAGGACATGGAAGCAATCTAAATGTCCATCAACAGAGGAATGCATAAAGATGATGTGGTACATATATAAACAATGGAATATTACTCAGCCATAAAAAGAATGAAATAATGCCACTGCAGCGACACGGATGGACCTAGAGATTGTCATACTGAGTGAAATAAGTCAGAAAGAGAAAGACAAATATCATATGAGGGACTTCCCTGGTGGCACAGTGGTTAAGAATCTGCCTGTTAATGCAGGGGACACGGGTTTGATCCCTGGTCCAGGAAGATCCCATGTGCCATGGAGCAACTAAGCCCATGTGCCACAACTACTGAGCCTGCATGACCTAGAGCCTGTGTGCCACAACTACTGAGCCCACGTGCTGCAACTACTGAAGCCCCCGTGCCTAGAGCCCGTGCTCCACAACAAGAGAAGCCCGCGCACTGCAACGAAGAGTAGCCCCCGCTCACTGCAACTAGAGAAAGCCCACGTGCAGGAACAGAGACCCAACGCAGCCAAAAATTAAAAAAATTTAATAAAAACAAACAAATGTGATACGATATTGCTTATATATGGAATCTAAAAAATGGTACAAATGAACCTACTTACAAAACAGAAATAGAGTCACAGATGTAGAAAACAAACTTATGGTTACCAAGGGGGAAGGGGAGGAGGGATAAATTGGGAGATTGGGATTGACATCTACGCACTACTGTATGTAAAATAGATAACTAATAAGAGCCTATTGTATAGAACAGGGAGCTCTACTCAATACTCTGTAATGACCTATATAGGAATAGAATATAAAAAAGAGTGGGTATAGGTATATGTATAACTGATTCACTTTGTTGTACAGCAGAAACTAACACAACGTTGTAAATCAACTATACTCCAATAAAATTTTTTTTAAAAAGATATATGAATTTTTTTGTATTAAGCCAGTGAGGTTTGGAGAGTTGAGAGTCATTGCTGCAAAAGCCTGGTCTGTTCCGATGAAATCAACTAGTTAGGAAATATGACTCAGTCCAGTGATGCCAGTAGCTTAGACCAAGGTGAAAGGAGTGGAGGCGAGATTCTGGATAAATTTTGAAGGTAAAACCAAACCTTTTGACAAATTCCTGTTATTTTGATAAGAAATTATTTTTTAACCTGAAAACACTTTCTAAACTTTTGTCCTTGCTTACAAAATATTTAGCAAATGACAAATATAATTCATCCAAACATATATAAATCTCTTTTGGTTGATGCGATGTAATTCCTATAAAGTGGTCTCAAAACAAATGCAGTGATGAATATCTGACATTTATATTCTGCCTTCCCTTCTTTAGTATGAGCATATATTTTGAAAAAAATACATAAATTTCTATTTAATGCAACATGGTATGTTATTAATTACATGTTCCAGCAACGATTTCCAATAAAAAGACATTTAATTTTTAAAAACTCACTGCACTAAACTGCATTGGGAATTACTAGATATCTTATGCTGAGACAGAATATGACAATGTCTATTATAGTGATACTAAGTGAGTTATGCTTAAAATTGTGCCTAAAGTTAAATATCATAAGCTATTTATTTAGCAAAAATGTAGTAAGGAAACAATTATGTGTGAGAATCTATGCAAGGCACATGAGTCATGATCAAATAAAAAATTACTGAACTTTCTAAGATCAATGCCTACAGCCTGAAGTATGTACTTTATGGTGTTTAGAAAAACACGATGTATAAGGATCTTCATGTGGTCCCAAAGTAAATTAACAGTGTCATAACATTATATATATAGACTCCCTCCTCACAAGTCAGTGGAATACTCATATTTTCTCTGTGCATTTCACAAGTACTTTAAAACTGAATGATTATGATATTGATGATTATAAAATGGTCCTAAATTAGTAGAGGCCAGATATGCAATACATCCTGAGTTTTAGCTATTTTTAAAGGGGAAAAGAAAAGAGGTGTTGTTTTGATGTTTTGTCATATTTTTCTATAATTTATTTTGCAATTAAATCTCAGCTATGGGTTTAAAGGGTCAAGGTATCAGCTAGGGTTCTGTAAACTACATTTCTGCTTTACCCAGATGGTCACTTTTATGAGTAATACTAGGAACAGAATAACCACAGGTTCAAATATGCATTTAATTATACAACCTTCCATTATCTTTTCCATTAAGAATATTGTTATAGTTAAGAAAATGTTAGATGACATTAACTGATTTTATAAATTTACGTCAGAAACGAACTCTAAAAAATATTTTTCTGAAAAATATCAGGTTTCTTAAGGGGCACCCTTTGCTGAAATATTTTTATCTGATTTAATCAGCTTTGATTTTTAAAAAATCAGTCTTTACCTTTTTAGTTTCTGATTTGTTCAATTTCAAAATGTCAAATGTACATGAAAGAAATTAAATGTATAATTTCATAACTTACAACCATTACAGAAAGTTTTAATTATTTTAACCCACTGTACAAAATGTTCCTGAAAATACTGCATACTCACCACTGACAATATCCCCTCCGTCTAAGTTTTAAACTATATGTAAGCATCACTTTCTAGGCTATCTTTTCCTAACCTATAAAATACAGGCGTTCACCATCTACAGTCTCTTTCCTCTCTAACATTCTTTGACTCCAAATCATTGCCATGTCAACACCCTTTGGCATCCCTTCTTGATACTCCTACTGCAACTGCCTTCATTCAGGTTCTCATCACCCAAACTTGAATAACACAGAGGTTTCCCAAGCATACTGTGTTCTTATCTCTAATCTGGACTCATCCCCATCAGCCGCCACACTGCGATCAGAGTTATTCTCTAATGCAAGTCTGATCATCTGAGTTACTCCTTGGCTTAAAAAGTCTTTAATGTATTTCTTCTTCCAGATCCTGGAAGAACCCAGATGGTCCTGGGTCTTACCACCTAATCTGAATGCTCCTCCACCATGACCCCTGGCCCCCAGCATATTTCCCTTTTATAGAATTTATCACAACGTACTATGATGATTGATTTATTGCCATCCTTCCTGCTAGTCTCCTTGAGAGTGGGTAAAACATTTGATTTGGGATCCTTTGTGTTTACCACATTGCCCTGTACCTGATAGTGAACAGTATGTGCTTGTTGAATGAACAAAGATGTGAATGAATAGACATCTCTAATACTTGAATACAAGGTTTTCATAAAAGACTGAAGCACCATATTCTCTAAGACGCTACAAATATTTATTCCCATTTGAAAATACGCCCACAAACCTCCAGCACATATTTTGCCACGAGAGATACAAAAGGGAAATACCATATAAACACTACAATCTGTGGTATACTTTTTAATATTCATACATAAAATCATTCAAAGTAAAACATTGCTTTTTGCCTAATTTATTCTCTTTAGACAAAGAAACCAGACTGGTTAGATTTATGAGATGGTTAAACGTGCTATGTATTGATTTACAGCGTTACACTTACGTGCCACCGAAGTTTTTCTTTTTAAGAAAGAAACTACAAATGTTAAATGATATATTAGAGAACTCCTTCCTACCACATCCTAGTTATTTTAAATGGAATCTAAATATGGGGTCTAAATTAAGAGAATACATGTAAGTTTCATGCAGCATAATTTAGAACAGGAAGTTTCCCTGGTAACCATGTATAAGTTGGCAAGCAGCAAAAGAAACTATAGCCCTAGGTTCTTGTAAAGAAATAGTAAGTAAACTTTATGACCTTGAATTCTTTATTGGTTAACTCCTTCCTCCTGGTGATTTTAAGTTTGTCTTTTTCATTTAAATTACCTGTTTACAGGTAGGTGGAAGAGACTTTTAGTAAATCCCATTCCATTTTCTTTAAAACTTTTCAGATGTTCTGTGATAACCTTTCTTATTTCTTCGATTAATACACTGGTCCAATCAATAAAGCAATCTTTAGCTTCCTTCAGTCAAACTACAGTGAGCCCAAATGATTTTTTAAATACTCTATCCTGGAAATGTTCTGGAAATAATGAAGGCAATAGCAGGAATATTGATGTTAAACTTATTTCTTTATTTATGTTCACATTAAAGAACTTCAAAAAATACTGTACTACTGAATGCAATATGCTGCTACTATTATTCATAATATTATTATTCATAGTAACAAAGAGAAATATAATGTTCTGAAGAGAATTTTCCGTTAATTTATTTGATATAAATATAAGAAAAGAAAAAGATAAATTAACTACACTTTATATACTCCCTAACAACAATAACCCAGGTCTTCCTAGCTTTGTTTTAGGAGATTTTTAAAAGAAATTTTTCTTACGATCAAACAGTGCAATACTTCCATAACTTCTGAAAATTAGTTCTTTGCTAAGAGGCATACCTAACATGTTTTTGAGTACTGCAACGTCAATCCTTTGGAATCTGTGATTCTTCACAACCAGTACTCTAATTATTATATATGATTTTTAAGGAGAAAAATGCATGTACAGGCAAATTCTACCATGAGCAACAGGAACTCATAACACAAATTAATGGTAGCACACGCTCCTTAGTGGCTAATATAACATTTACAAAAGCTTTTTGTTAACTGTAGCAATATGCTGAAACTTCAGGACCATCTGGAAATAATTCTATTCACAGTCTCAGGAGGAAGCAAGAGTTGTTAGCACAGAATATTTCAAATATTTAGATAACTTGAGATAACGATAATGTTAGGTAAAGTAGTAGCTCACTCTCACATGGATATGCACGCCCTCCAGCTTTCTGCGGTAGCCTCAGAAAAGATCAGTTAGAAAAATGAGAATTTGACTAAACCATGCCATTTGGCAGGTATTTATTTATTCTCTGCTACATTAAATTGTGTTATGAACAAAGGGGATGAGGGTATAACAATGTAATAAAAATGAGAGAATTCAGGAAAGGAAGAAGGTAAGGGAGGGAGGGAGAAGGAAATAAGTAAGAAATACACTTTTCAAGATCTAAGAAGTTATGATACAGTAACGCAATAGTGATGCCTGTTAAGAAGGCAGAGGTCAATTTCTGGCGACAGGGAATTGCAGGCAGAAGAACCAAAGGCTCTAGGTGCAAAGTACAGTGGCCTTTATAAGGAACAGAATGAAGGCAAGTGGAGCTCAGTGAGAAATGGTGAAGTGCACAGGGAGAAAATGAGGAGTGGGATGGGATGCAGAAGATGAGTTTTGGGGTGAAGAAAGAAGGGAGAGAAATCAAGAATTCTGTCATGGACAGCCTATTCCAGGTAGAGATATCAAATATGCAGTTGACTATATGATTCTGGATTTCAGGCTGAAATTGTGAATTTAGGAGGCATCATAGAGTTGAAATTTCAATCCACGGGACTAAATGAGATTACCTAAAAAAGATAATCAGAGTCATGGCACACAACTGAAATAATACATGCGGAAGCCTTAATACATAGATAGAGACCAGAGACGGACTCAGGATGGAGCTCTCAGACCTCAACACTTAAGAGTTGTAAAGAAAAAGAGGAGTCAGAAAAGGAGACTGAAAAAAAAGATCTGAGAGGTAGAGAGATGGAGGGAAACATGAAAGGAGAATATGATTTCAGAGCAGTCAAAAGAAGTATTTCAAGAAGATGGAAGGGGTTGAAAGGGTCAAATTCAAATATAGCAAGTTACCAAAAGTCTTTATAGAAGCAACTCAAAGGGGAAAAGCCATTAAAATGTGACAATGCTAAATATTTTGAACTTTTCAAGATATTTCTGCCAATAAACATCCTGAAGTTCATAGTGAAATAAGCATTCAGCCACATTTTATTGCTTACCTGAATTGCTGATCCCATTGTGAACTTCTAATTAATACATAAAAGGAGCCCCTACATTAATTTATTCTAATCCTTATAAAGTAATTAACATCTTGACTATGACTCAGATTCTGAATGTCTATATGTATGAAATAAAGCATAATTAACATTATTATTAGATTCATAATCAGCATTTTAGTGAGTGACCTTATTGCTTCAATAAAACCTTACTGAAATGTCAGCATAATTACAAATATAAATGGAAAAGAAAATTACCATTCAGTAGTTATCTGTCAATAATCTTCCTACTAAGAGGAAAATTTTGTTTCTGAATACATGTATCCATTAGTAATACTGATTAAAAGAACATCTAAGACCTAGTCCATTGTCTCAGTTTTTAATTTGTGCTAAAAAATAAACAACAAAACACTTTAAAAGATAAAATATTCTGTAAGTATAAAATGCTTTAAACTGAACAACTACTGAATTACATACCCAGGCAGGTCTCATTTCACTGTACTAGATCAATTATAGAATATACTTTATTTCTGTAATTTTTATATATTTCCTCTTTCTCCCACTAGATAAAAGGGTCTTCATGGCAGCAACTAGGTTTATCTAATTCCCCAGTGCTTAGCTCATGGGATAGAGTAGGAACTTAATACACATCTGGTGGATGAACAAATGAATAGGCAGGTGGTACCACAAAAATAAGAGGGAATATACAAATTGCGTCCTTTCTAAGGTTATAATATTGGCAAATAAAACATTTTTCAATGACTGGCCAAAAAAGTGATATATGTATATTCTATCTATCTATCTATCTATCTATCTATCTATCTATCTATCTACCTACCTATCTATCTATCGGGTTGGCCAAAAATTTCGTTTGGGTTTTTCATACCATCTTACAGAAAACCCCGAATGAACTTTTTGGTCAACCCAATATCTAGCTATCTATTTGCATGAAACAAGGAAAAATGTGAACATAGTAATATTTAACTTGAGACTGACAGAATAATCACAGGCACAAATGCAGTATAGTACTGTATTGCCATTTTAAAGATGGAAAAGGGTCAGTATTTCGTAGAAGTGATCTCAGTCACTCACTGATAGGGAAAAAATATGCATAATTTAGGATAACAAACATTCAGAGTTTTGGCAAAGAGGCCAAAGATATGTGATTTTCATGAACATTTTGAAGACCTATATGCAGAAAATTGGGCAAGTCAGAAAAAGGCGTTCTATTTCTGAGACAATTCATTCTGTTTACTGTGACGTTGTGATAGAGAGAGAAGACCACTAGATAATCACAAAGAACATGTACCCAAATCCGGATTCATTCACTCGTCAGTGAACCCGTTTACCAAGCTGTCCAGTGAGAAATGATAATTATCACCTAAGATAGTTTCAGAGATCAAATGAGATAATTTACATGGAAGTACTCTATAAATTATAAATATTGAAATGTTAGTGTTGAGTTCCAAAGAAAATGATTTTATTTATGCATTTTGTTTTGTTCCATTTTTTAAATAAGACATTCCTGAGACAGTTACTGATTCGTTCTACTCTCAAACAGAAATTGCCAATTGAATACCAATATGTGTACAAATGTCATTATCCCTGGCACTGTTCAGTTAACATCAAGATTAGCGAGAAAATCTTGGCTTATATCAATATGTGCATATAAGATTAAGGAAATATACTGAAACTCTTGACATTAGCTCATTAGTTATCTAGTTACCATTCATTGTGCAAAATTTTATAGGAAAGTTTGCTTGTGTCTGTGTGTGTGAGGGAGATGGTGTAGTTGTGAGAAGAAAGGAAATGAATGACAGAAATAAAAATCTGATGTAAAATGGGATATATTTCCTATGCTGTTTATATAGTCATACGGTTTTTGGATGAATTATACTTTTATTTTATGCTTATCCACATTATTTTAATAAAGTACTTTTTTTTTCTTGCACTATCTGAGTAGCCAAGATTATCATAGCTCAGGACTCTTTATGTGTTTGTTTCTATCATGCTTCCACCATTTATTGTTAGCTTTTTTAAAAAAGACTGTTTGCAATACTTTGTTGTATAACTTAAACAGTTGTTTCTGCATCTTGTTAAAAATAATAGGTAGGGCTTCCCTGGTGGTGCAGTGGTTGAGAGTCCGCCTGCTGATGCAGGGGACACGGGTTCGTGCCCCGGTTCAGGAAGATCCCACATGCCGCAGAGCGGCTGGGCCCATGAGCCATGGCCGCTGGGCCTGTGCGTCCAGAGCCTGTGCTCCGCGATGGGAGAGGCCACAACAGTGAGAGGCCCGCGTACCGCAAAAAAAAAAAATAAAAATAATAATAATAGGTAATCAACTTAGCAGAAACTATCCACAGTTATGGGCCTTCCTTTTCCAGCATTAGAAACCTGAATTTTCTGCTCTTTTTTTTTTTTTTATGATACTCTCAAAACATATACCATATAGCTTAAAGATTTTGTCTTTAGGTAGCATTGTGCCTTAAACATTTTTAACCCTGCTTAAGATTCAAAAGTATATTTTATTCAATGTAGGAAAAAATAAATTTAATCTTTCATCCATGTTATCATGCAAAAAAAAATGTGAACTTCAACGTTAATGCACATTAGTTTACTAATGGAGAGGCCCATGGTGAAGTTTACTGTTGTTCTAAGATAAATTCATCACATAATGAAATCAGCAGAGTAAATTCCTACAAATGCAATATTTAACTTAGAACAAGCTTTTCAATTAACTTAGATAAGATTTTTAGGTTTATTTTACTTCATTCTCATTTATGTATTAATTGTCCGAGGATTCCTATTAGGTAGTACTCATATAGCTAGACATATATATAGTAGTAAACAGCTTTATTTCTTTTACATTAATAAATAATTCTGATTTTGACTGATTCATACTACTCTTTTCAACTAGAGAATAGCTCACATATTTATTAAACCGCTATTAAATGTTGGGATATATGTTGGAGAGAATTTATAAGTACATACGACGATTTACTGGGGGGGCAGCTTTAGAGGTGCATTAATATATGGTAATATAAGCTTAATCCCAAATTAGAACAGAGATAATAATTGCAGTATAATTTCAGATAAACGTGAAATGACAATGGGCTGGGGATAGCAGCGATGAGCTGCTCCCAAAGCTAGAATCTGAGACCATAATGGAGTGGAAAGAAGGTGCAAAAAATTCCAAACCAAGAGTAAGGACACAGTTTTGAAGGAGGAATTCACAAAACCTCTTTGGAAAACTGTGAGTACAACAATCCAATTACTATGCACAACTTCATGGTTGGAAAGATGGCAGGAAATGTAAGTTAGAAACAGACTGTTATACACCAAATTTCAAATTAAGGTTCTAGTGTGTACACTCTTTCTAAAGAGGGATTCACTTTGCTGTACACCTGAAACTAACACAACATTGTAAATCAACTACTCCAATAAAAAATTTAAAAAAAAATAAAGAGGGTTTTCTAAATGTCTTTACCCAACAATGCATTTTTTAGTCAGTGGACGAAAACAATAGATGGTGAGTTTTATTAAACTTGAACAGCTTTTTTAATCTGTGAAAAAGCCAATAGTAATATAAATGGTAAAAACTAAACGCGCTACTTGCTTTTCAATAAATCTTTCTTTTAATTTCCAACATGTACTGTAGGGCAAAAGTTGTCTACATTTTTAAGGCATCTAGTAACTGGGTTAGGAATTTTTAAAATGTTGACAAAACTTGCTGCATATTCCTGCTTGTTTCAGAGATCTTTGCAAGCCCTTAATTTTTAAATTCAAAGTTAAATATGTCTGGCTGATCAACAATATTCCAACCTGAAGGCCAATCCTGTTATTAATAAACAATCTAAAAGCAAATGATAGATAGGAAATCTCCACTACCATTCCCAGTTAGTATTCTATTTAAACTACAATGCCATTTTTTAAGTTTTAAAAAATTGAATCTGCCAAAGATGCCAAATATATGGTGCATTTTATGATTAAATCAAAAGTATGATATCAAAATTCAATAAGGAGATATTAAAACTGCAGGAGTCAGTTATCTTGACTCACTCTAAGGTTCTTAAAAAATGTTCCCCAGATTGAAAAGGGCAAGAAAGAAAAATCACTCATATGATCAGTGAGTAAAAAAAAAAGATGATCGACTAAATAGAGCTTAAATCACTGGATAGGCTTCAGGTACTATTTGGAGAATGTAAAAGCACAAATCAAATGATATTTAAATCCATTTAAATTTTATAAAAGAGCAAACCATTTATAATTTAATAACAGTGTCAAGGTGGGTCTGTATATTCAGATATTCAACTGGCATATAATAATAACCCATAATTCATTCAAAGATTTCAGAAACTGTAAAAAAAAAATTACTATTGATGAGATTTTTCAGATGTTAAAAATTAGACCAAAAAGGCCCCCATAATTTGCTTTGGACCTTAGAGATCTTTTTCAGATCTTGTTGCTATTCCCCACCCCTCCACCTTTATATATAGTTAAGAGAATTCAATGCTTTTATCAAATAAAGTGTATGTAATGTATGTCTGTTTAGAATGCTTTCTCACATTAAATGGAATTCTCAAAATTACAGATGTAAAATTTAGATGAGAAAAAGCAAATTTGATGAAGGAAGGAGGGGTGTTTTCTGTTTCAAAAAGACAATGCTAAAATTAAAACTTATGAAACTAAATCTTAGCTAAACTTAAAACATTTTAAAATCCAGTTTTAAAATGAAGATGTTCATACAATGTATTCGTATGCTCTTAAAGTGCAGAATTGATACAATTTTTTAAGTCAGTACCTATTGTGAATGTCTTCATTAAACTTAGTACCCGGAAGTAACTATTACCTTTTTTTAAAACTGATTGAAAAAAATTGAGGAAAAGGTGATTTCATTATAAATTAGAATATTTTATAATAAAACATATGGTTCCCATGTATAGAGCTATTTGGAAATTAGATTTATATAGGATATTTCTCCAAATGTAACAAAAGTGACGCACTTTTGTCATTTGTATGGGTATTTCTAATTATTTTTAATGGAAATCAGCAAGTCATTAAGCTGGAAAGAAGAAAGTATTGCTCTCTATTTTTCTCTTTCTACATAATACTGTATTTTCCAAGCCTAACTGAAATGAAGATTGTAACACATTTCCCACTCTCCTCTATTGTGAAAGTTCTTAACAATAGGATATTCCTTTTGGATATCACCTGTAGCTTTGGTCAGTTTTAAGACAGACAAATTGTACCAGTATAGAGGGCAGGTTCTGCTGGTCTATAGAGGGTGCCCTGAAATTGACAAAGCTGTTGTCTCTAACACCAGAAGGGAGGAGTTTGTCAATTTCAAGATTAACTTAAGCATTGACTTTTGGGGGGGGGGCATTTATAGAACCTCTGAGGAAAAGGGTGGACATTATATGGAGTTGAGATCCACATATTTAAAATAAAACAGATAATAATTGATATGTACTTATCATTAAGATAACATTAGTTTCATATATACTATTTCTCTGCCCTTTCACAACAATATCAGTGAGTAAATTAAGACACAGGTTATAATCCATATTTTATGGACAGGGAACTAAGACTCCAGCAGATTAAACAGAAGCCCAAGTTTGAACAGTTATTAAATGGCACATCTAGGACTTAAAATCTGGAGTTCTGACTGTAAAACTCATATTCTTTTAGAGGCCAACTCATCTTCATTTTTAAATTATGAATCTAGTGGAAATCTCTGTCATAAGCAGCAACAACATAAAGGGCCAAAAATAAGAAGCTTTAATGTAAGGATTTATCAAAGTTCAAATGCATGACAAAGGATCCAGATTACAGGCAACACTCTGTAATCTGGAGAAATTAGAAATTATTCAGGGACATAATATTAATATTAATAGCAAGACTTTTCATTTGTACCGGACTTTGTCCTTTGCAAGGTGTCATACATACATTACCCCATTTATATTGCACATAGGAGCAATTCAATAAATGTTAGTTCAAGAAATTTTTTAAGTGGAAAACTACTACAAGAAAACTGAAAATCCAAGGCCTGGGATATTACACTATTCTGGAGAAAAACATTATTGGCCATTCTATACATAAATTAGTTTGCATAAATCCTTACTTATCAACCTAGCAGAGTGGCCTCCTCTGTTGCCTGTGTATGCACACTACTTACGTGCTTTAGCTTTCCCCAATTTTCAACGGAGACATTTAGCCTCAGAAATTAGGATTTAACCAAATGTGTCTAATGGCCTTTTTCTGTTCTCTTTCAAACTAGTGAATAACCCAGATGGGCCAAGAAAAGGTATATTAGTATCAGATAAGAAATTAAAAGTATTGACTGTATTTCAAACTGTACCATATCTGAATATTGTGCTGTTAAATACCTGAAGAATATAGAACTAGAAATAATTATAGGCTGTTTTTATTTTAATTAGGAAACTATAAAATGCACATTTTCAGCCCATTTGTAAGGTTTAACCTAAAATATTTTCAAGTTTGCTACTAACAAAAGAATCACTTTTAGCCCACTGTAGGTTTAAAATAGAGACATTATTCATATCCAGGATAACTCTAATTTGATCAAGTGGCATAAACACTGGGCACTAAGTGACAATAGCATTGAAAACAAGTATAACAAGAAATATATATTTATATATTTTTTGAAATACAAACCCATACTGATATATGTAATGTAAGGCATTTATGAGAGATTATATTCATTAATTCTATGCTTATTCCATGAACTCTGTATTGTTAAGAAAGACCCTTGTATATTCAACAGTGATTCACCTGGGGTATATTTTAGTGAACACTCTAGGCCATGCTGGATCCTGGATCCCACACTCGTGTGGAAATCATTAACGGTTTAATCATTAAGGGGTGTAAACAAATTGTAAGGCTTAATGTAGTAAGTGTAAACTCATGGTACAAAAGGCAAACAGGAAACACAAATAATAACTAATATTCTCCACACACTAATTAATCACTCAGCCATTTGATTCACTTATTATTTAAACATAGGTATTTATGAACAATATAATTTAATGATATTAAGGAAAATTTAGAAGGTACAGCAAAGAAAAAGCATAATACAGAAAGTACTTTAATCTTACATGTTTTTCCCCAGTCTTTCTAAAAATATGCATTTTATTTTCACCTACATTTTTATTTACTCCCTCATAGGCATTTTCAGATAATCTCACATAATTTTATGATAACCTTTTAAGTAGCTACATAATATTTCATTCAGTGATCAGATAAATCATAATCATAGAATAATGCTAAAACCACAATCTTTCGATCTCACGGACCTGGGTTTAGATTTCGTAATTGCTCCACTAACACTTAACTGGACTGTTTTCTTCTCTATAAAATGGGAATGATAATATATACCTTTCAGGCTTCTCAAACATCAGAGACTATTAATTTTTGAAGCACCTATCGCAGATGCTGAAACTCAGTAAAGAACTAAGAAACAGCAGCTATTACTTATTATTATTCCCTGAATGTTGTAGAATTAGATTACAATATTTTAAATAATTATTCCTTTTAGATTGTTTTATTGAGGAACATGCATAATTTTGCCTATCATTTTTATAATCACTGAATTTCTTATTTTCTAACCTCAAATCAGAAATATATTATAGTAGTTATTTTGGCAAAATGAAAGATCATTCAGGGAGTCATAAGGGAAGAAGGACAAGAGTAGCTGTACTTAAAATACAACATTCCTCCCTGACTAGTTGACAAGTATTACATAAGAAAAGCATTCTATCTTCTCTAAAGATACCAAAGGATACTATTTGTCAAAGTGCTCTAAAAATTTAAATGTGGACACAATTGTTAGCTAATACTATCATTTAATTGTAGCATTTTTTTCTCCACAGACTGGTTGTAGCTCAAATTTTGAGCCAATCTCTACATATTTGGAATTTTAAAAATCTGTGAAAAAATCTCTTCTGTTACATAATTTTATTTCTTCCAAAATATTTTCTGATTGGGAAATATAATTTTTTCTGGGGGTCATGTATCATTATAACCAAGTTCATATTTTACATTTAAATATTTTATTTCAGAGTTGATTTATGTGAAGTGACATGTAAAACTTCATGAAAACTCAGGTGGGGCGAGACACAGAGAAATGCTACTTTAACTGCTGATACTTTTCTATCTTTTACTGCCATAAATCTGTTGTCCTTTTCAAATGAGAAAAAGCACTTCTCTATGCTTAGCGAAGAAAAAACAAGCAAGTTTACAGCATTCTGTATTGGTAAAGTGTTTTGCTAGTAAAACCTCTTTCCCCTCATGGAAATGGAGCAAAAGGTTAAGTTTATCAACTACAAGGTGAAATGCACTCAAGTGAGGAAAATATTTTCAGACATAGTTTCAAAACGTACTTCTTATTCTAGGTCAAATCCCATTCATTATGTTATTTCCAAGTTGAAAAAGCACAAATTCCAGTGATTCTCAGAGTTCAAGGTGGGAGGAATATTATGGATGTAATGGGTGGAGGTTAAAAAGTCAGCTTGATACCCTTAGGCAACTGAGGATCTGGTCAGTGTCCCTTTCAGGAATGTTTTGAAGGCCAACAAACCACTCCACTGCTGTTTTCCCTTTATAAATGATTCCCTCAGGCTATGGAGAAAGGCTGGATGTGGCTTTCAGCTTTCTTGTGGTTACCTGAGTGTTCTCAGGTCCTGCTTCTGCACAAGTAGCCCACATTTCTGTGGGAAACCCCAGTGATCTCAGGGAGGGTGGCAAGGGCAAGTGGCAGGACAGCTCTCTTCCCCTAGAAACCTCACTCCTGTGCACTGTTCATGCAATCAATGAGGAAGGCAAAGTCAACAGACAGCGTTCATATAACAGATTCACTTAACTACTGACACTGATCTGGGCCAGGGAAGTGAAGCTGTGGGGAGATGGAGGGAGGAGCACAGCAGTTAATCACAGGAAGCCTAAAGGCCTGTAAGTCTTGTAAAGAGGCTAAACGCACTCCATATGCCCCCTCTCCTCATTCACGGACATTTGCCTAAGCCATTACGGTGAGTTTACAGTGATGTCCAGTTAGAAGCTGGTATGTGTGTGCACATATGGAAGGTGAAGACGCTGGGGAGGAAAAAGCAGGAGTGAAAGGACAGTCATTCACTGTGATTAACATGACCAGACAGGGCTGTGTTTCAGAAAGGTTAACTGGCTACCTCCTAGGCCATTAAGTGCAGACCCGCATGTCAGAAAACAGAAGGCACATGAGGGAGAATCCCTCCATCCTCCAAACACTGAATACACCTTTAGTGTCTGACTCATTAGTAGCTAAAGTACTTTAAAGGCAGTCTGTAAAGCCAGTTGACATGGAGACAATATAAATGATATAAAATTTGGAGGTTTATTTTGTTTTTGGAGCAGCCAATCCTTTAACCCCTAGTTCACAGAGTGCTGTAATATTTTCTTTTTAATAGAAAATTAATTTCCATTATGGTTTCATTCTTAGCACTTTGTTATGCTGCAAAGAATATTAGGCTCTCCAGTTTCAAAGGAGTCAAAAGCCTCTACAAGCCTCATCCTACCCATTCAATGTCCTCCCAGACAATAAAATTCATGAGGACCAGGGACTATAAGTGTTTTGCTTACCATGACAGCCCCAGTACTTATAGCACAATAAATGGCCTACATTAAGTCCTAAATAAATAATCTGGTTAATGAATAGATGATTTCCCAAGAAACCATGTCTGTCATAGCCACATTAGTGTTTTTTTCCTAACTTTTTATACTTACTTCATTGGTCATGTTTCTATGGGTTACTTTTGATTTGCCATAGAAATAATAAAATGAGTACCCCTTGATCCAGGGCTCCTCCGCTGGATAAACAACAACTTGCTCTTATTTTGATTAAGGAGAACCATTATATGTTTTTCCTCAAGCTATTAGTCTTTTAGGAACATGCTGTAATTTATAAGCTCTATCAAAACTTTCTCTTTAATGAAATGAATAGGAAATTAATGCAGTCAGGCAGAAAGCTCTTTTAGCTAATAGTTTTTAGCACTTCCTTCTTTGAAATACTAGAGAGTAATTTTCATTTACTGGTTATTTAAGGAGGGAAAATTCAGTCCTATTGATATCACCTTGATTGGGTTTACATACAAGTATGGTATATTCTTTCCCTTGGGCAAGCCATGTGCCATAACATGGCAACATAAATTTTCCAGCGTTCTAATATTAATAGCTATTACAAATAGAACTACATGACCATTAGTGAACTCCCAGAATAATGCTGTTTCCTATGTGCTAATAAGTATTTGCAGAATTTAGGTAATTTGGGTTAGAGATAAAAAACCTTATTCACAGACACTAAAAGAGATGTGATTCCAATTCTGCCTCGACACAGAGGGACAAATTAATGTACTTATTTTACTTCTTGGAAAGTGCTTTGTGTTTGAAATACTGAAATAGATAGTACAATTAGATTTTCCTTCTTAAAGATATATATACAGCTAGTCCTCTGCTCTGTAATGTGCCTGTGCCCTTTAAAAGAAGGACCAGCTCGAGGCAAATTTCACTGGCTCAGCACTGTTAGGATCAGATCATGATATAGGGCTTTTATTGTCAGCAACCATTCTATAAATATGGTATTTACATATAATTTTACTATTTAATTAAGACAAGTTGAAAGGAGTTTGCTTTCTAAGAAGTCTAACCATCTCCACTTGCAACGTATTTTTTGTTACTGGTTAGCTTAATGAACCCTTTCATAGCTGAAATGTCATTTCCAGCCTGTCAAATATTAGTGTTATTACTGATACATACTAAAGACTGTAAAAATCTCAATCACTGTTAAATTAATAAATTCTTTGACTCTTGTTAATACATATATATCTGAAATAAAATAATTTTGAAGTGAAATAGCTTTTAAAATACCACCCTATAACTTGTACAAATATTAAAAAGGCAAATCAGAATCCTAGGAACATGAGTAGGACCCAGGATTCTTTTGTCTATTACAGTTCCTTTTTCAGGATTCAGCTTTGAGGCAGTTTTGAATTTCACATCTGATACCACCTTTGACAATATTCTCACAGTGATGAATGACTTCTTCCATATAAAACAGTTTTTGAAATATATGTACGTTTAACAAAGCTCCTTTCCTCTTATGTTGGAAATGCTGAAATGTTTATTTCTTGATTGGAAGCCTGTGGTGATGCAGCCACACATAAACCCTACCGTAAGAGGAAAGAGGAGATTTATTTCCTTCAGTTTATAAAAAATGTCAAGTAAATATTACAAATGAATCCTACTCTTATTTTGACAAATTAGGGTTCTAAGAACTGGTCTTTTTTTTTAATTCAAAAACTGTGGTTCCTTAGTTTGAAGAATACTCGTATTTTCAAATTCTTACCATGGTGGTGTATTCAAACTTCATCACTAATTTTGACACAAGTTAATGAGCACTTACACTTGATCTTTTACTGACAAATACAATTTTTCCTAGTTTGTTTGATTGTTTTATTACAGTGGATTTGATTCAGCCCTGATCACCTAGTAAAAACGGGATCAGAAACTCTGCTAGAAATGTAACAAAAATAATTTTCACATAAACATGTTTTTGACTTATACATAATTGCAAACTGTTACATGACATAATTACAGAACATAACTACATGATGACCTCTAATGTTCAGCACAGGCTTCAGTGCCTGTGGACAGCACTCAGTATATACCTGTTACCATTTTTAGCATTATTAACAATGGAAGTAGACATTTTCGTTACATTGAATGCTTAATAAAATCGTCCCCCATAGCTTCCTTTTAGGGTAAAACATAAACTTCAGTCCAGATTATTTTGAATATTGTAGTGTTATGAAATGTTACCACCAGAATCTTTAAAATTTCCACCCTGCCAAGACTCCACACATCTCCTATCCCAGGTTTTTCAAATGATGTTTTGCTGGATTCTAACTAGTTTTACATTTCCTCCTTTTTCATAAAAAAATTCATTTGATCTTTATTAATATTGCCAAAATGTATTCCATATCTTAACTTCCTACTGAGGAAAAAAGTTTAATTCATATGTCTTCCATTATCTTCAAATTTGTAATTATTGGACACTACATCTAACTTTTCTCTTTCTGAACATTAATAGGTTGACATTCATTTAGATTCTTATTGTAATTTATTGTCTGCTAGAATGATTTGACATAATTCTTCTCTTAATGCAATAAATTCAGTTTCTTTTTTTTCTCATAGTGTTTGGCTGCCATCAGGACACAAACCTTCTGAAAGTTATTGCAGAACAGAAGCCAAATGAAATAAAAACTTCAGCAAATTTATTAAGAGGCACTAAAATAATAGAATAGAAGCCATATGATTTATGTACTTTTTATCTTATTTCTGCTCTTTTCACTTGCAGAATATGCAAAACCATCTAGCCAACTCTTAAAAAGCATAAAATAGCACGCCCCGCCCCCAGTCCTCTAAATTCTTTACTGTTGTTTGACACTGAACACTGCTTGTATCCTCTCCAATTCCATTTTGCTTATACTCAGTGGAAATTTTTCACTAATATCCTTATGTAACTTTAGTTTCCGACCTATGGCATTTTCTTCTCTTTCACCTCAGCCCCTAATTATCACTTCATATCAACCTAAGAGGAACTTCAAATTAACGTTAATCAATCACTGTTATCTAATATCAGTAAGAATCCTGAAATTTTATTTCCTACAGGTTTTACGATATATGATTTTATCTTAATCCCATTCACAATATACAGTAAAGCCAAGACATTTGTTCTTGAAATCCCACTGACATTTTCTATGAAATAATGAACATTCAGTGTATGATAATATAAGATGGCACTTCCGGTTCTCAGATCCTGGAAAAAGTTCTCCATTTTTCTCTGCCTTTCTATACTAGGGCTTCTTCCCCTTTCTTACTGCAAACAGAATTCCCCTCTGAGCAAATTTCCCCACCACTCATTTCTAAATATAGCACAAAATAAACTGAAAATTTTAAGCATTTCTTTAACCTCCTGTCTTTAAATCCCCAGTTGTCCCTTTCGGGCACCTCTCATTTCCTCCTGACCCCATGTCTGTGGCAAATATATATAAAGGACATATACATTTGTTATATGAATCACATCTTTGTGAACCCAACTTCTTAGTAGTACTCCTGAAAAAACTAGCATGAATCATAATCACAACCATGGTATTGAATAATTTAGGGAGTATTTCATTACTGATTTCCCCTATTATTTGAAGATAAGTAGAAAAAATGTTTTTAATGGGAGAAAAACACACACTACTTCGTCTACACACACAGTATCAAAATCAAGCTGTGGTTTCAAAAGAGATGCTGACACATAGGGAATGAAAAGTTAACCCTTATGGCAAAATTTTAAAAAAATGTATTTTGCAAAGATATATATGCATATATGTATGCAATACACTCACGTGAATCATTGACTAATGTCTGCTTCATGATGTCATATATTTCAGTTTACATTTGGGGGTGGTCTGTTTTATAATTTTGATGATCTTTTCTTATGATATTTAATTTTTATTTTTTTTACAATTATTTTCAACAAAGGATTTCTATATTTTTTGAATTATTCAAATTCAAGCAGTCTAAAGCTCAGGGGCTTAGCTTATTTATCCAAATATTCCTGATATTCTCCTTAAAAAAATGAAAATAACAATGCTAGATATGGCAGGGACTCAAAGAGAAAAATCAACAAATATTCACTTCTCAATTTTGAAATTTTGCTCCCTGCTTCAATTAGTCCATTACTAGAATTTGATTTTAATTATTTGTTAACAGAGAACAATTTATCACTATTTATCGATTAAGAACAGTAGCAAATGAACAACTTAAGGCCCCCAAAGTGTTACCACCCTGGTACAGGTCAACAGAACTAGGCAAACAAGAGGCCAATTCAAGAGTTCCTGCCCAATTTCCTTCCACAACCAGGTCTTTATGAGCAAGCAGTCATGGAAAAGATCCTAGAAAAATAAACTGTGGAAACATTTCAGCAGCTTAATTGAGATTTTGCAAGGCTCTCAAAGCCTGCATTGTTACAGCCCACTCTCATCAAAGACCACGATTCAGCTTTAGAAATGGTGCTATTCAAACCCTGCTGTATTAGCCATATATCTTAGGAATTTACTTCCTAATTATGCAGTATGCCTTATAAACACTTTTTTTTTTCCTGTCATTGGGTGACATAATATTTTAAGCAGGTAAAGCAAATTGGTTTGATCATTATTATGAAAAGTTCCTCCTCAACACGTCAAATTTAGGTTATGGGAGCACATTGTGTTTGTGTTCTAGAAATTTTAATGATATCCAAATGAATTTATCACTTACTATGCTACTGGGGAAAAATATGTGTCTATATAACCTTATATCTAATGGTGAAACTGCTGCCCCTCTATTTGAAATATAGGGGATGTTGAAAAAGCAACACCATCTTTTCTGCAAGAAGTGAGAAACTATGTCTTCTGCAAAGAGGAAGCATTAAGGTCACAACTCTGATTTTATCTCTTTCTCTGAGGAAATCCAAGAGCAGATTCAAAGAACACAAGACTGAACTCATTTCAAGGGTGAAGAGTCACTCTTAAGGGCTTTCTTTCTTGGGAATGCTAGAGAAGACTAGGCTATGTGCTGACCTGGATCCTTTCTCCTAATAGCTGGCAAAAAGAAGAGGACGAAAATCATGTTTCATTTATTTACTTCATTCATCAAATTTGTATTTTCATTATAAATTCATTGTAATCGCAACAACTAGCTAAATTTATTTTTATGGGCTTCCCAAGAAATATAGACAAAGTAAAAACATTCTATAGTTATATGAAAATAACCAAAAAATAATTTAGAAGCAAAACCATTAGGTACTTGCACGATATTCAACTCTGGGGAGCTAACTTCAGAGCAATAATGCTATGAAAGTATTTGTATTTATGATGTTGCTTTCATCTTCCTCAGATTCAGTAATTATCATAAATTACTACATTTGACTGATGCCCAATAGTGCAGCACATTCCAGTCAAAATATGTCACCAAACCATCAACATTGCATGATGCTTTTTGCCCCTAGGTGATAGTGATATTAACCCTAATACTCAGTAGTAATTCATCCTGTCACTCACACATTTGAAAGTTGCTATTTTGAGTGGTCTTTGGTGTAATAACATATTAGGTGTTACTTATATTTTTTTAAAAACCCAGCATGTTGAGTAAAGGCTAATTGGAAAGAAGACCTAACAAAATGACTATGTAGTTGGTCTACACAGATGGTAGATCTGGGGAAAATTAATCAGAAACCATATCATCAATCTGGTTTTTTTTAAGTTGTACTATATCTATAAGAAGAATGAAATAGAATAAAATGCTTGCTTATGTATATGGCAATGATAATATCCAGGATATATCTCAATTTCTTCCCTTCTTATTGTCTTCTAATGTCTTCATTCTTAGATTCTGAGTGCAAGTATATTAATAAATATAATACAAACAAGGTATGAGTGACATAATAAATGGTATACTTATATAGGTGTGTACACAACACATACATATACACTAAATAAATAGAAATTGCACTCTAACCAATTTTATTTTGAGGTACAGGTTAGGAATTCAATAAAGATGTAAGAGTCCAATAAATGTCTTGCATTTTTCAGTTTTCAAAGTTTTTACTCTCATGAATTTGAGACTATCGAACATACCAGAAAAATAAAGCATGCAATTTCATTTCTTCTCTAATATAATATCATAGTGAGCAAATTAACTGACAGATACAAAGGACAGTATCATCTATTTAAACTGCCTGAAGAAAATGAGCTAATGATACACCATTAGATAATTAGGATAGATAACTGACAGCTGGTAACTCTGGAGTGACTAAGTTCTTTCTAATGACAGCCAAACAGACCAATCAATGAAATGGCTTAACCCTTCCTCCCTCATTCCAGTTCTGTCCCTTTCCACACCCCCGCTTTGTCCTCTTTAACAATGTTGGATGTCGTCACTTTAAATATCTTTTTTCTATGTAACCTCTGCAACATTACATTTTCTGTTTTCTACACATTCTTAGTTTCCTTCTCTGATTTTTCTTCTTCCACAGACTTGTAACACTGAGCAGATCCCAAGACCCCTTTCTCTAACCTTGGCTCTCATCTTCTCCTTAGCCTTAAAAAAGCCTCATGCCTCCTGTGGATCTCAACTATCACAATGGTGCTGGTGACTCCAATTCTCTTTGTATGGCCATTTCTCCCTCCCAATATACAGTCGCATGATTCTAGTATGCTGACGTCATTTCCAACTACAGAGCTTTAAAATTCAGAGGCATCATTTTCCCCTATAACTATTTCATCTGTATGAGTTCCTCAGTTTTGTCAGTGGTATCATAATTCTTCCCATCGTCTTGTTCAAAAGGCCACAGTCAGCTGTAACTGATACAGGGAACTCCTTTATTTCCCTAGATCAATGTGAAGCCACCAATTAAGTCAAAATATTCAGCATTAATGTTTTCTTCTTAGGATCTCTGAACTTCACCCCTTCCTGTACATTTCCACTACCGCCACATTAGTGAAAAATACTCTGTATTAGGATCTCACACTTGGTTTACTAAAAGAACCTCTGAACCGACCAATTTTTCTTCCCGTCTACTTCCACTTGTAACCATCCTTCATATGATTCCACTTTAATCTCCTTATACAACACTGTTTTTATACCATGGAATAGAGTTTAAGAGCAAAGGTTCTGGAATCACACTGCTTGGGAATGCATGCATGCATGCCAGCTCCAACTTTCACTAGGTTACTAATCTTGTCAAATTTACTTGGTATTTTGTTGCCTTAGTTCCTATCTGCCACTTCCTGTTGTTGAGAGAAATACATGGGTTAATACAAGAAAGGCAATTAGAAAAGTTCCTAAGACAAGTGTTCAATAAATGATGACTACTTTTATCATTACTATTATCAATTTCCTCATTAAAAACGTTTAACAGCTTACTGTACACAATGTATGAAGTCCAGATCCCTTAACCTGGCATCAAGGCTCTGGACAGTCTGGCCCCTGTTAACGGTCCATATTCAATGAATAGTATTTGCTAATATAAATCCTCTGGTCCAGTCAGGGTGAACTAATAAAACATATTGGAAATAATATTTTCATTCTTGCTGTGACTCTGATGTTTCTCTCTTCACTTAACATTTCTTTTTCTGTCCACCTTTACTACTCTTTCTTCAATGCCCTACTTAAGTCTTCTTTGTTCCTAAAGAGGGTGAACCAGATAAGCATTTCTTGCGGCACAAAGTTTCTAGAAAAAGTGTTCTTCAAACTTGGACAGAGCTGTATGTTATAATCCATCTTGGAGTTTAATAATGCACATTACTTAATTAAATATTAATATTATTGTGTTAATAATAACCTGTGAAGTCCTACCATAAACGGCTTTTATTAAACACAGTGTCCCAAATTTATTTGAAGATGAAACATTTTTTTCCTTCTAGAAACTATTAGAAATCTGGACACTAACATTCAAGAGTCAAGAAAAGAACTGAAAACCTTTAAATTTTTAAACTGTTGTATTCACAGTTTCTCACTATAATTCTAAATTTCAAAAGTGAGTTCAAGTAAATCCTAGAGAATTGAGAATGTGGAAACAATTTTCAATTCAGTAAAAGGGTCAACATATCATATGACACAAATAAAAAGTGTTTAATAACATTTAATTAAGTATACTCCTCACTTATGTTACTATATCAATTAAAAACTTTGGAAGCCCAGAGAAAGATTTTTTAAAAGCTTTATTTTAGTACCCATAAAAATATCTGCCCACATTTTTCAGTGGAATTATTTTGCTGTATCTGATGGCAGTCAGTCAAAGAAATATAATCCAATGTTTATTATCGCTAGGAAAAAATCCATCTTTATTTCTATTATATAAGCTATAAACTGAAGCAAAGAAAGAGATTTAATGAAAATTTGAAGATTGACATCCAGTCTTTTAAATAACTGATTCAACCACTGCTGCTGACTAAAACTGTATATACCCTGTTATTAATTCAATTAAAAAATAATTGCAATTGTGTAGACTAAAGACAATTATTAGACAATTAGAGTCGTTAAGAGAAAAACACATTCTTCATAACATAAATTTTTATGAATGTTCATTTAATTTTATTCTCATTAGATTATTATACTTGTTAGACTAGAAGGCCATTTTCATCCAAATAATTATTTGCATAATAGTAACCAAACATGAACAATAGAAATAATATTTAAAAAACTAAGTAAGTATTAATCAGCCACACTGGTGTCTAAATTGTCAGTAGTTTTCTAAATATCTATAACCAGAATATTCCACAAGAAGAGTGTGTTTGCATTTCATGTCTATAATTCCAATACTGTGTTAAACAGATTTTGTTTTCCACCTGTGAAATACCTGATTGATTCTTGCAAGACATGAAACACAATTTGAATTCCATCTATATTTTTTGAGGCACAACAAATTGGGGATATACCTAAAATATAATAATATCAGGTTTAAGGTATCAACATCAAACATAAAATATCTGCATCTTTCTAAAGGGAAAATCCCCCCCTTCTTTTTTTTTGGTTTCCCAAATTCTCCCTGATATGTTTCACTGCAAAAATTTTAACATTGTCAAAAGAAAATTTTATTAGACATATATTCATTAAAAATTAAAATGACCCTACTATCCATCTATAAATACTTTATATTATCAAGTAAATGTTCATCTTTTAAAAGCCAGGTTAAAGTTTTATTTTCCTATTTCATTAAAACAGACCACTAGAGGGCAAGCAACACTCTGATCTCAGTTATAAATAAGTAAATGGATAGAGCTCTTTAAAATAACTAATTATACCTAATGCACATTCTTTCTTTCCTTCTTCGCTTTATTATTTCATTCAACAACTATTTTTTCAGTGCTTATTGTGTGCCAGACACTGGGAATCCAGAATTAAAGCAATCAAATATGGCTCTCTCTATCCTTGGGTCTCTCTCTCTCTCCATGTACATATATGCATATATATTTGAAAAATGTTTTTAATACATTCCTTCAGTGTTTTTTTATCCCTTCACAATTTCTTACTTTTAAAATTTTATCATAAATAGAGTGTGTGATAGCAAAATCAGAATTCAGACTTAGCAGACAGGTTGTAGTAGAGAAACTCGGACGTCGCCAATAATGAACATCAAAGAGCACCTTTTGGTATCAAGCTTACTAATAAATAAAACCAATAGCCCATAGAACATTCTATAACCCTGTACAAAATTTGTACCTCAGCATTTTCCTAAGTTTGTCCCTTATTTTATTAGGTGGTCCAGAGAGATAAATTGATATACAGAGAGAAAAGAGGTTGAGTTATTGTCAGAGATAACTCAAGGTTTCTTCAGGTCCCCATCAGCCAGTGCCCTGAGAAACGGGGGAAATGATTTCATAATTCCTAGTGAATATAATAGGACACTGATACCCTGGACTGGGATACTGGTCCAGAAAAACAGAAAGAAGAGCTGGAAACTCTAAGCTAATGATTTTGTGATTCACTCAAGAGAAACTCCTTACAACCCTTGATAACCGCAAGGCAGACAGGGCCATTGATGACCCTGTCAAATTGGCAGGAGCTAAGAATTCCAGGGTAGAAGCCCAACCCAAATACCGCAAAGGAGAGTTTAGTAATACACACATATTTTTAATTGTGTTCGCATGTGTGTGTTATCTCTAACAAGAGATTGCTGTTAATTCTTATTCATCTCAGGTTCAGAGCGTTTTCTAACCTCAACACTTTCATGGCACACTAGAGTTCTAGACTATCTCTGCCAAATGACTAAGGAAAATGGAATCTGCCTCTCTTCCACATGCCAAAAATGAGGCACACAGAACTAGTGTTGTAAATGTTAAAAATTCAACGTAATTGAATTACCTAGGGAGAAAAAAGCCCAAGATGTAGAAATTGATAGAGAAATGTTTAACCACCAGACAACAATCTACATTTGTTTAGCTAGTGGTTTCTTCACTTAATATTTACACTGATTCATACCTTCAGAAGATACATACAGAGCTCCTGGTTAAGCTCTACGGACAGCAGATTTGCTCTCCTGTCTACATCCTAGAGAGAGAACCTGTACGGTCCTCACTAGATGCACAAGATATAAACGGATCAAATGGTCCCTGGTCCCTTCCTTTCAAGGGTTTCCTTGCACGTGTGGGAGAAAGACACAGGGATTCAGAACTATGCAATGGAAAAATTGAGAGAAACAGCAATGTGTACCAATGACTGTGGAATAGAAGTGGTGGAAGTTTTCTTCTGAGGGGTTCAGGGGTGTGGCTGGGGGTAACATTCTGGGCATTGTCTGGAAGATTGCTTTGTCAAGGAGGGGACGAGGGACGGAGATTGCTTTGTCAAGTTCATCCTGTTTGGGAAGAAAATTGAAGGATGAGTGAAAAATATTTGTTAGACAGGGAGGAAGCAGGATGCCAGGTACTGGGCACCAAGTGGTTGAACAGCATAGCGATACAAGTGGAATATGGAAATAAAAATGGGGCTGAAAAAGAGGGCAGGAGGCAGGACCGGAATGTGAAGGACCTAGCATGCCCCATGACTATAGGGACCTGGGTCTTCATTTAGTTGGTGATAAAGGACCATTTTAAGATTTAAAGTAGACAGTCAAGCTTGAACTTTATGAGGGAACACATGAAAAAAATAATTACATTTGCATTTCACATGCACAAAAAAATACCTTGATGAAAATATGAAAAACAGATTAGAATCAGGCAGTTCTTCCTATGCTTACAGATCAGGATATTGACAGAAATTGGAGGGACTGTTTTCAACCAAGCATGGAGAATTTCTCATTCACAGCCAGCAACTGTCTAATCCTCTTCCCCCAGACAATGTAGTGAGGGAAACTGGGCATGCTTCTGAAGAATCCAAATATAAAATAAGACAATGAAAGAAATTCACCCTTCATCCTCAAAAATCTTTTGATATTCAAGTCACCCCCGGGAGGAAACTTTCCTGAATGATTTAAGTACATTTAAATTGATATCTGCTTACACATAAAAATAAGATCTCCTAAAATTTACCATTTCTTACATTTCAATAGGGTTTAAAGATTCTCTACCTGAAATTATATTTGTTTTGTTAACGACTATGATAAACTAGATGTTCAACTTTTTCATGCCAGGTTCATAGAAAACTGCTCGGGTATGTGCCACTACCACTTAAAAGTAATTTTGTTTTGTTCTTAAAAATTAGGTTAAAACAAAAATTACCTTTTCAGGTAATAAAAATCATTTCTCAGAAGTGCTGACCCAGAAATCTAGTATTTTTAAGGACATAAAAATCCTTCACAAATTAATTAATCTACCTTATAGATGCTGTGCGTATATGTTCTTTACTCTCTGGTGAAGGTGTCCCTCTGGGAAAAAATTTAAAAACTTATTTTCTTGATAGAGCCTGGTATCCTGCCTCCACAAGTGGTTTGACAGAACCAGTTCTTGTCATGGTGCTAAATATGTAAATCACACTGAATGACCGAGGCTAAAAGCAAAGTGACAGTTGACTGTGACTGCCATTAACCATGGATCACATCCTGGCAGGTAATGCAATTATGTGGCAGGAAACAACTAATGTGGGCTGCTCTGGTGGGAGAAAGGCGAAAATATTGAATTCTTCTTTGTAATCTATTTACATCTTGCAATGGGGGCATTAGTCAGATTAAGGTGCAGAATGCCAGGCGCACACAGACCTGGTGTGCTAAGTGGTGCTTCCATTCATAACGTGATAAGAAGATAATGGTTAGAGAAACAAATACATTATGATCCAACTGCATCAGGGAGCAATTTTCTCTCACAAACTTCCCTTTCTGTAATACCATCTCAGGATGCAGACTGAAATCTTTCAGAGACATAAAGATCTGCCAGCATTACTGTGTGTCAGCACTACTTTTCCTTTTCCTTCACAAGCAGACCCGTCATGTTAAAATTTTAATAGTAATCCATATTAATTTCTTCACAAAGTTCAAGCTTATTATATATTTATCAAGACACATGAACCAAACAGTATTGAAATGTTCATCTCAACGATTTTATTTCTATAGCTGAATATATTAGATAGATCACACCGAATTTAAAAGAGAGACAGGCAATGTGGGAAGCAGAATAAGGCAATAGCTGTAGAACAGCTTGGCAAATCCCTTTGGAATATTCTGGGAGTTTGAAAATTCAAGCCTCAGGATGTTTTTCTTGGATGCTCAGGCACTGCCAATCATCATGACAAACCTCTTAACTTGTTTCTCCAAGCAGCTTTCTGAGATTAACCAGTTTTGCCAGTCCCAGTACCACTTTCCTCATTTTTCCATGGTCTCTTTCACCAGAAGTTATTGATACAGGAAAATCATTCAAAAATTAGAGAGAGCATATAATAACTCAAGATCAAATCTGTTAGAGATTAGCTTGATTAGCTAAGGAGTAACTCAACTAACAAAATATGCATTTATATTTAAATGGCTATATACAGTTTGTGTATCTAACTTTTTTAAAAAATTTATTCTCTGAATTAAGTACAAACAGAATAAATCCAGACTTCAAAAACATATGCGTGACCTTAGTATGCTTTGACAAATTTATAGAATTTTATAGTAGTTCTACTGGTCCCTGCAGTGGATTGGAATTCCCTGTATGCTGGGTTAATTCTTAGAACTCTTCTAGGGGTCAAAAAGCCTCCTCTCAAAAGTCTTCCTAGGCAGTCTCTACAAGTTATCATATGTTTCTATAATTTACTGTACTTTTCCTTCAAGGCACTTACCACAGTTGCAATTAAATCATTTTCTGTATCCCTCTTCACTGCTTATTTCTTACATTACCATAAGGGCAGGAACTACACATCAGTCTTATTTACAGTGACTCCTTAGATACAAGAAAGGTGCCAGGCAAACAGTAGAGGTTCAATAAATATTTATCAAATGAATAAACATATGAATGCTCATGTATTCCTTGATAGTTCCCCCATTTTAATAATGTACTCTTTTAAATGTATCTAATTTCTTGTTTCTGAAGGAAGTAATTCTTACACACAGACTGTGTGGTTCAATTTCTTAAGGCATTCCTCAATTTGTAGAGAAAGACCAGAGGACTATTTACATACAGATGACAGGAAAGAAGTCAATTGCTTTACATAAGTAATATGGAAAACTAAGAATAATTCAAAAATAGCATTGAGAATATTTCTCTTATGCAGTATATCTTCTACTGGTATACATGCAATGAATTTACTGATTGTAATCCAATTCCATAGAACACGCTGCTTTCACATATGTCTTCTCAATAACTTATCACAAGGGTCTTAGGGTAAGGTTTTATGGTTTCTGTTTTACAGATGGACAGACTGAGTCTCAGAATGTTAAGGACCTGCCCAAATTTAAACAACTGGTAAGTGATAATGACAGAATGAAATCTGCACAGCCTATATTCTGATTGAAATCCCAACGACAGAATTTGAAGAGTATTCCACAGTTTGCCCTTAAAATAAGGTATTTGTGCTTAGCCTCTTAGGTTTTCCTCAGTGAGCCAAAGTTTTAGTTAGCTGAATAAAATGGATAATTAAAAGCATCTAAAATTTCCTTTATGATAGAGAAATAAACGAATGTTAAGAATGAATAATGCTGGCTTCCCTGGTGGCGCAGTGGTTGAGAATCTGCCTGCCAATGCAGGGGACACGGGTTCAAGCCCTGGTCTGGGAAGATCCCACATGCCGCGGAGCAACTAGGCCCGTGAGCCACAACTACTGAGCCTGCGCGTCTGGAGCCTGTGCTCTGCAACAAGAGAGGCCGCAACAGTGAGAGGCCCGCGCACCGCGATGAAGAGTGGCCCCCGCTCGCTGCAACTGGAGAAAGCCCTCGCACAGAAACAAAGACCCAACACAGCCCAAAATAAATAAATTAATTAATTAATTAAAAAAAAAGAATGAATAATGCAGTTAAGTAGCTCTAATCATCTACTATGCATAGCCAATAGTGAACAGATGTTCAACAAAGATCTAAAGGAAACAACACCTTGCATGTCTAATCGGACTGCACCTCAAAAAAAAAGGACAATTTTCACCAAAAAATAATAAATTTCAGCAATTCTTATACTTTTAGAGGTCTCATTTTTCTATTGTACGGCTGTATCGTGGCTTCAGACAAGTAAAACTTGGCTGTCTAAAGAGCGTATATAGATGTTGCAAAATTTTTATAAATATTAACCAATCTTTAAATGATGTGGCATTGTGCATGTATACATATTCTATAAGTGCACGCATGTGTGCACAAATTAAATTTTTTATTACAACTTATAAACTGTGCCTATATAGGACAACTTAAAATTAAGCAACTATAACTGTCTGCGCTTTTGGTTTGGATCACCTATGCAGAAAAATCTTCATTATGTTTTTCTCAATACTGTAGTAATAATGTTTACCTAAATGTTCAAACCTAATCCTTAAAAACAATTGCCATAGTCAATCACTTTATTTGGACTAGAACAAAATGTAATTAAAATTAGAAATATTTGATACTTGCCTAAAATGTGATGTGATATCACAATTTGACCCCAAAATACAGCTCCTCACAGAAAATTTTTATATATAAATTCTGGACTGGAGGTTCTAAATATTAAGCAAATGAAAACAGTACTGACAAGGACAGAATATTCTATGGTTTGGAATAGCTTTTATTCATTTAACCAAAACATAGTCAGCAGTGAATATGCAATGAAGAGTAAAAACACATGGCCCATACTTTTAGTGAAACTGCTGGAAGTTGGGCCAGTTTTTCAGATTATGAAGATCAAGCGCCTTGTTTTCCAAGATTTTCAGCTGGCTGACAGTAAAAGTTTGGGGAGGAGTGTGTGTGAACACACAGTGCTGGTCAGCTGCCCTGGTCAGAGTGGGCACATGACCCTTTAGAGCGGAGGAAGTGATGGATTTGCAAAATCTCCCACTGCTCCCAAAGCTTTCCCAAGCACTGCCTCTAAGTCCACTGTCCCTGCAATCAAAGTAACATGCTCGTCAGCCTGGATAATCATTGTTACATCAATGTCTGCATCTGGTGTTTACCTCTTGGAGAGCCAAGCAACAGAAGGCTTCATTTCAACCCCGCATTTTAAAATCTCTACTTGGAATGACACTTCCTGTGTGTCCTGAAGGACATACAGTGAGTGCCAAGTTACTGTGTTTCCCATGGCACATCCACATGGAGGGCAGTAGGTAAAGAGTACTGAAGTCCCCAGCATAGAGGTTTATAGGTCCCATGAAGTAATGAAAGAGTGTAAGAAGGGAAAGGATGTGTACATGGCTCAGTCACTCACTGATCAGTTTCCTCCTCTATAGATTGGAGGATAATACCTATTTTACCTGACTCAAAGATTAATTAAGAAGGTTAAATGTAATAACATATAGGCATTGCTTTATAAATTATAAAGTTAGATAAAAAACTATTAGTGATAAAAATATTAAAGTGTTCTTCAAATGCAAGATACAAGTATCTTATTCCTTAAATCTAACTCAGAAAATTCTTTGAAAGTTGCACCTTCCTCATTCTGTTGTTGATCTATGTTTTAATCTATGAATTAGGGGGTTTCTAAGCTCCAATGACCTTATGTTGGAGTCATGGTTACTACATATAGATATATAACTACCTGATATAGGGTGTCTAGCATATACAATAAAAAGGAAAAAGAGGGTGTTCCATCTGTATCATAAACAGACACACACACACATACACACACCCCTAAAAACTGAAACAACATAGAAACTGAAACATGACCAAAAAGGATAACTGTGGTAAAGTGCTCCTAAAAATATCATGACCAAGACAACAATTTTGAAAATTAAAATACTAACTCAACATCACAAATACATACTCTTCCAGGTTGGGATTATGCTATTTCTATCCTTGTACTGGAAAAGAAAAATATTTTATAGTCATGAAAAGTTGGAACTGAGGCACAGTATGGAAAAAGGGACACCATTAAGAAGAGACATCATTTTGGCATGGTCACGCTTCTGTTAGGAGTGCAAATACATTCTTTATGCGAATGTGCCATTGACTACATACTCTGCATTTTAGCACTGTTTCTAAACATACTGTAAATTATGTTAAGTAACTCACTGAGTCTCTGATTTAGCTTTTTTTCCCCTCAAGCAGAAAGATAATGTTTGGTCCAAAAAAGAAAAAGCCAGTAGACAAATCACATTTATAAACTCTGCAAGTGACGTGAGTGACGTTAAAACATCTGGGAGATGTTAGAGACTGCATTAACTCTAATCATGGATCACATTATGGCAGAATTTTTTTTCCTTAATGAGGAGAAAAGACTGTGATAGTGAATGTGTTACTCAACATAACCCTGAAGTCCTTGTCCGAGAACTGATAAAGCACTAGAAGAAGGCCTTGCCCCACCAGATTTCCAGAACTAAGGCCACACAATCTCCTTTATGTTTGGCCTACATGTCACTGGTGATGGTGTCTGAAAAAACAAGGCCCACTTTCTTACTGCAAATAAATCATCAGCTACCCAGCGCCCCATATTTACACTGAACAAGACGATGATCTTTGTTCCCTTTCTTCGAGCAACACTTCATTCATCTGTTAACTGACTAACCTAAAGAAGAGGTCACTACAGACAAGACTCCATATACAATGATAAGATTTAAGCTCTTCATAACATACACAGAAAAACCTGACTTAGTAATTATGCTACGAAATATAGTTAAAATATTTTAAAATATTGACCTTAAATATGCACATTTATAGAGAAAACTATATGAAGATCCAATGTCAGGTATGTAAATATGGAGGAAGGCCTAGGAAATTAACTACAACTGTAGGAGCTCACTACAGTTGGAAGAACTTTGTCATTTTCAATATGCAAAAGAACAACCATCTCACTTTAAAAAGTGCTTTTCAGCCATTCAGTCTGGAAGAATTATATTTTTATTTCATTTATAAGAAAATAATCAAATAATATCAGTTTTGTGTAGGGTTTACTTGGTGACTGAGTTCAAAGAATAATTAAGTAAAGTATGACCATTCCTTTGAATGAAGAGGTTATTTTCCTGAGGTATAAGTCTGTATAAACGTATGCAATTTTTTTAAAGGAGGCATAGATGAGACTCTAGTGAGAAGTATAATTTAATATTTAAAAATACATGTGCAACACACACAAAATATAGTGACTTGGGTGTCTTAGGGATAGAGAATTAGAGAGATTGGTTCAGAGTATTATTTCGGAAAGTGTCTTATTTGAAATTCATTTTGAAGCTGAGAGAGAAAGAGTGAAAGAGACAGAGAGAAAGAAAGAGAGAGGGAGAAGTCTGGCTAGAGAATCAGCTCCTATTTCCTAAGGGTCACACACTTTGGGAAATGTAGCTTCAAGGTTAAACATTTGGGGAATGTTGCTTCAAAGACACAGAAAAAAGGGAGTTAAAGAGAATTTTATGATGCTGCTTGGGTATACTGTTAAGCTGCAAGCAGCTGGTTAAGAAAAAAAACATTCTAGGAGAGTGGTAATTGACACCTGAACCCACTGAGAAGTGGGACTGGGTGCTTGGTTTTCAAGCAAGGCCGGAATCCCCCAGAGAATTAAGAATCATTTGATGGGAGAAACTAGAGATCTCCCTTCAGGCCATAATACCACCTTATCATTCCAGAGTGATTAAATGATTTCTCCCCTTTACAGACCATAAAATAGACAAGATTATTTCATCAACACTACCATTACCATTACTTACACCCAATGACCCAAAACATTGCTCCACTTACTAGTTCAGAAAACTTCAACAGAAAAGCAAAAATAAATACACCTCCCTCACACACACACACACACACACACACACACACACACTCTTTCTTTTTTTTTTTTAACATCTTTATCGGAGTATAATTGCTTTACAATGGTGTGTTAGTTTCTGCTTTATAACAAAGTGAATCAGCTATACATATACATATATCCCCACATCTCTTCCCTCTTGTGTCTCCCTCCTTTCTTGTTTAACTCTCTCCTCCTTCAAATGATGATTCAGGCAACATTTTGACTGGAATTCACTGGCATAAAGTACAATCAACCTACCTAATTGCCTCACAGCAAACACTTTCCTATATCAATACAAGTGATGGAATTAATTGTGGGAGCATTCAATAAATGTCTTAATTGTCCAGAATGCATAAGGGAGAAGAAAGAGGAGACTTTTATGAACTTCCCATTTCTTCCACTGTCTGCCCTACTTACCTTCAAACCTAAATTGCAAACATAGCTGAAGGTATTTTTGTCTTGCATAGCTCCTAATGCCTGCATCTTTAAAAGAAATTATTTATGAAGAGCTTTTGGAGCATGCTGACTTCATAATAAAGAAGCTCTACTCCCAGAGGAGTCATTAACCCAGACATCACCAGGGCCTGAACCACTGGGAACCAGTGGGAAACTATTCTGTTAGTGATGCCAAAATGGATTCTTAGCCTTTAAGACATGCTGAAGTATATAGGGGCCTCTATCAACTCCCTAAAACATTGAGATGGATGAAGAAACTGAGGCCCCAAAAAGGTAAAATAACTTGCCCAAAGTCACAGAGCTTCTCAGGTCTCTAGATACCCAACCTAGAAAGAGATATCTAGATCTCTTTATAGCTCACACCACTTCCACATACAGAATATGAAATATATTTACAGGTGTATTGATGCTTTGTTATGTCATTGTTCTAAGATACTCCAATTAATTCAAGACAAAAAGATAGTTGCTATTTCAAGTAAAGTTTAAACCTAAGTCAAGAGTAAAATTCAAGACTTATCCTTTTCATTTTTTATAATTAATTGACTCATTGTATTTGTTCAGGTTATATTAGTTACTAGAACAAACTCCAAAATCCAGAATGGTGAAACGTGATAGAAATTTATACCTGAACTCTGATATAAATAGCTTGATCTAAAGAAATATTCATTATCTCTTTGGATAAGTGACTAAAAATAGAACATGAAAGTGAGATTTCTTTAGTCATTGAGGAAGCTGCATTTTAAAAACTATTTTCAGAAAAATTTTTAAAAGTAAATGCTGCTTTTTGGTAATTTGGGTATCTTTTACTATGTACCCTTATAAAGCAATAATTCTCCTCTCTGTCTTGGCACCCTAAGTAGAAATATCCACGTGAAAAATGCAAGAAAGGTACGTAGATCTTCATAAATTTACCAAAATACTTGGTTAAAAATATGAACTCTAGGGCTTCCCTGGTGGCGCAGTGGTTGAGAGTCCGCCTGCCGATGCAGGGGACACGGGTTCGTGCCCCGGTACGGGAGGATCCCGCATGCCGCGGAGCGGCTGGGCCCGTGAGCCATGGCCGCTGAGCCTGTGCGTCCGGAGCCTGTGCTCCGCAACGGGAGAGGCCACAACAGTGAGAGGCCCGCGTACCGCAAAAAAAAAAAAAAAAAAAAATGAACTCTAGAAAGAAATAATTGTTTATTTTTAAAAGTTCCCACCCATCTTTATATATTACAGAATGCAAGGGAGAACAAAATGAGTAAATTATGTAAAAGTAAACATAATTCTCTATTTAGTTTTATCATTCAATTTGATCTTGGCATGGTGAATGAGAAAACGGCAGCTACAAATTATGTAATTCAACTTAATGAATATCAAACTGAAAATAACTGTCAGAAATATGCATTTTTTCCTAAGAAAAAAATGACCAAATTTCTTCTAGTAATTTATTTCTGAAATAATTTAATATTACATTCTATATCATATTCAATTTTCCCAGATCATCGACAAATAGTCCCTGGCTGAACCAATGCATATGAAAAAAGATATTATTTAAGTATTTTATTAAGGTATAGTTTATATATTTGATTTACAGATATTAAATTATATGTAAAACAATTTTTGTAAAATACCTTTTTCATAAAAGAATTAAAAACAAAAATCCCTCAATTATTTATATATTGGTACCTTAAAATGGCCAGAGAATTTAAATGATCATTTTTAAAGTGCAATGGTAATATTTCTTTAAGTAAAAATAAACAAAGCTGGATGAAAGGCATTCTGAAAGAAGGTATGAGAGAGAGTGAAAGGTGTGTATGAAAGGAGGTGAGGGTGGTAGAGGGGGGTAGAAAGGAGGGAAAATGAGAAAGAGGAGGGAGAGAAAGAGATGTTTGATTAAAATTTTAACAACTTCATCATTACTAACAAGTTATTAACATGAAACACCACTACCAAAAAACCTGTAATTTTTCCTTTTTTTTTGCCGTTGTAGTAAATAAAGTGTTCTGCATTTTCAATCAATCATTTAAGGTTTAGAGTTGAGAGTCAACATCCAAAATCACAGTGGATTCTGTTATTACCTTCAAAACAAAGGGCTCCTGAAATCCCCAGCAGAATTCTTAAAATCACTTCAGTATTTTCATCTTAACCTTTCTTTTTCTCCTAATAGTGGATTTGTATCTCTATTAGAGACCACAGAGCAGAAGAGCCTGTGTTTCAAGCCATATGTTCTCATAACTGTTGTATTCAAATACCCCAAAGTCTTGTATAGTTTCTAATTTTGAACACCACCAGGGACCAGAGCAAAGCACAAGAAATTAAAGGCTCCTCACTTGTAGGCACATTTTCTAGCAAATTACAGTGTATTTCAACAACACTGATGGGTACTCTTGTGTCTTCTTTACCTGGGTTCCCTCAGAGAAGAGCCTGATACAGGGATTCCTATGCCTTTGATTCACTGAAGGACACTCTCAGAAGAAATGGAGTTGAGGGAGCAGGACAGGGCAGAGGAGGAACTAAGCAAAAATCTGCTCTTAGCTAGAGTCAGGCTTCAGCCTTGCGGACGGGGAGCATGAACTGCCCCACAGTGCTGTTGCCACCTTGAAGAAACCTACAAGGCAAGGCAGCTCCTGCTTCAGCCAATGGAAATTCTTTGGAGAAAGGGACAGCTGTAAGCCTTTAGCCGCCAACATCATAGCAGCTGAGGGATGCGTGCACTGGGCCAGTAAAGAAGATCATGACAGGGAACCAAGATCATCCACTGTGGTGCCCATTCCTCAGAGATCTCCTGTCACCTCGCTTCTGATATAACTGATCATCTCTGCATGTAGCCGAAACAGACGTTAGGACAGATGAAAAGTTAAGACTGCAGTTGAAATGAATTGTGCCCGTGCAATTAATTAGGGATATACGTTGTGAAAGAATGTGTGGCCATGCTTAGACAGAGAGAGAGAAGATAGTAATAAAAATATTAGAAATAAATTTTTAAATGATTCTACTAGCTCCACTAAACTGACAATGACAGTACTGTATTCAAAGCTGAAAGATCAAAATAATAACAAAATAATTTTTATAATTTCTTTTAAAACGAAGTGCAATAAAACAACAAATGTGAACTTAGAGTCAGAGTTCCAATTCCAAATACATAATAAATCAAATTGAAACAATGTTACCTTTAGCAATAAAATGTCAAAAGTATCAGTCGCCTAATAAGATTTTTAAAAGCCTGGATTTCATCTCCATTACATGTATAGAAATAATGTATTAATTAAAAAAAAAAAAAGAAATGTGTCATCCCAGCTAGGACTCAACTAAATAGCCAGTTAGAAATTTATTACACCAGAGATGTGATTTAAATTCTAGAAATTATCACTCTCCATGTTTAAAATAATTATTAGTTTACAAATGTAGCTTGTTCACCAGGCCAAATATCATGCTTTATGCAATGTTACCCAAAATGCTTTTTCGATAGTGATAATTCAATACATGTTTGAAAAGCTGAGATGAAATGGACATTGGAAAACTCCGTAGATTCACCAGTAGCTTTAATTCAACCAGTGATGGCTGAACTACCAGGGAGGATGTAGGGTGTGAGAATAAGATTAAAAGCTGTGGATCCAACAAGGCTAGGCTTCAATCCTAGCCCTGCATTTAGCTGTTGGACTTTGGAAAATGACTTCAAACTGTCAGAGCCTCAGTCTCTCACCTTCAATATTTTCCTGGGATATCGAGAGGATTACAAGACATAATGTACAAATGGTGCCTTGTATGTTTTAAACAACAGGGCCTATTATGACTGCTGTTAGGGAGGTGAGAAGCATGCACTGAGATGGAGGTTGCAATCTGCAGGCAGCTGGCAGATGTCCACGGGAGTGCAAGTTTTCTTTGGCCTGTCCTGCCCGAGAAATTTCAAATAAAAATTGAGATTTCTGGCTTTTCTTGAAAAACTGGAAGCCGTCACCATATCAGGCCCACACTCCTTCAGTGAGGACTAGAGCCTTCTGTCAGGCAGGACGTGTGCTCTCTGGTGTGCCACACTCCCCAGCAGTATCTGTCATCCTCCACTCAGCCCACTTACGTAACTTCACTGGTCCCAGTAGGCACTGGAGCCTGTGACTGCTGGATCTGCCGAGGAAGAATAAGACTCAGAGGCATGAAATATAAGTCTGCACAGGGGCAGTTGCAGATGCAGTGCTGCATGGTAGAAAGCAGCTGGAACCACAGGAGCCAGGGGACCTGAGTTGTATCCCCCGTCTACATTAACACCTGTGTGAACTCTGGGCTCTATGGGGGTCTGTTTCCTCATCTGTAAAATATATGTTCTGGGTAGGTCAAGTTTCTGAACACAAGGCTAGTCAGTTCCCCATCTGGGTTTCAGCTTCTCATGTGTTCTTTTTTAAAGATGATGCCAAATTAGTGGGTCACTGAAGCCTGGCTGAATTAGAGAAAGCCCTCCCTCCACATGCCCCTGTCAAAAAAAGAAGCATTGCACACCAACTTGATGGAATACATTTGGAAGCTCAAATGCCAAAAGGAAGTATAATAGACATAATAGTAGCAATTTTGAGAATGCTCTCCCCTGTGTTGCTGGCCTCATGCATTAGTTTTAACTGAGTAAATATAACTAATTGTTTCCCCACATTTACTCTTCTTCCTAAAATACTAATGAATGCTCAAGTACTAAAGTAATTAGATCAGTTTTATAATTCTTCTTGGGGGAAATTCCAACCTTATCCTCCTATAACTTTGCAGAACAACCTTTTGAAACTTGATGATTGTGTGTGTTTATTTGTGTGTGTTTTTCATTCTAGAAAATTTTAATAAAATGACTTTTGTAAATTCCACAAGATAAAAAGATGTGAAACACATGTAGCTCAAATATGTTTCACCAAAATTTTCATCCAAGGTAAGTACTGTTTAAAAAAACAACCTTATGCAATTCTCATATCAGTGAGCTAAGACTGGAAGACATAATACAGTATATGGCAAATATATCTTGCCTTTGTCCATACTTGCTTGCAAATATTACTTCTTTTCAGTTCAAAAATGCATTTTGTTCCTTTCAGTTGAGTTTCAATATGCTCTGAAGTAAAAATCAACAAAGACAAATAAACCAACTTAGAGAAGGTTACTGTCAAGGTTTTCTCTGCTTTGTGTTCTGTTGTTGAGTATCTATGGAGCTGCCCAAAATGAACGTGTTGACAGAGCCTCTCAAATCATATGGCCATTTGGTGACAATTCCAAGCAGTAGAATGACAACTAACAAAAATGGGAGAAAAGGGGGCAAGACCAACCCTGGCAAAGAATCTACTAGGTGTTTTAAAACAAATCTTGATTTCTAATACTTTTTGAAAAATAATGTTACTGGAAGCAATCTGTTTTACGTCCTACAATACATTTAATAAAACATTCAAATAGGTTTTATGAAAGAGTGAAGGTGCACATGTAAAGCACACTCTATTATTTGACACAGGCAAGAAAGTAGCTATTCTGGTTATCTATTATTTTCTTCAACATCAAGAAAGGGAAATCACTTCAAAAACAGGGAATAAAGTATATTTAATTATAAAACCACTATGAATATAAACTAACTTTTTAACCTAGTGATTTAGAAGGTACTACAGGACCCTGCAGTGTCCTGGTAGGGTGATTATTCATCCTGTTAACCCAGGACAATCCCAGTTTATGCTTGTTTCCAGAAATAATACTTAATAGCTTTCCCATTCATTCACAGAAATGACCTAGTCAGTAATTATGTGGTCTCCCTACCTCCGGATCATTGTAATGAATTTAGTCTTCCATTCAACATGCTGCAGACAGACAGACATGTAGGTTCAGTGATAAAATTGCACCTAATAAAAGAAAATGCTCAATAAAAGAGGTTATGATATAAAATATAAATAAATATACTCCTATACAAATTTTAGTTAAGATATACTTAAATTTAGGTTAGTTCGATAATGAAAATAAAAGTTTTTAATGAAGAATGGTCAGAAATAGTTCAAAATAACTAAACTAGTATGTAATATAAGAACAAATGCATTACTTGCAATATCTATGAAGTTTTAAATTTGTATCTTAAAGTCAAAATTAAAGCGCAAACTATTTAAGTAATCTCCACAAAGGAACTATATTCCAAAAACTGTATAATTAAGTCAAGTTTTTAAAGAAGTTGAATATGTGCCCTAAATGGGCCTCTCATTTTCCAAAGTTGAAATGATATTCTCACAATAAGTCAATTTTGTTCTGTGTTGGGGTCTCTGAAACTAATCATATGGATTGGAAAATGATCCTAACATATAGTTATATTACCAACATTAGACTAACAATGAAGGCGCAGAAGAATAATTACTTGCATTAATTCCCTCATGAATAAAAGTAACTGAGACTTCAATTTTAGTTTTTTTAAAAGAACATGTAGCACTGAAGAAACCAATAATAGGAACCAAAACATATCTTTCATACAGATATGGTATCACAGCTTTTTAGGATAAAATTTTGAGCCAAGTGACAATATTTAAAATTCAGTATAAAAAAATTCTACAAATAAATTCAAATAAACAAAATCAAATGACAAAAATTGACTGAATGTAATGTGGTCAATTTTGATTCCAAATATTTTAACAACAAATGATAAAAACACACACATTAATAAACAAAATATATCTGTATTTTGCATATTTTACACTACTTAGGACTCTTCATATTTTTCCATGCCTTTGACATTGTTTTATACTAACTACTTAATAATTATATTTATTGAAAAATAATAGATTAACTCACTTTTAATCACAAAGATATGCTACAAATTAGGGTTTCTGATCAGTGTTATCAAATTGAGTCAATACTGTTAAATTAATGAAAAACTCCAGGTTCTTGTTTGGCAAGCTGTGCAACCTTAGGATTTTTGAAATACTGGAGTAGCTCTTATCCTCCATATCTTTCTTCATAGTCCTGAAGTTGGTATTCTATAGAGCTATCAATATCAATATATATTTTTATGTATATCATTTAACACAGTAAAGCATTCATAATTGCTCTAATGACTGCTATTTTCATATATTTAGGAAAATTGAATTGTCTATTTTCACAGACTGTTTTTCATTAGTGGGACAGATGAGAAGAACAGCAGTTGTTAAAAATTATGAAGGCTTCATCTGAAAGACTATGAGGTGGTTTTCTTATTAATCTAAAACATGAACTTTCTTTATATGTATTTTTTAATCCAGTTATTTCAGAAACTTTTAATAAGATCCTACCACATGCATGGCTGTCACACTATACTGAAAAATCACTTTACAATAATCTCCCACATTCTTCCCACATTTTCGTTTTCACAATTCTAAAACTGGAAGATACCAGAGCTTCAGAAATATTCATTGGCATCTCATATAGTTTACCCTAGCAATACTCTTAGTTTCTCCAAATGACAAAAAGCAAGCGAAAAAGTTAAAAAGCCTTTAGTAAAGGGAGATCTAAGGAGTAAGAACATTAGAGTTCTAAAAATTATTATACTACCTAATTTAAAATTAATATCTATCAATGTATCTATCTAACCATCTATCTATATTTTCAAACATTTGTGAAAGATGTTTGGCAAGATATTCCTATGTTTTAAATTTTAAATCAAAGTTTCAGAACTGTTCACATAGATCCCTCTGGCCCTTTCAATTTAAATTTACCTGAAGAATTTTAGTTAAGTATAGAAGGCTCTACAGTTGACTTTGAAGTAGTTCTTCAGGTTACATACGCTTAACTTTATCCATTTTCCCACCCTGGAGGTTCATGCAAAAGATCCTCCTCCCCTTCATATATCCTTTATAGAGAAGGGCAAATATCTGCCTTAGCAATCGTCTACCTTCAAGCACTGACATCATTTTATAAACATCAGAGCACCAAGGAGACCATTACTCAAAAGCCAAACAAGTTTTAAAACATGTAAAACTGTATTTAAAAGGAGACAACAAACCTGTGCAACTTGACAAACTCAAACTCTGTTGCTGAGAGATGCGGTAATGTCTGGCCTAAAGTAGCTTGGCTACAGAGTATGTAATAAAACAGCTAAATTTGGATTGGAGACTCACTTTGCACTGAAGAAGTGTAATGTAGCCCTGGGAGAGCAAAGGCAAGAGCTACTCAAGAAATCAGAAACCAGGTCTCTGCAACTCCTCACTTCAAGGCAAAGACAAGTGCTGTTAATAGGAGAAAGCCCGAGGGAAGAATTGCTCTCAAAACTGAAAGGGGAAGAAAATGGGAAGAGGTGAAGAGAGAATAGAATCTTGCACAGCTACAACAAAACATTTCCAGTGGCCTCTAAGTTAAGTGGCAGCGGTACTTATAAAAGGGAACGGGGTATGTTGCTTTAATTCCTTTCTTAAAATTGGCTAAGAGTTTATCCCAGCGGAAAGTTCTAGCACCAAATCACATTTATCTCTCCTTTTATCTCTTTCAAAATATTTTTATTTGCCATCTTGTAGTTTTGTATATTTTATCTGCAATATTCATCTTCCAAACAAGATTTTTAAGTTTCTTAAAAACCGGTACCACATCTTATTCTATTTTATCTCATTTATCTCTATAGGTTACAGCAATTCATACTTCCTAAATTGAATTGATCTCAGCTGTACTGGAATTTTTCTCCATTAAAAAAAAAAAAGGTTAAATGGAACTGTGGTTTGAGAGGATATTACATGTTAAAATAGTTAGAAACATATTCTAACTTACACATCCACCAGCTCTAACCACATCTTTCTCCTCTACATCAATTTTAAATTTTGTTAGTGAGAATGCAGGTAAGTACTTGGATGCTTTGTTACACCTATATAAAATGAGCCCTATGTCCAGCTTGGTTTAATTTTACTTCACAATCTGAAGGAAAAGAACTCCAGATAAGTCAAAACGTGCAGATAAATTTCAAGTCATAAAACTATTATTTTCCTTGTTTTTATCCATCTGTTTTTAGGTGATTCTTGAATCTCTCTTCCATATTTGGGGTCCACCTTGAACAAGGACTGATACCCTCTACAACTTACATATATGTTTTTAGATGGAGTTATCTTAAGCATAATGCATCAAGTGTGACTTATGTTTATTTTAATTTAGCTACAGAGATCTTTTCCTTCACATTTTTGAGGGCTGGTCTGTGCTGGTAAATTTCCAGAATAAACCTTATGTCTTCCTTTTAAGTAGGGCAAAATCTTGACATACAAGTACTGTGGGAGCTGAAGGCATTTCTGGCAAGAGCAGTGAATGACTGACTTCTCCACATGTTTTCATAGTGGTAAATATATGGTTAGAATTAGGCAGGAAAACAAATATTCCCCAAAATACATACTAAGCACATCTGAGAATGAACGTGGTCTTACAGAGATATCATGACTCCTCTCAATTAGAAGGTGTTCAGTTCCATTCAGTTCATTCACTCCCACAACATAAAAACAGCCAAAGTGTATGCTTACTTGGAAAAGAAAGAAAAAGCAAAACTCCCCGTTTAAAAACGTAAAAAGCTACCCAGGCAATTACGTTTTGTTGGTTTCCTTTAGTCTGTCTATGCCTCATAGAGTAGAATTTCCTTTAATATAAACCACAGCCTTTGGTCTACAGTTTAAGATGAAAGTAAAATATTGAAATAATAGTGCACTACCAAAACAACTTAGCTAAGTGCATTTCTTAAAGGGGAATTGGCATTATAAACCTACATTTAACATGTTTTATAACTTGATTACAAGTTTTTATTGAATATAGTTTATCATATAGATCTTTATTCCTTCATAGTACCACCCAGAAGGGATGATAATATTTTATTTCTTTTGGAAAAAGGTGAAAATTGAAAAACATTATCACTGAAGGGTGAAATTCTGTACAACAATTGACAAATGTGTAATAAATTAATATATAGTAAACTAGTAAAATGTATATTAAGGTTTTGGTTCCCATTTAATACTGAGTTTCTTTTGTTTTTATTCTTCAAATTAAAAGTTACAATGGAGAAGACTGTTAACTTATATAATTAAAGTAAAAACTTTTGGTCTTATATGATTATGGAATCAATGATCCAGTGTTCTTTGAAGCCATGAACATTCATTTTAGAAAAACTAATTTTTCATTCAATTTATTCATGTGATACTTTAAAGAGCAAAGCTTTTGTTTACACCATAAACCTTTTAATAAACAAAAAATGTCTAAAGTTGTTAAATTACCCCTTTTCTGAATATGGAGTCCAGTCCTGTTTCAGACTTCATATCTTGATAATACTTCGGCATATGGAAGAAGGGGTTAATCTGCATAAAAGGAATTTATTACATTTTCTTTTGTTTTCAAAGAAGCATTCTTTTAATACTGCTCTCAAGCCAGTTTTTATTTAGATGTCTTTTGGTCTAAGTTGCCAGTCTTGAAAGCTTTCCTAAAGTAATATTTGCCTCTTTAAACATCTCTCTGGCATTCCATTATGGGCACCTGCTGCTGATAATTACAGGTCTGTCTCCTAACCACTTCCTCTGCTTTATGTCAAGGCAAGATTCAGGCTTCTTGATCACATACAACTACCAGTTAAACACCACTGCATAGCTCTCTGTGGTAATTACTCAGGGCAAGTTGGGCCTGTGTTTACTGAAGTCTTAACAAAAAGAAGTAGTTACTTGTTATAATTTCCTCTTTGCTGGCAGTGTAGCATAATCCGTAACATACCTTGGTGACCTTAAAAGTGCCTATGAGGACTTCCCTGGTGGTGCAGTGGTTAAGAATCCGCCTGCCAATGCAGGGGACACGGGTTTGAGCCCTGGTCTGGGAAGATCCCACATGCCGCAGAGCAACTAAGCCCATGGGCCGCAACTACTGAAGCCCATGGGGCCTAAAGTCCGCGCTCCGCAACAAGAGAAGCCACCACAATGAGAAAACCTCACAGCGCAACGAAGAGTAGCCCCCGCTCACCTCAACTAGAGAAAACCCACATGTGTCAACAAACACCCAACGCAGCCAAAAATAAATAAATAAATGTATTAAAAAAAGAAAGTGCCTATGAGAATATCTGATTCAATAATGCTTTATAATGTTATATTTCACTGTACTATTTCCTAGTCTAAGAAACAAAATACCCTGCCTCAATATAATAGACTGTGGTCCTAGCAAAATAACTTTCAAACAATAGTCAATTACAGGAAGACAACTGGTTTAATATGCACTCCCAAACAGATTGATTTTTCTTGGCTCTGGGCTACTCTTCCCCCTCCCCCTGGCCCTCCCACCTCATATTCATACTATCATACTGCCACAGCTCATATGCCACAGCTCAAATTTATATGCTGAGTCCTAATCCCCTAAATTGATGGTTTTAGGAGGTGAGGCCTTTGGGAGATACTTAGGTTGTTAGGGTGGAACCTTCATGAATGGGATTAGTGTTCTTACAAAAGAGACCCCACAGAGATCCTATGCCCTACTGCCATGTGAGGACACAGAGAGAAGATGGCTGTCTGTGAACCAGAAAGTGGATCCTTACCCACATGACCATGCTGGTGTCTTGATCTTGGACTCCCAGCCTCCAAAACTGTGAGAAACAAATTTCTGCTGTTTATAAACCATCCAGTCTGCGTTATTTTGTTATAGCAGCCTGAACAGACTAAGACACATACCCTGCAAGAGACTGATTTACTTTGTAGTGAAGAGAAAGAAGAAGAAATACTCAATAGGGCAATTTTTGACACAACAATAATCCTAATATAAAACAATTTCATCACCCAGTAGAAAGTCTATTTTAACCGTATTCCATACGATAGAATTCTACAACTAAATAATCAGAAATGTTCTCTGGGGTGTGCTAGGGTGCTGTTTTGACTTGTAGATCTCTTTAACTCCCCATTCTATGTTTAGGCAACTTGACCAAAGCGGTTAACAGTCTAGTTGTGCTCACACTGCTTACCCATCAATTGTCTCAGGTTTATTTCCTTCAACTATATGAGAATCCAAGTTCTTCATTACTTAACAGCCCCAAATTATAGGGTAGATGATCTGGATGGATTTCTGAATGGATCAGAATGGATTTCTGAAAGCAGGGTAAGGAGACTGGTCTTTTAGGCACCTAAGAGATGGTGAACTTTCACTCCTGAGACTGTCCTTTCCACCTACAACTTCATAGTCAGCTTACTCTGTCCAGTAGCTCTCCAAGTGGGTGATGGAGGGAACCTGGAAAGTCCCTGCTAACTCCACCACAATAAGTAGTCACCAAAAGCCCTTCTACGACGTGTTATTTATGCATGAACCAATATGCATTCATCCAACATCATTCAAAAGATCTATACTGCATGTCAACTGTTCCTGTGAACCACGAGTTTACGTGCTAGAGATAGCACAATGAAATGGTTCCTGCCCTCCCCATGCTGACATGCTAGCTGGGGACACAGGGAAAAGGAAAGAGTGTTGCCGTTGGGTGTGAAAGGTAGCTTTATGAAGAAATAAAGATCTAAACTAAACATCAAGATGGAACAAAAGTCAGCCAGCAGAAAGTGATAGAATATGAGGATTGAACACTTGTTCACAGCAAAGGAATGAGTGTAAGCCACATACTCACTCACTGCCAGCTTGTTAAAAATACCTGAAGGATGTCCCCTTCTAGAGCTACACTAGAACAACCTGTGCCAGGTTTGGGAAAGGTGCATGGTCAGAGGAGACTATAACCACAGAGGAGTTCCAGGAATGGAATTAGACGTATAAGAATAAATATCTCCATCAGCTATGTTAAGAAGTTTAGATCTGATTCTAGAGGCAATGGAAAGGCATCAAAGGGTTTTCAGGAAAAGAGCTTTACTGATGATGTTTGCTAGGATTTGCCTCACTTCTGTGTGGGGAGGATAGAGGAGAGTGGGGCAGGACAGGAAGCAGGAAGAACCTTCCTTAGTGATCCAGTTGGGAGAAATGGACATATTCGAAACATGTTTACGTAATGTATATCATCTTTGCTAATATAACATCATTAAAGGGTTGAATATGTTTAAATGCAAATCTCTAAATATATGAGACTGAAATAATTTTGTTTGTTTTAACAACTTGGCTTTCTAAATTGCTCCTCTCCTCCCTCAATATAATAATAACAAATAAAAATACATTCTGGCACAAAATAAATACTGTTGTATCAATTCTTTTAAAATTCCAAAACCTCAGTAATCACATGACAGAACTTCCTAAGACTGTTTAATGTTCAGAAAATTAAAGTTTTGAGAAGTTTGTCTTTATTTTAAAAAAAGCAAATAAACAAAAAAACAGGTATAGCCTAGAAGAAGGGGTTATAAATACAGTCTCATCTTTTTAATGGTTGATTTCCCCTGGAAATCTTCAAAGAAAACTACTACAAACCAATGCTATATACAGCAGAAAACCCAAAATAAACAGTTTAATCAATCATTAAAACATTATAGGTTGCTTCTGTTGGGTTTTTTAAATGGACTAAGATTCTATAAAGATAAGAAGTATTCATAGTTACGTAGGAACTAAACCACGCTGTTGATTCCAGAGTTCTTATTAATTTTATCTTTTATAAGTGGGATGTTTCCTACAGTGCTGGACTTGGGCAAGTGAGGGGGATGTGGCGGGGAGGGCTGAAGTTAAAAACTAAGAGTGTTAAACTCTGCCTTTTGGACAAAGAAAAAGGTATAAACTCTGCCTTTTGGACAAAGAAAAAGGTATAAACTCTGCCTTTTGGACAAAGAAAAAGGTATAAACTCTGCCTTTTGGACAAAGAAAAAGGTAACGGGATCAGTGTTCAGTGGGCTTTTTAAAGTGCTTCCTGTGTGGGTATCATTTTAGTGCGGTGAAGGAGTTATCCTTGTTTATTTAGTTAGTTAATGCATCTATTACATTCTGTTTGCTAAGGGTCCACAATTGCATTATTTTCCGTTATAAATATTTTGGGTTATACTCTTCCTATCAAGTTGACACATTTTGAGGAAAAAGTTCTCTATGTTTTGTCTTATTTTAATTTTAAAATGAAGCATTTTAAAGAGTATTATAAAGAAGAACAAACAAGATTATTTAATGACACAGTAAACTAAAAAATATAGTACTGAAAATTGTTTATAGCTGAAAGCATTTTCTATGCCCACTGTTTTCAAAATAGTTGTTACTTAAGCAACAGTACACTTTCATTTTATAAATGCACACTAGAAAACTTTTTTCAAGCAAAACTATGATCTGCACTTTTTTCCCCTTTCCCTTCATATACTTCATAATTAACATGTGTATACCTATGAGAAACTATGAGTTCAGCTACAGTTTGTTCATGAACTAATCCATTAGAATAATACCTTATTAAATGAAAGTGTCAATCACAACATATACATTTAACAGTCTGGTATCTAATTTCTCTTTTTGCCTATATTATAACATGTCTCTTGCACATATAAGAACTTTAACTTTGCTTGGAAATTTCAGTTTAATTTAATAAATCTTGCTTCCACCTTAGGATCAGTAAATGCTTTGCTATATTAAAATTTCTAAGATAAATGAAGGTTGTTTCCATTCCTCTAGGAAAAGTTTAAATTAGCAAAAAGTAAAGAATTTGCCCCATACACAAAAATAAACTCAAAATGGATTAGAGACCTAAGTGTAAGACCAGACACTATAAAACTCCTAGAGGAAAACATAGGAAGAACACTCTTTGACATAAATCACAGCAAGATTTTTTTGATCCACCTCCTAGAGTAATGGAAATAAAAACAAAAATAAACAAATGGGACCTAATGAAACTTAAAAGTTTTTGCAAAGCAAAGGAAACTACAAACAAGATGAAAAGACAGCTCTCAGAATGGGAGAAAATATTTGCAAATGGATCAACGGACAAAGGGTTAATCTCCAAAATATATAAACAGCTTATGCAGCTCAATATTAAAAAAACAAATAACCCAGTCCAAAAATGGGCAGAAGACCTAAATAGACATTTCTCCATAGAAGACATACAGATGGCCAAGAAGCACATGAAAAGCTGCTCAACATCACTAATTATTAGAGAAATGCAAATCAAAACTACAATGAGGTATCGGCTCACACCAGTTAGAATGGGCATCATCAGAAATCTACAAACAGCAAATACTGGAGAGGGTGTGAGGAAACGGAACCCTCTTGCACTGTTGGTAGGAATGTAAACTGGTGCAGCCACTATGGAGAACAGTGTAGAGGTTCCTTAATAAACTAAAAATAGAATTAGACCCAGCAATCCCACTACTGGGCATATACCCAGAGAAAACCATAATTCAAAAAGACACATGCACCCCAGTGTTCACTGCAGCACTATTTACAATAGCCAGCTCATGGAAGCAACCTAAATGCCCATCAACAGGCAAATGGATAAAGAAGACGTGGTACATATATACAATGGAATATTACTCAGCCATAAAAAGGAACGAAATTGGGTCATTTGTAGAGACGTGGACGGATCTAGAGACTGTCATACAGAGTGAAGTAAGTCAGAAAGAGAAAAACAAATAGCGTATATTAACACATATGTGTGGAACCTAGAAAAATGTGCAGATGAACCGGTTTGCAGGGCAGAAACAGAGACACAGATGTAGAGAACAAACATATGGAAACCAAGGGCAGAAAGCGGTGGGGGTGGGATGAATTGGGAGATTGGGATTGACATGTATACACTGATGTGTATAAAATAGATAACTAATAAGAACCTGCTGTATAAAAAAATTTTTAATTAAATTAAATTCAAAAAAAAAGAATTCGCCAATTGTTTTTTCCAGTCTTTGTACTTATATTTGTCTTTATAAGTATAGCCAATGTATAGTAGAGAAAAATATAAACTGATTATTTCCTTAACATTTATTAGATACCAGTTTTAATGGAATATATTCTACCTTCAGAATCTAGCATAGGAAAAAAAATCATCTAAAACTTGTCCATAAAACCAAACACACCTGTGTTGAGTTTCCACATAGTTTTAATGCACAACTAAAATCTGATAATTTAACAGGGTATTTTTAAATGTGATTTTTAAATCTACCAATTCCTTTTTAAGTATTTCACCTTTGGCAACATGCTTTTGTTGGTTCACGTGATGTTCTTCCACCTGATGGTACCCCCAATTGAGTGCAATCCTCTCATTCTTGTGATAGATTCAATTATTTTCATAATGGTGCCAAGTGAAAGTTGTTGTATGGTGTATAGACTTACATAATGAAAATACAACAGCAACAGCAATGACAGTCGCTAATGGCATTAAGCGCTTATCTGGTGCCAGGCACTGCTCTCAATTCTTCACTTTTGATAACCCTGTTAATCCCCACAATTCTGTGATGTTAATAGTATTATGATTCTGACATTCTACTTACAAATGTGGAGTGATGCTAAGAGATTTTAAACTTGTACGCAATTTTCAAGCTTAGAGTTTAGCACAGTTTATTCACTTTTACCAAAAGACTTATTTATATAAAGGTTGCATTAGTATTTCCCTAGCATAGTTGCCAAGAATACTCTTGATTATAAACAACTGATTTGATTGATTCATTTTTTTCAATGCATTTTGATTAATTTCCTATACCAGGAAATTATCAGACCCACACATACGTGCATGTATCTAATACGTTTTAATTCCCTAACAGTCAAAGAAATGTTAAACAGAAAAAAAGAAAAAAGAAGTGATCTAAACCATTCACTATTCTAAACACAGCCATAAAATCACAGTAAAAAATAGACATTATTAAAGATTATTTTAAGAAAAGTTTTCCAAGCATAAATGAATGAATTTAGCACCAAACCAAACTATATATTGTGTTCACTCAAAATTTTTAAAAATGTAATTCTTTACGCAAAAAAAGATACACTGTAAAACTTGCAAGAAAGTAACAGTATATTAACATTGCAGGGTAATGTTTTTCTAAAAACTGTTCCAAACTCTAATGTAATAATTGTCTTATTTCAATCAGTCTAGCATCATCTTGTAATTTTCAACATAATTCAATTTCACAACACTCGTTCATAGATGCGTACAAATTTACTGTGCGGCCAAATATTATGGCATTCTCTTTTCTTCCCGCAATAGATTTATGCAACAGAAAAGGAAAAACATACGGGAAATAGTCACTTTTAACAGATGTCTTAGTTTGAAAAAACTTAAGTCAGTTTAGAATTAAAAATCAAAGCCCACTGGTTGAACTGAGGCATATTTGCATCTGTTATTAATGTTTGAGTTACATACTAAAGACAAGATTATTCATCAGTCCCTCATGCAATATGTTAGTAAATGGGATTTTGGTTAGGAATTTAATTGCATAAAGTCTGTCTCTAGAAGCTTCCAATTCATTCAAAATAAGCCTTTACAGTGGCCTGAACTGAATTAAAACAGTTACCAACACCAAAGAGAACTTCTTGATTTTATTATGAAATGCTTGTATGAAAATCTGTGAACATAAAAGGGAGATCTCTGCCACCCCATTGTGATTAAACAGTAGTCCTTTTCTTCTTTTTTCCTTTTCCTTTCTTTTTCTTTTTCCCCCCTTTTCAAGCAACGCAGGGTTATGTGAGGTATTTTTTTAATCATGTAAAGAAAACTGAGTTAACTTTAAAATAAAAATAAACAAAAAATGTGATATCTCAGGTTAGACTTATAAATAAATTCTCAGGTTAGAATGATAAATAATTCTGAGTACTACAAAGTGTGATGAGAATTCGAGTGACCATTCTGAAAATATGCACGAAGCTTATACCCAAGTGATTAGGGTCATAAGCTTAAGCAGAGCTCCCCACTGTTGCCTATACAGGGTTTTACTAATGGTCTGATAATGGGGAGGGGTGGTCAGCATGGAGGTTCTCGTAGTACTTTATAGTGGTGTGAGTACAACAGTACTGCCCTCTTGTCAGCTCACACACTAGATTACTGAGCAACCCTCACTGTCTTCACAATGGTCTCATAGTTACAGAACACTGTCTTAGAGAATTCTTTAAGAGGAGTTATTCAAAATTCTTGGATTCTACTATAAATTTGCAGTAAAACTTCCTGTGTTTCAGAGTATTCAAATGGAGATTGGGAAATATTCAAAGGATGGAAAAACAGGATGGGGGAAGAATATCAACAGTTCAACCTCTAATTTCATTGTAGGCAGCATTAATAAATCATATTGCTTAAAAATAGTACCACAGTAATCACCTTAAAGGTATTAACACACATGAAGTTATATCTCTGTTTTCACCTTTTCACTCGTTTTCCTTTCTCAATCCCCTTTTACCGCCTCTCCCCACTTCCCTGCCATTTACACACATATCACGGTCTAAGGAGAGGGCTCCCTGTTGTTTCAAAATACACTGCGATACTAAACTCTGAGGCTGACAGTAAAAAGTCACTTCACTTCAAATGAGCATCTCTAAGTAGTGCACATTAATATGCGCTTCTATGGAAACAACTCTTTCTGGATTTCAGCTTAAGCTTCTCCATATGATTTTTCTCAAAGGCTCCCTTTTAAAACCATCACTACCATTTATTATCTTCTTGTTATATAGACTGTTACTTTTGTTTCATCACAAATCTCTGCCTGCTTATTAGCAGCCCTGCCACTACTATCAGATGACATTTGTTTTACTTAATGCATGTAGTTTTAGAAAAAAATTATGGAACTGCTATTACTGCATTATATGAAAAAATTCCAAGGTACATTTAGCTGACACTGCATCAGCTGCTATTTAAACTGGGCTTAGCTAATGGACTTTTAATGTCAGCAGGGTTACGTGCAGTTACTGGCTATTAGCAGAAATGGCTCCTTTCTATAAAAATCACTTTTCCTCAAGTGTGTTGTTTGAACATTCCTTTCCCTAATTTAGTGACTGTCACTGAATGCAAAACAAACTCAAGGACTGTGGAATCCACTCTTATCTTTAAGACCCTCTTTTTAACCTTGCCATTCAGCATTCAACAGGAAACCTCTCTCATGAGCATTTAGACTTGCAGTCAGAAAACTTTGTGGAACATTATTATTACCTTGCTCTTCTTAACAGAGTATTACATATTTTCTTATGAAAACCCCATATCATCCATGAACATATGATATGTAAGACAGAGAACACAGGAAACAATTCCCTGCACACTAGAATTTATTGCATCTTTTAAAATCCTAGCTCATAAATGCCAAGTGATGTGGAAACATATGGCAATAATTAACATTTACATACTGATGTGTCATGTAAATATATATTAATCTGCATTTAATATAATATTAAAAATAAGCAAGAAAGTACATTATCCCTCTACGTGTAATTAAATTTTTTATATTCTTTCATTAGTAACAACCTTTCTCTTCCCCCCTCAACTAACTTTATCTTTATTCATTTAAATCAAGGTATCAATGGATGTAATGGAGACATCTGGAAATCAAGCCACCTGTATGGCACCTGAGGGACTCCAAGAAAATTAAACATTCTGCAGCCTGGAAACATAACTCCATTTTATTAACTCCATTTTATTTTTTATAAAAAAAAATTATTCAAATTATCACCGAATTCAGGGAAAAACAACACAACTGACTTTGCCTTCAATCAGCCCGATCCTAAGAGGTCACCTCAGGCAGGGTGCTTACTAGGGTAAACTTTGTCTCTCCTGAAGAGGGGGTTCCCACATGTAAATGAAGGACTTTACTCATGCACACAGGATAGCTGACCTCCTTTGGTCAAAAAATTATAGTCTACTGTGTAGGAAAATACAGAAGTTCTTCTCCACGTGTTTGAAATAAGCCAGTGAACGTGGAGATCCCCCAATCTCTGTCATCTGGAGGACAGGAAGAAATAGTTTCTATCAGATAAGCCACCACATGAATGAGGCAGAGGTATCTCTACTGTATGCTATTGTAAACAACTTAGCTACTGGTCGACAACAAGGCACTTTTTCCAGAAAAGAATGTAATTTTGCAGTGAGAAACCAGTGATGAAACCTGATTCCGTATTCAATGACTACTTATGAATTTTTTTTATTAAAAGTTTGTTTTCATTTCTTTGATAGGTTTTGCTGTTTTTTAAGGATATTGCCAAGGCTGTTTGAAAATAAACTCTCCTAAAACAAAAAGTTACACACACACACAATTTGTGCAAGCATATGTGTGTGTGTGTGTGTGTGTGTGTGTATATATATATACACACATATATATATATGCTCACAGAGAATTACTGAACTATATATGTCTACTTCTTATAACTCTTTACTCCATTTCTGCTTGGAAATACCCTGCTAGGAAATAATTCCATAGTTATTTAATTTGATTAAAAAATATGTAGATCTTTCATGTGATCATCATTTCTAATAAATCCAATAAACTGATTACCCCCATCCCTATTGGGAAAACATATCTATTGTTAAAATATTTTCTAGCCATCTTTCTTCTCTATTTTTTCATCAGGTTATAGTAAGTAAGCTCTAACTTTCTTCACTGTGGGGGTGTGTGTGTGTGTGTGTGTGTATAACAAAAATAAACATATTTTGATCAATATATAAGAGAAAGATATTGGCAACATTTCCTAAAAATGTAATTATATTAAAGATAAAACTCCATTTAAGCAAATTCTTTTCTGGGACAACTGTCCCTAATAACTCCCATATAATCCTAAGAATGCTTTTCAATTTCTGATGTACAGGTGAGATTTAACTTACAACGCTGACAGTATTAATGACACTGTTTAAGAGTAGGTGAGGAAATATCAATGCATTTTATAAAGACCTTTGAAGGACGCTGTGTATCAGTATACCACTGATTTAAGTGTAGATTTCTCAAACAAGTACATCCTACTCAAACAGGTTCAAGTAAACTCCAAACGTAACTTCTTTCAAAAATACATCTTTTAAATACTTTAGAAACTCGTTTGCTCTGTTAATTGAAGTAGGTGTGTATCAAGACTCTATTTATATAAAGGTTCAAGTCAGAGTGCCCGTTGAATAATATTATGATGAAATACTGATCTTAGGTCTCTATTCCGATAGCACAAGCAATAAATCATTTGAACATGCCTGTTTTTCCTCAGGTTCTGAGAGCAGTTTCTGAAATGGGCTTCTGTTTTCCACCAAGTTGCATGCTCTGTGGGTGATGGCTGTAGTAGGTTGGGAGGAAAATGTCTTAGGCTCTTTCAATCCTTGAATTTGATCCTTAACACATTTTTAAAGCTTATACCGTCTCATCACCTTATGGAGATACAGAAGGAAGAAGGAAAGTTGCTAAAGAAAAGGACAGGTAACGTAATTACTGTTTTATTTAGAATGACTCCAAGATTGCTGCTTGCCAAACTTGCCTCTTTCCACTGGGTGGCTACAATGTGGATACTTGGCAACCTCTTTATTCAACGGAAGATAAAATATATCATTTTCCCTTAGCAAAAGCTAAATTCAAATGTCAACATATTTCACACAGACATAATGCTTAAAGTGAAATTACCATTATTTACTATGTCTTTCCAATCATAAAGTTTTTGTTGTGGTAGTAATCTGGTTATTTGTTTGGTTTGGATCAGGGATAACACAGGTCTTTGACAATCACATATAATAAAACAGCAACAGTGCTTTTTTCACTGACTGTCACTTTTTGTTCCTGTAAAAGTTAGAGAATACCATTTGTTAAAGTGTAGTCTTTGATCTAGATCTTGAAATAATGTTTTTAGGTTCTTGAAATTCCAGAAAGATATTAGAATCATCTAAAATATTCAATTTGAATACAAAAAATGAACTTGCAAATTCATAGAGACTAGAATAGTCCCAAACTGTTCCCCTTTACTTTTATCTGATACATGAACATATTTCACTATGCCTGTACTTTATAAGAGGATATTATTACACCACATGCCCTATCATATTGCACTAAACTTTTATTGTCTAAGAGAATATATATTATGCACTATTTTAAAATAATTACTTTTCTGTACAAATGGTATAATTTACTTCTTTACTGCTCTTTCATATTTTATATTAGGCAAACTAATTTTCTTGAATTTTGAATCCATTTCTACTCATAGATATATTTACCCTTATAACTGGGCTACAGATGCATTTTAATGTGCAAGCACTAATGTGTTTTTACTGGAAATGAATGTTCATACAAAAGGGTTTTATTCTGAACAGAGAAAAAAAGAGAAGACAATAAATTACATTTGAGTTCAGTCAGTCCATGATTAAATAATCAATTAAGACATTGACTAAAACTGAGAAATGTTAGCATTCATCAATAAACTTGTTTAATGTGCTGAGGGAGTTTCTGTTGTTTAACATCCTCAGTTAGAAGAAGAGATAATACACGTTCATCTACATGAGGCGTTTTTATGGCTCTCATAATTGCTGAGAAATGAATCTAGCCACAGGACCCAAATGACAATGATTAATGAAGATAAAACCCTTATCCTCACAACATTTCAAAATAAATAAGACTGGAAACTCTGGAGTTAAATTTGATTTATCAGTATCACCTGTTAACATGATTATCTGGTGCCCTCACATTTTAAGTAAGAACTGTAACAGGCACATCAATGAAATGAAGTCTCACCTGTCACCTCTCTCTCTCTCTCTCTCTCTCTCTCTCTCTCTCATTCCACTCCCACACTGGCAATGAGACATGGTTAGTTATTTAATTAGAAGAGGGTAGTCCCCAAACATTGGAGTTTTCAGATGTTAGACTTATACTTTTGCCACGCAAAGCACTTTTGAATCACTGCTCACTGCTCATAAAATGTATACTGACATAAGGACAGATATCTGCATATTTGGCATTTTCAAAGCTACAGCTCACTTTCCAAATTAACTTCAATTTAATGTCACAGTAACTTTAACACTATGTGTAGAAGGCTAGATATGTTTTAAGTACCTGGAGATACTCTTCTGTGTCTTTCAAAACCTCATTATATAAACCTAAGGGAGCAACTTTTTTGGAGGCAGGAATACTCAAAGTGAGAAACCACATTAAAACTTCAACTCAAAACTCGTTTTTAATTATAAAATTATAACAATATTTTCTAACATTTTGTTTATAAATCATCCAAATATTTGCAACAGAATATATTGGGTTGGCCAAAAAGTTCCTTCAGGTTTTTCTGTAAGATGTTACGGAAAACCCAAAGGAACTTTGTGGCCAGCCCAATATGTTTTGGGTTATCATGAAAAGGCAGAAATTCTTCTGAGAGTTCTAATCAGGTAGAGAAGAGGAAAAAAAAGATACTATTTTTGATCTTGTTAGCTCATAAAATTATTACTATAAAGTTTTTAAAATTAAAATCTCCACAAATTTAGAGATTATAATATTTAAAATAAGAGAAACTATAAATTTTTAAATTATTGGATTTCTTTTTAAAAACTAGAAAAAAGGAGACAGTAGATCTATTAATATTGCTCAAGGCAAACTTACGGTACTTCAAAAAAGTCACATAAAACACAGCACCGAGTTTCTGTGAGTTTCTGTTCTAGTTTAAACATCCTTGAACTAAGTGAGTGATACTGGAACAATATCCAAGGTCTCAGATTCATGGAGCTCTCTTCCACAAATATATAAGCAGTAACAAAACCAAATACAATCTGAAATCAAAGAAGCGCCTATACATTGCTTTAAGGAGCTAGGTTAAGAAAGAAAAAGAATGAGAAATGTGGGGCTTTGTAACTGCAGACCAGGCAATCCAAAAATAAAAGCAGAATGAAAATACTGTAAGAGAAAGATGTGTCTTAACTCTAAATAACATAAAACTCCCACAAATGTCTAGTTTTATCTTAAATTCTGCTAGAAAACAACATTTATACCAAGCATAAGGGAATTCCCTCACTATCCAGTGGTTAGGGCCCAGTGCTCTCACTGCCAGGGCCCCGAGTTACATCCCCGGTCGGGAAACTAAGGTCCTGAAAGCTGCGTAGCTCGACCAAAAAAAAAAAAAAATACACCAAACATGAAAAAAATACGAATAACCATTAAACAAATGGAAGTAATTACATGTGACACTTTCAAAATATATATTACCTAGATTATTCATGTTGTTCTAAATTATGATGCTGAAACTTTCTATTGCAAATATAATTTGAATATATGAAAGTCCTGGTGAATTTGCTTTGCCTTCAAGTCAACCTATTTTTCTATACAGTAAGTTCCCCACATATGAACCTTCAAGCTGAGAACTTTTCAAAAATGCGAACGTGCATTCGCATGTCCAATCGCGTAAGTTATTCACGTGCCTGGTGTACACTGTCACGTGCATGCATCCTCTACAAGTGGTTGTGCTTTTGTGTACTTTACTGTACAGTACTGTATAGAGTACAGTAGTACAATATCCTTATTTCAAGCCCAGGATGTCCGGAAGCAAGCGTAAAAGCAGCGGTGATGTAGCTGGTACTACTGTACTTTACAAGGTACCATACTGTAAAAGTAAAAATGTTTTCTTTATTTTTTGTGTTTGTTCATTTTTTTAATGTACTATTTGTGTGAAAAGTATTATAAACCTATTACACTACAGTACTATATAGCCTATTATGTTAGTTGGGTACCTTGGCTAACTTTGTTGGACTTAATGACTGCACTCTTGGAACAGAGCTCAGTATATATGAGACTTACTCTATTTTTTTGTGTTGTTTTATCATGTATTGAATTATGCTCATTAGACACACTTGTGTCTTTTTTTTTTTAAGAAAAACAATCCACATTTGCATAAAGGGCTGGTTTTCTCAAAACCATTATCTGAAAACATGGAACTTGCATTTTTTTTTCATAAAAGTGTTTATGGATTTATGCAGTTATCTTTCAACATTCATTGTAAAGATAGAAAGTCAAGAGTGGAGGTTGTAGCCAGGGCTTAACAGGCTCTGACTTAAAATGGCATTTTTAGAACTGGTATTAGGTTAATTTTCCCAGATTGTGCAGAAAGGAAGAAATGCGGCAATGAAAAGAGAGAGCTTCCCACAGGCCGTTCAAAGAACCACACCATGTCCAGGAGTTTGCAGTACTTTGGAGCATCTCCTCAGACAGCTCCATTTGTTGCTTTGGGGGAAGCAGTGTCTGCAGCAATCCCTCTACTCTGAGTTCAAAATTATTGACCTTTAATTTCTTTAACTTCTAGATTTCTTTGCCCATGGTTTACAGAGTTGGAAGCCAAAGAATTCTGCTCTACATACTTTAGATGTATTAATTCATTCAACCCTAATATGACTTACAGTATATCTTATCCTCATTTTATATCCGAGGAAACTGAGGCACGGAGATGCTAAGTAACTGACCAATGGCCACACAGCTAGGAGGTGGTGGAGGCAGCATTATGAGGCAGTGGTAACCACTAAACTACCAGAGAGGATGGTCACACACCACTAACAGTCTCTAGCATGTGGCTCCCCAAAGCCAGACCGATTATATATTAAATCTAAGTAAGATTTAATAAGACAGTTACAATGCAAACTCAGCTTTAAGAACAACCCACTTCCAACCAAACTGCCACCCTTAAGTTTCTCTGCACAGAAATCATGGAAGTCCTGCTACCACTCACACTACAACCCTAGCTAGTCCTATGTTTACTAACATTGGATGCTTAAATCCAGAAGATACTATATCTATTCCCACTGTTATATTTCAGAAAGTAAATTATAATTCTATGCTTGTAAGTCAGTCTTCCTCGAAGGGTGAAACTGTCTCCTCAACTCTGTGTCCCTAACAAATAGCATACAGTGTGGGACATAATAAATGCACAATAATTGTTCAGAACTTTACTTCTAAATAGCATACACTATCCAAATGAGCTAATGGGTTTCTAATTCGTGGGGATGCGAACAGGTTTGTTTTTAACTGCCACAAACACCAAAGTCAAACTAAAAAAGATATAGGCTAAAAGAGCAAGGGAAGAGCACTGCCTCAATCCCCACCCCACAAGCGTCCCCATTATCTCCATGAAGTGGTTGCAGCCTGTAATTTTAATGTTTCTTCTCAGAGTGACTCCCTCTGCTGCTCCAGCAAAGCCATGACCTAAATCAGAAAAGTGCTAAATGCAGTTAAGGCACTCTGGCTATTTGCACTAATTGGAGAACCCAGCATACATTAGAGAACAGTTATTTTTAAGTCTCAACAATAATTCTAAGAAAGCTAAGAAAGTTTATTTAGGACAGCTCGGTGCCTCCTTCAGGTCCTCAGGGGGGTTGCTCAAAAAAGGATCAGTATGTATTCTGATGAGGACAACCAGACTACAATGGGAGATGCTCTAGGACCCTGTCTTGTTGAATTTGGAATCCCCAGTATCCAGAACACAGAAGGCCAGGAAGTCAATAAATGTTAACAATTTTGTGGTTCCTCATTCTCTGCAAGTACTTGAAAAGTTTGCTCTCTGAAGCCTTTTAAGTATTCCCTAAGCTAGAATACATGAAATTATTGTTCTAAACAAAGGTAAACTAGCCTACTTTTCCTTACTGCAAATTCCAAACGCGAATTTATGAATTTACTCTGCTCCTAAAATAGAAAAATATATGGTATACTTGTCATGAAATTCAATCTTTCATGCCAATTGTCTATTTGTACCACACCAATATGCATAAATGCACGAAAGTAATTTTTACTCTTTTCTCAGAAGAAGTATATTATTTTAAAAACATTACAAATTATCTTACAATAATAGAGAATTATCCCAATATAATTAGAATCTTCAGTAATTTCCTGTTCTGAGTTTGGTGGTGTTAACACTCATAACACTAGTTGGTGCTAGATAAGCGGAATATCAATGCTGTGTAAATCCAGAAATAAAATGCATTTATAAAACAGGAGGGCACTAATTCTGAAGCAAACTGATCAAGTGCACACGCGTGCACACACACACACACCCCTACACACACACACACACACGCGCGCGCGCGCGCGCCTTTTCCTGGTAAAATCTTTCATTCTTGAAAGTCAGAAACACCACAAATTCCCTGGAGCTAGGAGTTCCCAGCAGTCCTGAATGAAACAATTAGAACATAGCCAGATAGGAGAAAGCTGTTGCCTAAAGTCTAGAGAACCTCCCAAGGACCTGTTTAAAATGACTGATGTCTTTCTTCAAATCACACTTACAAAATGAAGTACACTCACAAATAACACCCATTCTGCTTTTTTATCTTAAACACCTGTTATTTTCTTGGCTCTCTCTGAAGAGACACATATTTCCTAAAACTTCCAATTTTCTAGTATCTTTCCAACAACAGAATAAAAACCTTTTCCACTGTGTAAAGTGCTTAAATTAACTTTCTCATCTTAACTGCATACATACTTCCATCCATAAAAAATAGTTTATTCCCATCTTTAAGTCCTCAGCACAAGGAAATCATACCTTGAGGGAGCAACAGCATCTTTGATTTACCTAGTGATCTAGTCCGAAGAGAGAGGAGAAAGGAGAAGACATTAGAAGGAAAGGAAGGTCTGACTATCAGAGAATTATAGGAGTGTGACTCTGAGAAGAAAGTGTATGTATTAGTAGTTCAATAGTAAACAGGCTAGGGGAATGGAATAGAGTGATAGTGATAGAAGCTGAAAGTAGGGTTTGGTGCTTTCTACATTTTTGATACCTAACACACAACACAGGAATAGCTGGTATCCTGCAACATGGAGGAAAACAAAGATTAAAGTGGCGGAATAGTGTCTCTCAAAGACCACAGATTCAAACATAAATAGTTTGCTCACCAGGAACTGAAAGAAAAAAACTATACTAAACGGAGAAGAACAGCAGTGAAATGCACACACCCAAAAGAATACATTTAATTATTCCACTTAAGATCAGAAGAGTAGGTTCAATCCTCAATCTCTGGCTTGCCTGGTCTATAAGATGAAAAAAGTGTAAGTGGCAAACGCTCAGTCTGTCCTGACTGTCTTTTCTTTTCATCTCTTCTCCCTTCTTCTTTCAATATTAATCCACTCACAATCTCCTGTCTAATGATCTTTATTGATCCTTTTTCCTACCCAGTCTTTTTAATTTGGCTGTAGGAAGCTCTCGGCAGGGATCCTATGTCTCCTACTTGGCATCTTTGGGGACTTTAACTTGTCCTTTTCCCAAACAGTTCTCTCACCGCCTGGTCCCCCTCCCACTCGCACCCTATAGCTTAGTCCTTTGTGCGACCAATAACAGCAGGCGAGTTCCACAGGGAGTCACGCGGTTGATTCCACAACAATTCATCAGGTTGCTCCCTTCAACTTCCAAACACCCCCTCTAAGCACCCTCAGCAGCCGTCCTGAGAACTTCTCCCAATTTCAAGAAACCTGCAATAAGTTTATGATTCTCAGGGGAGACTCCTTTGTAAAATGGACAGGCAGATGAGCTTTAGACATATGACTGAGAAAACCAGGGCCAAATCTCGGGGATGGGAGGCATTTGGCAAGAAGGGAAGGAAGGATTTATGAGCGTGGCTACTTGGCGAGGCAGCAGGACAATTTACTCCCGAAGTAGCTGTGGCTAATCCGCAGAGCCTCGCTGATCACGTACCTCCGACCCGGAACACACTAGCCTACGCTCAGCGCCCCCCTCCGCCTCCAACGCCCTGGTCCCCAGCGCCTCCGCAGATCTGAGGGGGATGCTGTCGGTAACCTCCGGAGTGTCTGAGCATCTCCGGGGAGTTGAGGCTATCGCCGCACCTCCTCTGCTTTCCAACTTTAGAGCGAGTGTAACCGAGAGGATGGGATGCCTGGATTACCTCCGAACGCTGCAAAAGCCTCCTCCATCCCTCGCACGCCCATCACAAGGAAGAGCTGAGCTCCCTCCCCTGTGCCAGCGACCGCCACAAAACTGGGCGGTTAAGACCCAGGTGGGCCCTCGGCTTGTCCAGAAGGTGGCGGGGGCACTGGGGACCCAGACGACCCGAGAGAGACCCCGGAGAGGGGCGCCTGGGCTCCTTCCTCGCAGTCTCCCTTCCACTCAGCTTCCCAGGCTCGGAAGGCTGGGATTTGCCTCTATCACCTCACCCTCGGAGGGCGAGAAGGAAACTAGGCAGTCAGCCCCTGGGCCTCCCCTTCTCCCTTACCCACCCGCAACTCCTGGCCGAGCTTCTCCCCCATCCCGGTTTTGCCCAGAGCCCCGGACACTTATTTTCAAGCTCAGACGCATCAAATTAAAATGTCAGAGTTATAAAGTGGCCGGTTAACCCGGGGAGTTTCGGCTTTGGTTTGAACGACCAGTCCGTTTCCTCTAGAGCCGGGGAGGGGGGGGGCGGCGGCAGGGGAGGTACGTTTCTCCGTCGCCAGCTGGGAGGGAGAGCCGGAGAGGAGAGGGTAAGAGGGCGGAGGAGGCGCGCACACCCCGGGGCCTGCTGCGGGCTGCGGCGCGCGGGTCCGGGGGCGCCGCGAGTCTCCGCAGCGCCCCGAGCAGCAGCCGAGGGCCACCGGCGCCAGCGGGTCCTTGGCCGCCACGGACACGTTTCCGTAGCGGAGCGCCCTTCGGCGTGTGGCGCTCAGAGACTCAGCGAGGATCCGGCAACCCCCGACGTGGCACAGCGCGGGGAGCCTCTGCGCGTCACGGGGCCTCTACTGCAGGCCACGCAGCCACCCGCGCCCAGAGTCTCTCCAAACCTCGCTGTGCGCAAGGTACAACAACGTGTGAGCGTGCAGCAGAAAGTGCAAGAGACACATGCCCGGAGACAGACGTGGGTCCGACACCCCGCGCGTCCGGGCCCATCCGTGCCCATCTCGGAAGACAGATTCAAAATCATCCTAACCAAAGCTTCTTGACTAGTTGGGAAAGTAGAATTTAAAGTGGTTTCCAGTTGAGGGAGACGAGGCGGGTTAAGGAAGCCAGGGGAAGTGGGGAGGAGGAAAGGAAGAAGGAGGGAAGGAAGAAGCGAAGGGAGGTGGCGCGGAGCTCGGCGGACCCCCTTACCTTGAGCGGCCGAGCCGGTGCCGCTGGCGCTGAGCAGGGCCAGGGCAGGTAGCACGAGCATCTGCAGCACGTATCCCAGCCCCAGTCCGCAGCGGGCCGCTGTCGCCCGCAGACCTTTCCTCATCGTCGACAGAGGTGCGCCGGGGGGAGGCACACACGGAGGAGCGCCGACAGCGGAGAGCCCCACCGGGCAGCAGCGGAATCCGTGCACCGCGAAGCTGTCTGAAGGAGTAACGACGACCGAGCGCCACACTCCACTTTCTCCAAGGGCAGGGGCCAAAAGAGGGTGGAGAGGAGTCGCTGAGGAGGAGTTTGGAGGTCCCGCTTTCCCTGTGCCTGCTAACAGGCGGCTCCGTGAGCGGCGGCTCTGCCCCCACTTGGGAAGTCCGGGAAGGCGCAGGGCGGCCACCTCGCCGCTCCCCTCAGCAGCGGGAGCAGCCGCAGCTCCGCCGCGCGCCGAGCCCGAACTGTTCCCCGGGTCCCCTCGCCTGTGCCGAACACACACAGGCACGCGGGGCGGGGGGCGGGCGGAGGGAGAGGAAGCGAGAGCAAGAGGAGGAGGGAGCGGAGGGTGGGAGTTGTGCACAGTGAGGCGCTCCCGGCTCCAGTCTCGGGGTTCTCACGCGGGCGGAGAGACTTCCCGGCTGCGGCTGCTGGGTGGCCGAAGAGGGTCACCTAGTAGTGCGGGGCGCACGGGCGCGCCGAGGGGTTCGCCCAGGAGGCGTGGAGGGCCCAGCCCAACTCCGCTGGGATGTGAGAGGCGGCGGGAGCGCGCCCGCCCGCCCGCATTAGGGAAACGAGGACTGCGGGAGCGGCGTGCCCGGAGCCGGAGGTGGAGAGCGGCTGTTGGTTTCTCTGCGGAAGCTGAGGCGAGAGCGACCTGAGGAACGAAGCGTATTGGGAGCGTGGGAGCGCGCCGGCCTCACGCCGTGCGCCAGACCCGGACTTCGAGAGCGCAGCGGGCGCGCCCCGAGCCCCTTGGCTGTGTCCGGTCTGCCGCCTCCCAGCTCCTCCACGGCGCCGCCAGAGCCTGAGCCAGACTCGCCGGGACTGGACTCGCTCTAAGACTTCGGGTCTTGCGGTTGATTAGGCGGGGGTGGGGGCGGGTGGGGGTGGGGTCGGGCTCGAGCTGAAGTCCTGCGGGGCCGGGAAGAAGGCATGAAGCTTTTGCAGAGCCCCAGCCCGCGGCAGTCTTGGAGTGGTCAGTGCCACTCAGACTGCTTTATGCTCTGGGTGCCTATGACTCCTCTGTAGTGGAACAGAAACCAAAAGCTCAAGGAAAACTCATTCTTCAACAGAGCTTTATTTTCGTGCACCTTGGTGGCTGGCAAGGTTGAGTATGTAAAGAGTGGTGAGATGAAACCGGAGAAACTCCCAGAAACGATGCACAACAAAATTTGTAGATACTCACTTAAAGTGATGGTGGAACCTATGACATGTTTTCCAGATTCCTAACGGTGTGTGTGTAAGGACTCAAACTGCAGTGCGTTTTTATTATTTTTCCTCAGGAAAGAATTGCCTGGGTAGCTAAGTCGTGGATCCCTGTTGTAATGGTGAAGGGGAAATGTAATAATGGGTGGATAAAATAAGGAAAGGCTGGACAAAAGGAAAGTGGATGGATGGAAAGTCCAATACACATTGGCACACTGACCTTCCAGGAAGAAGAAAACCACTTCCCAAGATTATTACATTTCTAAACTAATATTAAATAATATATCAGAGAAATTTTAAGCTCTTGGTGCCAAGGGGGCAATGTGTAAACACACACACAGGCAGGAAGCTTGTGGTCTCATCTTGGCTGTGGTCCTAACTCATTCTGTCATCCTGGACAGGTCAGGTGAACTGCATGTCTCAGTTTCTCCATCTGTGAAATATTTTATTAGATAGTTTCAAAGTTAACCTCCATCTAAACCTCTAGCCAATAAGACCTGTCTTGGATGAGTCTGGTAGATCTGAAAAGGTCATTCTTGGCAGAGACATTGACAAATCTGGCCACTTCTCATTTCTGTGGAGGCACAGCCTGCCCTGCTAAAACCACTTCTTCTCCCTCTTCAGCTTCGCTACACCAAGATACCAAGATGTTTTGGTAAGAAGGTCAGAAGTTCCTGTGTCAGACTGTCTGAGCTTAATTCTTAGCATTTCGTATTACTAGCTGACCGACATTGAAAAATAAAGCTTGATGCTTCAGTTTCTTAATCTGTAAGATGGGTCTATTTGCAGTAGCTATCTTCTAGGTTTTTGTGAGAGATAAATGAGTTAAACATGTGTGAAGTGCCTGACACATAAAATTGTTAGCTCCTGTTCTTATTTTTGAGGAAAGATTCCCATCAGCTGCATGCTGGCTAGACCAGTGCTGTCCAACAGAACGTTCTGCAGTGAGAAACATATTTGTATCTATGCTTTCCAAAATGGTAGTCATTAGACACATGTGGCTATTGAGCACTTGCAATGTGACTAGTGTGAATTGGGAATTTTCATGTAATTAATTAATTTTAATTGCCACATGGCTAGGGGCTACCATGTTGGACAGTGCAGCTCGGCCACTTATAATATGTCATTTATTTTGAGGATGGCATCAATAGAAAGGGTTCTGTTTATATTTCATACCTGTCCTTACAATTTTTTCCAAGAAGGACAGCAGCTTAAATACTAAGAAACCCTCACGTATACTCACTCTATTAATATCTAAAATTTGTTTATTCATTTGCAATTTTATCGGTTATCTTTTCCAACTAGAATTTAACTCTTTAAGGCAGAGACTTTGCCTTGTTCACCATTTCGGCCCCAGCTCCAAACACAGAACCCAATGTAGAGTTAGTGCTCAGTCAGTATTGGTTGATTGATTGCTAGAAAAGCTCAGTAGAGAAGAATCCTCAAAGTCTAGTTAGTTAAATAGAATTAAATTGTTACATAATTCTATTTGGGTTATTGAAGTGCTCAATGACAGACACTGCATAAAATTAATGCTTTGAAAGAAAGAGTAAGAGACAAGGGGAAAAGTAGTTCAATACTGAAATTCAGTCTATAGAGAGCAGGAGAATGTTTTGAGAAATAGTATGTAGAGATGAGGTGGGAAAGAGAGGGAAGAGTTAGTGCACAAGAACAAGGACAGAAAAAGTACCAGCAAATCAATCAGCTTTACCAAACAGGTGACTTTTCTGAAATCTGTAATTGCAGATGGAACTTGCCTTGTGTATCAACATCCTGCCTAGTTTTTTTTTATGGAAGAGAGAATGCAGTGTTGCATAGGCCTCTGAGCTAGAACTGCTAACTTACCTCACTTAGATCTGGGCTCACGTGTCACTACTTAGAGATTCCTTCTCTGACCAATTTACCTAAAATAGCACCTACCATATCACCCTCAACAGCATATACCTGCTCTGATTTTCCATATAGTACTTATTTTATAAAAAACATATGCTTATGTTCAAGTATACATAGATGTATGTATGTACATGTATGTGTATAGGTATATGTATATCTGTTGAATACTCTCCAAAAGAATGTATGCTTCTCAAGGGGAGGAATTTTTTTCTTAACACTTTCGCTGGTCTATACCCAGAACCTAGAAAACTGCCTGGCTCGTAATAGTTGGTCAATAAACATTTCTTGAACATTGAATGGATGAATGAGAGCCAATGGATCTTAAAACTAAGTCCTCAATTAAAACTTCTTTTATTTCCCCCAAGACAAATTTTCAAATTATGAATAGGGTTTTCTAGTCATTGGCTAAAATCATATTGGGGCAAATTTTCACAAAAATGAATTTAACTATGACTTTTTCAGGATTGGAATACTGCAGGTGTTTAAGGAACAGACATGAAATTCATCTCATTTTGAAAAATAAAAAGCTTCATTTAAATCCATGTACAAGGGCTTCCTTTTTCTTGGCTGCAGTGAGTGGAGAATTAGCTCTGAGATAATAAACACCAGTGACAGGTGCTAATGGGAATTAAACATGCAAATCCCTGCATATCCCTCCAGAAATCTACACCTAGAAAAGTATGCTATTTAGCATGTAGGCTGCTTAGTTATAGTATTATTTACTCTAAACTAGTATGGAAAAAGTTTCCAGCTTAAGGCTTAAGACATAAAAAACAGTGAAAATTTATTTTAATTATAGAAATATTTTCTTTCATTTTATCTCATATGTTTGATTCCCCATTTTTTGTCTTTTTATATATTTTTAAAAATAAATCATATCAGAGATATTATTAACTGGCAACATATAAGAAGGAGGATTTTAGTGAATATAAAGAGGATAGTGATGAGGAAACTCACTTAGGAGTTGGCGGTTCATAGGCCTCAGGTAAAATTACTGATAGACATCAACTGAGGAGAGCCACATGGTCCAGATTCAATTGATTCAATGCCCATTCTCTGCCTCAGCCCACAGAAGGAAATTTGGCCTGCCATAAACCCATACACTCTGGGGCTTTATATTAATTGTATTAGACAAGACCCTTTAGGTTGCAAGTGACGGAAACCCAACTCAAACCACCTTAAGCAAAAAATATAATTTATTGCTGTACATAACTCAAAAGACATAGATAGGGCTTCCCTGGTGGCGCAGTGGTTGAGAGTCCGCCTGCCGATGCAGGGGACACGGGTTCGTGCCCCGGTCCGGGAAGATCCCACCTGCCGCGGAGCGGCTGGGCCCGTGAGTCATGGCCGCTGAGCCTGCGTGTCCGGAGCCTGTGCTCCGCAACGGGAGAGGCCACATCAGTGAGAGGCCCACGTACCGCAAAAAGAAAAAAAAAAAGACATAGATAAAAATATCTACGTTAATAATGGCTAGTGTTTATTGGTCACACACTGTGTGTCAGGCACTGTGCTAGGCTTTTTACGTGTCCTATCTCAGTTAATCCTCAAAATGAAGATTAAAGTACTATTATTATCTCCATTTTATACATGAGGAAACAGAGGGCTTAAGTAACTTTGCCCAATCTGATTTCAGGGATCATGTTCTAGATCCAAGAACTTAAATACCACCACTCACAGGACTTAGTCCCTCCCCAGTTCCCCCTAGTCTCTTAGTTCTGCTCTCCTCTGTTTTCACAAACCCATGGTGTCCACACTGGGATGTCTGGCAGCTCCAGGTTTATAGTGTCTTTAGCATTATCAGTCTCAGCAAAAAGAGCACTCTCATTCCCATCTAGCGGACAAAATACCAGAATCATGACCCTGGCCTATCCTGGGACACATACCCAAACCTGAGCCAATCACCGTGGCCAGGTGATTAGAATATACTGAGTGGCAAGGCCTGGATCATGTGCCAATTTTTGGGACCTGGAAACTTGGATTGACAGCAGGGAGAAGGGGTTCCCGAGAAGAAAATCAATATACTGAGAAGGAATAAGTAATATGAAAGAACAGATGCCAAGAAAATGGATGTAGGGCAGACAAAATAACTCTGCCTACTCTGTGGTGTGGAAGGGGAGAATGAGTTCTTCTTCAAGCTTGAGTTTTGTCCCATAACACATCACTGCACCAAATGAAGAGCTGAAGGACAGCTCCTAGTAGATTGCTTTTTCCATTAATTGGGAAAATTGAGTACTATTCAATTCAGTTCCATTCGGTTCAAAACAATTCAATTAAGTTCAAGTCAACTCAATTCAATTCAATTTAGAAAACTTTCACTCAGCCCCTGTTACATTGAGGCTCCATTCCAGGATCCCTGGCAAAGAACACTCATCAGTAAGGGTCCTCGTGCACCAAGGGTTTACAGTCTAACAGATAATATAGATGAATAAACAAAAGGATTTCACATAAATACAAAAATAAGGTGGAAATATAAAGATACGAGAAAATCTTAACTAGGGGAATCTGAGAAGAATATTACTCAGAAGGAAGACTTAAGCACTTGTGTATCAGTAATGATAAGCTTAACACAAAAGGTGTATTCATCTCAAACAATAAGAAATCTGGGAGTGGGCACTTCAGAGCCACTTTGGACTAAAAGCAGCTCAGTTATGCTCTTTTCATGGCTTGGCTCCGTGTTCCACAATGTGTGACTTACATTCTCACAGTTTCTTGACGGCTTTTCCGCCTCCAGGCATCATGGTCCACTTCCCAGGCAGGAAGAAGAAGGAACAACAGGCCCTAGGGGATACAGCCAGCATAGCTGCCTTCCAAATCACATTTCTGGAACTTCTCAGCCCAAGAAGTTTGCATTTTCTCAATGGCCTGTCAAATGACCCTCCTAGACCAGTCATGTGTAGTGAATAAGGAAAAGGGTGCTGTGAACGCTGGCTCGATCATCTATGTTGGAGACAATTTTATTGGAGAGAAAGGACAAGACAAAGGCACAAAGAGAAAAACATGAAGACAGAAGATGACAGTTTATTTAGAGAATTGTAAGTAGATGGAAAGTCATTTTTCTGTTTTTAGTTGAGTAAAAGGGAGGAAGTGTTTTCTATCATGCTGGGAAATAAAAGGATGAAACATACTGTATTCTTCAGTCCACTAGAGATTATTTTTGAAAATTTAGGAGGTGTGTAGCCCTGAGATAGCATCTTCTCCTCAAGGATTTTATAACTGAGGTGTAGAGATAATATTTACAAAAAAGAAGAAATAAAACAAAAAAAGGAAAGGTAACATAAAAGATTGAAAAGAGAAAGGAGAGAGAGAAAGGAGGAAGTAAGGATGCAAGGAACAAAGGAAGGAAGAAAGGCAAAAGGAAAAGTAGGAAGAGAATAAAAACAAGAAATAAAGGAAGAGAAAGAAATTCCAGGGTGATTTCTGCATTTGTGCAGCAGGCTGTAACTGCTGTAAGAGGGAGAAAACAATGAAAGACCCAATAAAAATTAGAAGAAAACTAATAGAATATGTAATTTAGAATATTACTGGGTATAGATATTATAACTTCTTGCTGACTGGAGCCCTTCAAAGACTTCATTTTATTTTAAATTTATCTGCCAAACTGGACCACAGTTGTTTTTTTTTCATGCTACAGATTGAAGAAATGAGATACTTTATGGAATGGTGGGAAGATTCTGAATCAGGAAATACAGATTTAAGTCTCCATTTATCTAAGTTATTTACTTAGATATTCCTGCAACTTCTTTGCACTTTAATTTTTTTGTTATAAAAACCAGAAACAATATGAACACATAAAGTGCCCTGAAGATGAAATGTGTGTGAAGGTGCTTTGTAATGTGTTTGTACTTAGGACATTATTATGATATGTTCTGTATTGTCCATAGTACTTAACTTGCATAATCATCTAAGGAATAACATTAGTGATGTGGCTCTCCATACATGAATTATACCTTCTAAGTGTAACCCTGGAGCTATTCTCAGTATCTTCCTCACTTGTTCTCACATCACCTATTCCATTACTAAAATCCAGTTTTACTCCTGATAGATCTTGGAGACCTATCCCATTATCTACAACACCACAGCCACACAATATATTGGCATGTTTTCAGTGATCTCTCGTAGTTACTTCCTCAGTAGCTAGTCTGCCCTCACACCCCAATCCATCGTCTCCACACACCCCAGAATGACCTTATAAAATGCCAATCCTGTCATTTGACTGTCCCCAAAACCTGTCCATTGATTCCTCATCGTCTTAGGCCCCCTTTCTCAAAGTCCATTACAGGAAACTCCTGTCCTTAAAAAAGGAGTTCTGGAGTAAGCATATCGTGCTAGATTGCATTATTCCAGATTTTTACTCCTTTTCTGTTAATAGATTTGCCTTTTGCCTTTGAAGTCCCACCCACCACAGTGGGATGGACTTCTCTGCCTTACTGATGGCAGCTTAGCCATGGGACTGCCTTTTGCCAATGAATGTGGGCAGATGCTACAGAGTGCCAGTTCCTTCCGTTGCATACTTCTACTCATTTTGATGTGCTCCTGCCACTAGTCATGAGAAGAACATTTCCCAGGTAGCCACTCAGAGTGAGTGAAAGACCCATGAAGAGATGTGTAGCCTGGAGCCTGGTGCCTGCATCCAGCCCAGCTTAACTGAGTGGTAGCAGACCCAGTGACCCATGAGCAAGAAATTACAAACAAAAACAAGCTTGTTGAGTTCAGCTACCAAGTTCTGGGGTGATTTTTTTATGCAGCGGTATCATAGCAAGAAGTACCTGATATGCATAGTGTGAGAAATCATGTCCTCAGATTAAGTTAAAGATAAATCAGATGGTAATCTCCCCTGTGGTGCTAATAAGCTAGTAGAAAATAAGACGGAATAGAGAACTAAATAGGGTGACCCTGAGAAGTGCAGCAGGAAGGTATGGAAACATAGCTATGGTAGGTGAGAGGAAAGAGGACTTCAAATTGAAATGACTTAAATGAGAGCACATTAGGCCTAGGCCTTGAAAAATAAATAGAATTTGTGAAGTTGGAAAGGTTAGCGTTTCAGGCAGAAGAAACTACTGGGGCAAAAGCAGGAAAGAAGGGTAGAGCGTGGATGTCAAATACTGAGTGGCTTTGTGTGGAGTCCAGAAAGCATTACGCTTAATGTAATTACTAAGTATCTTTTTTTTTTTTTTTTTTTGCGGTACGCGGGCCTCTCACTGCCGTGGCCTCTCCCGCCGCGGAGCAACAGGCTCCGGATGCGCAGGCTCAGCAGCCATGGCTCACGGGCCCAGCCGCTCCGCGGCACGCGGGACCTTCCCGGACCGGGGCACGAACCCGCGTCCCCTGCATGGGCAGGCGGACTCCCAACAACTGCGCCACCAGGGAAACCCACTAATTATCATTTTTAAAAAATTCTTACAGTTAACATTTTTGAACTCTCAGTAGTCATCTTACATATATATTCATTTGATACACACTACAATACTCTATATGAAGTAGGTATTATTAATACCCTCACTTCAAGGATGAATAAGGAAGTCACGGCTTAGAGGAGTTGAGTAACTAGCGTACCTAAATTAGTGTCACATTGGGATCTGAACTTAAGTTTGTCTGGATACAGACAAATACAGCAAGGTAAATTTGGACAGGAAGGTAGGGCTAATTTTTGAAAGGCTCTTTGTAGTTTGCTAAGTGGTCTATCCTACATCATGAATATACTAGAAAGGTACCAAAGGGCTTTGGGCAATGAGATACTATCATGACCAAGTCTTGTATTAATGTGAAAAATGAATTAAAGTGGGAGGAAAAGTCATGGAGTCTTTTCTAATAATTAAGATGAAAAGCAGTGAAAGCCTTAACATAACAAGTAGCAAACAGAAAAATGGGACATTCAGTTGGGATGGTGGGTTACTAATTCCAGAACGCAGGGTGACAAATTTATATCATTAAATATTCATGATATAATTAAGAATAAACTATGTAATCCCCCAAAGCTACTTGCAACAGTAAACTATCCTCAACTTAATTAAAGGCATTAAAGAATTAGAAATAAGATTTAAAGGGTGAGAGGGTCACATTAATTTCCTAGGACTACTTGGGACTTGAAGTGGTTTGTTCAAGCAATATTGCAATGATTCACTAAGATTTTGAATATATAACAAGAGTTTTTTCATAGTCCCTAATACTGTGACTGGCACAGAAAATGTAATTGATAGACATTTAAAGAATAAATGGATAACAATTATAAGAAACTTTTAAAATATATAAATTAAATCAGTTATTATATACTAGAGATTTTTACTTTCAATTTTTTCCCGAATTTATTTGTGAGTTCACTGTTACAAATGTGTTGTGCTTTATTTTACAGAAACGTAACATAAATTATAATCTAGACTTCAGCCCACAAAATCACGTTCATCATGCATAATTATATGGAAAACAATGATATTACAGCATATGCAATTTTACCAAAAATTTTTAAAAATAATTTATAATTAAATCAGACAAAAAGCAAGACATTTGATCTTTGTGCTTATGGTATAAATAAAGAAGAATGAGGAAAAAAAGGTAAATATTATTGAGATTCCTAAGTTTATTTCATGATATTTCCAATAATGCTCAACAATGAAGCCATTTTTTTCTACTTCATGTTTAATTTCAGTTGGAAATAGGGACATTTTATTTTCTTTAACAGAGATGTTGCACTAGTGTTAACTAGCCTCATGTTGATCATAGTTGTTTTTTGTTTATTTTTTGGTTAACAGTTTTCATTACAAGGAGCAAAGAAGGTAAAGAAGGAATACTTCTTTTTTCTGATAAAATTGAGGAAAACAAATGAAAAATTCAGGGAAAGAAAGAAGGAGTAAAATAATTAAAGTGAGAATTTTCCAGAGGTATTTTAAACAGAACTGTGTGAAACAAGTTAAAAAGCCTGAGATGAATAGTGAGGAAGCAAGAATGGTTCAGATGATTACCCACACGGTCCACCAGATGGCCCCATGGGCCAAGAACAGCCTGGTGTTGTAGAGTAGAATTCAGGGGGCAACCTATGAGAATATTATAAATAACCACTCTTAAGAAGAAAGGCCTTAAAGCTTATTTGCTTGCTTGTGTACATGTGTAGTTCTCTAGACTTTGAGCTTCTTAAGAAGGCTTTTCCCCTACTGTAATAATATTTGAATCATCAACATCATCTACCCAATGCCGAAGTGTTAGAAGACCCTAAGAGTGACCACATAATGAAAAAATAAGTCTAAAAATAAGTAAATGATAGAATAATTTATGTACATTTTAATTTAATCAGTGCTATTTTGTTGTTGTTGCTGCTTGCTATTGTATTTCTTTTTAGGACCAACCAGAAAGATCTTTTTTTTTTTTTTTTTTTTTTTTTTTTTTTTTGCGGTACGCGGGCCTCTCGCTGCTGTGGCCTCTCTCATTGCAGAGCACAGGCTCCGGATGCACAGGCTCAGCGGCCATGGCTCACGGGCCCAGCTGCTCCACGGCATGTGGGATCCTCCCGGACCGGGGCATGAACCCGTGTCCCCTGCATCAGCAGGCGGACTCTCAACCACTGCGCCACCAGGGAAGCCCCAGAAAGATCTTTTGATGATTATTATTCTCAAAGATAAATTTCACCCTACATTTTTGACACTAGTAGATCAAAGGGGACCTCATTCTTCACAGACTTTTTGTTTGTTTGTGAATATATTGCTTTTTAAAAATACAAGGAGACCATTTACAGGCAATGGTTTACTTTTCATTTTATTGACCTGTCTAACCAAAGGCTACCAATTGTGCTGGTTTATAGATTGAGGAATCTATTGAGCAAATTTGTGGTTGTAGGAGATAGAGCCAAATAACTTGAAAAAAAATCTATTTGAATATCTGAGAAGGCTAAAATCTCTCAAGAAACTGAAAATAAGTTATTTGAGGAGGGGTGTTAGCATCTGGATCCTGGTGTGGGAACCGTACCTCTGCCTCCATGCTTGCCATGGCCAACTTTCATTCTCCCAGGAATCAAGACTTTTGTCTGGTCACATCCTATAAGCTGGCAAATTGACAGCTTCAAGTCTCTGCATTTTCTCATGACCCTTACTCTACCTGAAATTTCCTTCCTGACAAATAGATCAACGGTTCTTCAAAGTCTAGTTCAAATGCTAACCCAGGTATCAAGCTTTCCCTGGGTGCTACAGCTGGAAGTGCTCAGCCCTTCTCTGATGTCCACATGCATTTGTTTCACCTTCTATTTATACCTCTACAAATGTATAGTTTCCTTTTACTAATTTATATGGCCCGTATGATTCAAGTTTGGGTCTCAGACACCTTTGGACTCTTCAACAACAGCTAACTTTTTGGTTGACATATAGTAAATCGATAATAGTTTTATTTAGATATTAATGGGCTCTTTTCATGAACAGAATAGTCCTCCCTGTCATCTCAAGGCACTCATTGATTTGAGGAAGAGGGGAAAGGTGCAGGAAATGGGCATACTTATGGATAGAGCAGAAATGCATATGGGAAACAATTCATATTTAGTTTCTGAACACCAAGGTAACATTTCTATGTCTGTAGCCAAACAATGGATTTTTAAATCAGCTTCTATAGTGTAGAGAAGATGCTACTTCTAAGTAAGATCGAGGCTATTGAACTTGCTGATTTAGAGGATATAATATGGGGGAGTAAAAAAACTGGGAATCCAAATCTCACCATGTCTATCTCCAGGTATTGTGGCAAAAAGCAGAAAGAGTAAGGAAGAGCCAGGATGTCAGGTCTTTTTTCCAGTGTCTTTTTTTTCATGGTGTCTACATATGAGGGAGAGGAAGATAGAAACCCTACGGATTAAGAAGAGGAGACAACAAGATCACCTTACGTCAGCATGATGTACCTCAGTGGAAACAAATTTTAAATGGAAACTACTTTGTATTTCAAAGACAGTTTTGTGTCAGAAAGGCACCCAGAGTGGCCTTAATGAAAAAAAGACACACAGGGGAGCACTGATTTGAAAGCCATGGTAACTTCCACAATACCCACTCTGGGATGCCATGGGCATGAGTGGGAATCAGAGTGCTCTGCAGGGCTAGCAGGGCTCAACCTGAGGATGAGCCCCAGAGCACCAGAGGACCTTGAAAGTCATCAAGTGCCTCAGAGCACAGGCTCTGCAGTGAAAGTGCCTGGGTTCCAATCCCTGCTCTGCCCCTGACTAACCTTGTGACATTAGATAAATTCCTGTTTTTCATCAGCACTCTGGTCTATAAATTGGGATACTAACAGTACCTACTTTATAGTACTGTTGTAAGAGTTGAACACATTAATTCACATAAAAACTACTAACCATGCATGGGATTGAATAAACATTAATAAATGTTACCTATATTTAAAATATTATTATTGAAATTTCAGTAAATATGTATCCATCTGTCAAAGAGCTTCAGAAATCTTTTAGTCATTTCACCAATATAAAAACTTGTTATATCAAATATATTTGTAACATTTTGAATATTTTAATTCCATAAGTACTTTAATGTGTTATCTCCATTCATATGAATATTTTTCCTTTCAAAAATGAAAATTATAATTTATGAATATTTAGTTTAAAAAACTCAACGTATTCTATATTCCAAAAATTTGGCAAAAGCATGCTAGAATAAAATGATTCAATTATGTGATTATAACATAAAAATGTGAGCAGCGTATGTGTTTATGTTGATACCTTATGTTCACAAAGTCAAGATAACGCTTGCAGCAAAGGAGGCCTCAAAGGTCAGTTCCATGGAGAATAGAACAATATCTACCAAGCCTCACAATGTTTTTTAAAGGGAAAAAAATGCACTCCAGGGAATGTAACACAGTTGTCATAGGAATTTAAGCTATGGGAAACATGTGTATAATAAAAATGGCTTTTAACACTGCTTGTGATATAAAGTTGATGTTACTTAACTCACCATGCTTTTCTAATAGTAGCAGTTGATTTGAGCTGAGTCTGCCACACTTTTTTACTTAATTTTACAAATGCTTGCATTTATGAAAATCTCACAGAATGAAGCCTGAATTCATGGAACATTCCCAGAATGAAGCTTACTGACCTATATGAGTATTTAAAGCAGCAATTTTCATCTCATTAGTACAAGGGGCTCACCGACTGAATATATCACTCAGAAAATATAGACGTATCCATTTTTTAACATGTCAGCATTCGATTGAAAGATTATGTCATTGATGTATGTTTCAGCCCCCCTCCTCCCCCACACGTTAGAGGCTCATGTGCAGAAACCTGCCCTTTTGGAGATAAAAATGCCTATTTGTAAGTGAACAGATGGTGTTGCTCAAGTTCAGAGACACGTCATAGGCAGAATCTCAGGGGGAGGGGGACTGCAGGACGAGGAGGGCTGGTGTAGTTTGAAAAGGCTTCCTGGGTGATTCTGAGAGCCTCCCACCTCGCCCCTACTGTGCAGCACTGATTTAAAGCTTAAAGATACATAAATGTCATGTAGACACTAATTTGAGCTGCAGAGTAAAAAATGAACTCTTTTCCTAGTAGAAACTTGTCTGATTGCATTTCTTTGCATTTATGCCATAATTTTCAAAGCCTGAACCTCCCAACAATGTCTTAAAATTGACTCATTTTAAAACTTCTGATTAGTTCAAATACTACATTATTTCCATTTGTATGGTGGCATTAAATGGTAGGTCCCACATGGTCATTCAAAGCTAATTTTTATTTTAGATAGGTTTCCATATACATAGGTCACAATAAAACGGATCACACATATATGGCATTATAATGTAAGTAACCACATCCGCAAGTCTTATTAGCGGAGCCACTGAAGTAAGTTTGAGAATCAGAATAATTAAAATAATTACCTTTCGGTAATTACCAAAATTACCTTTGAAAAATCCTTTAAGTCATATCATGGTATATATCAAGCATGGTATATGTTTTGTGCGTACAAATTTGCCCAGTAATTCTTATGCATTCTAAAAATCTAAGATCTTTTTAAACTAAAGGATAAGAGGAAAACGTCTATATGCAGATGTTCGAGCATTTAAACCATTATGACTTTCAAGTGATTATTGAATCCAAAGAAGTGAAAGATGCCAGGAAGAAGTGCCAGAAAGTTACCCTGGTTTCCATCGGGGGTAAGTAACCTTTGTTACACCCAAAAGGAGTTGCCTGTGTTCCCTTGGAGGCATCAGATTTTCCCATTCTTGGGAAGGTAAGAGGATAGGAGGACAACTCCTTTTCTTTTGTTTAGATGGCGTTGTAATCAGATGAATGTGGAATATCTAAAGAGAAGAAATGGTCAGAATTGGATGAGTAAGCTACAGGAAAGATTGGGTGTCAAGTCCTGGTTTGACAAGGCAGTGGATGCAAGAGCCCTTCTAGCCCAGTTCTGAGCTCACCTGTTTCCTGGAGAGGACTGTATATGTAAAGAGAGAAAAGGACTGAAGCCATTGAAAACCATGCCAGAATCCATGACCATGCTGGGGCATAGAAACTCTAGTTTATCACTGAGGGTACGTCTGTCCTCCAGGCCAAATGACACTTGGCCTGCAATGGTCTCTGCATTTTGTGTTTGCCTTGTGAGGTAACTTGCCCTGATTTTCAAGGTTAGTGATCCATGTGTATGCTGGTGAGGGGGGGGGGGTGAGTGTGTGTGCTTATATGCATAGAGGGTACGTCAACTAGCTGTTTCTCCTGAGATTCAGACCAAATGCCCCTCTATCACCCATTTCCCAGCATTAAGAGGTAATGCTTCAGTAGATCTCTCCCTCTCACACACACGTATATATATTCACAATTTTACCCCTCTTGCAACCTAGGACTCCCAGTTCCCTTCTAACATTTTTAATTGCTTATACTGTGTCCTTCCACCACCCATTTTACTACTACTTTAGTCTTTCTCTTTCCACATTTCCCCCTTTTGTCTCCATCTGTCTTCTACAGAGCTTCTAAAGAGCCAAAGCATGACTTAGTTTTCTATCATGATGAGAAGATGACCCTAGGGAATGTAATTTTATAGATAAGGAAACCGAGCTTCAGAATGTCAAATTGACTTAATCCAAATCAAGATATTTTAATGATAGAATCAGTACCAATAACCATGTCTTCTGTTTTCTGGTCATATTGGAAAGATCCTAGAATAGAGATTTCTGGTATCAGTTCCACTCTTGATATTAGATTTTGATATGATTTTGGGTGAGTTACTTAACCCAACCAAATAAACTTTGGTTTACTTATCTTTAAATAGGGAATGATAAAACCTGAATAAATAGAGTTGTTATCAAGCATCACTGTGTGAATGGATATCAAATGACCTAATACGATGCATGGAATATACTAAGTGCACGATAAATATGATTTTCCTACCAAGTTCAGTGCTTTGTCTTTTAGGTCACATCACCTCCTTGCTATCTCCCTTTTTGGTTCACTCTTTTATCTTCTGCAAAATTACTCTTTTTTTTCTTATGAGTTTACTGTCTTTTCTCTCATTCAATGTCCATGCTCAGACTTCAGAGGCTGGAGGAACCTTTTCCAAATCTCTTAACGACATCTTGAATGACAAAGCCGTTTCCTGTCTGCAGGCTTGTCTGAAGCTGAGCAGATGGAAAATCATACAGTGACAGGCCTCGCAGAGCGACCTGCACCTCTGCATGCTGAGGTAGCCCAGAGCTGCAGTGGCTCCCCCTCTTGCAAGTGTTTGGAGTTGCTGAACTCTCTGGAGGACTTGACTTTTACCTATAGCACCATCACAGAGGCGCTGCCTTTCTCTGGCCACTGGCAGAAAACACAAAGCTTAGCAGGTAGTCAATAAATATTTATGAAATTCATAAAGGAATAAATGATTGAATAAATATATTAGTCCTTGCTTCTCTCACTAAGCAGAGTGGGGAGGAAGTGTTTTTATGCAGGATTTTACATCTGGTGATTTACTTGTGGGCCCGTCTGTGCAGGACTTGGATGAAACAGCAGCCTCTCTTAACATCTTAGAAGCAGCTGGTTCTCCAGCCTCTCCTGATACTGTTAACCTCACAGAAGGGCCAAGATACCAAGGTTTGATAGGTCTCTATAAGGACACTGTCAACTTCAAGGGCAGAGTCAGGGTGATGTCTTGGGGTCATTTCTGAGCACCTACTCCTGAATCTTCCACTCCACACTCCCAGCCCTCACATACAGCTAGAGTCCATTTCATTACGGAGTTTTTTTCTCATGTTGCCATCTATACCTTTGCTTGCATTTTGACCTGAGCCTGGACAGCAGCCTATTTCCCTTAAAACAGTTGAGACAATACGACATTTTCAAAAGTGCCTTTGCTACATGATAAGGAAGTACGAAATATAATACAAACAGTAGATAAAGAGTCATGTTTCAAAACCGTAGTTTCCTGTCCCTTCTGGATGGTGCTGCTTTGCTTTTTAAAGCATCTCCTTTAACTTCATGTTCCCCTGGGTCATAGATGGATTCATTGGATGACATCTTTTCTCCTGACATGCATGGGGACACCTGGACGTCTCTTTCCCTTCAAGGTCAAAGGTAGAAGGCTTCATCCCAATTCCTTTATACCCTCTAAATCAGTACAAACCTTCAGTCCCAAATTATGTGCTCCACAGTCTGTGGCTAGGCTGTGGAGTTTGAAGAAATGTGTGATCTTATTCTCCTTCTTCAGATTATCTCTTTAGCCCAGCCCTGCATAATTTCCTGATTTACTTCCTAAGACACTTTTTACCTCACATGAGCAGAAGAGAACTCATTAATGTCCACTTGTTACAGAGTTCCCCGTCAAATTACTGTTCATATGCCAAATCAGCTTAGCTGTCTCTGAAATAATCACTGACCCCTCTGAGAGAGAGAGAGAGAGAGAGAGAGAGAGAAAGAGAGCCACTCCCTTCCCTGGGCATATTATTTGTTTGCATATCTGTGCCTACTTCTTTAATGTGAAGACACGGTGGATAGCTTCCATGGTTTTGAGCTTTGTATCCCCAGATGCCAGCACAGCAGAATGGGGTCCCCCAAAATACTATAGCACTTGATTTGTGTAATAGCTTAGAAATATGCTAATCTTGATAGTCATCCATCCGAGACCTGCACACATAGCAACAGAAGGACTGTGGGCTCCAACTCACCCTGTTTGTATGGCTCTGCTTTTTCAGGTCAGATCTGGATTTGGTGTTAACTCTGGCCTTTCTACTCTCTTGCTTCTCCCCTATAAAAACTACAGTTCTGGTGTGGGACCCCTTCCTTGCCCATGGAGATTTTCCATATCAGACACACTAGCCAATGCTAGCTGGATTATTGGTTCTGAGTTTTGCCAGCCTTCCCATTTCCATAATCTCCCAAGATAAAACTCGAGAGTTACAGGACTGCTATATTTCTCTATATAACAAGAATAAAATAAAAATGAAGATCTGGCAGAAGGAAACAAAGAAGGACATGGAGAGAAGATATAGTTTAAAAAGGACAGGGCAGGACAAATTGTAAAATTAGACTGAGTCAATTAAAAAGATGGCAGTCGTGTAGGTCAGAAATGTTTAAGGCTTGGCAGGGACCTTTCATTTCATTACTGCGACTTCCTGCCCTCCAGTATCTCAGAGGTCGTCCATAATTGGCTACCTAAAGAGGGTGCCCACTTCCATCTCCACTCTTCATCACATTTTCTTGTTTACTTCTTTCATCACACTTAACCACCACCAGACCTCTCTGTGTTCTCCCACTAAATGAAAGTGCCATGAAGCCATGGATCTTTCTATCGTATTCCCCACACACTCCATAGTACCTCTCACAGTGCCTGACACATAGTAGGCACCCAGTAACTACTTGAATTACTCAATGGAAAAGAACCCTTTTCCATTTCCAGAACTTTTTAAGAATTTGGAATTTTAAATTCTCCATTCACTTTTAGTCTTTCCTGAATTATTAAATATTTATAATTATTAAATATTGGGACATTGACAATAATTTGATATTTCCATTCATTACAAACAACTATTAAAATGAAATACTAGCTTCATTTTGTGAACACTATTAAAGAAAGATGTCATTCGGAGAAGAAAATTTTAGGATAGAGTTTTGATAACAGATATCATACGAGGTAAGAGAAGAAAAAAAATCTCGGTGCACTTATTATGATAATGACCATGTTAGAGTGTCAGAACTACCCTAAGGGAAATTATGTACTCAGACAATAACAACCTCACTGGACTACACTGAACAGAATACACACCAGTGGCTTAAACGCGCATATGAATGGGCTTTACAGTCCACACATTAATCATCCATGCTTGAATGTCGGCTTAAGTGGATGACGCCCAATACTTAAAATGCCATATTCAAATATATTTTTGTTCAAATGATTAAAACAAAAAAGTTCTAATATTGTCATTAGTATAGAGATGCAGCACAGTCTAATTCATTTTATAAAATTAGTATTTTGCTTCCTCATTTTCTGTCAGAAAGATATTTTAAAAGTGAAGAGTATTAATTATTTCTTTTAAAAGATATTAAAATCAAGACAGATGATAAATCACCTAGATGTCTTACATTAGCAGTGTCCATGTAAAATCAAATCCTAGAGCAGAGAAGAATGCATGTATACACATATACATATATGTATATATATAAACTCTCATATAAACTCTTGTGATAGCTGGTAAATCAATATAAGTGGTAGAGATGACATAAGGCTGAAAAACTGGCAAATGTTACAGTATTTTCCAAAAAAGGAGATAGGTAAATCCTACATATTTCATTTTGGTAAGCTTACATCAATCCATGGAAAAATTCTAGGTCCAATGAGTTGTGAGCTTATATACAAGTTAAAGTTTACTAGTAGTCAGCATGAATCTTTAAAAAAACTTTACATTTAAGTAACACCATTTTCTTTTAGGACAGTTGTCTAGATTATCTCAAGGGAATGCCATACATATAGGGCTGGTATTTTTTCTGATGTATGTTTGAACAAAATGATAAAATGTGACCTATGTAATAATAATAACTAAAGGGAGTAACTATAATCAGTGTTATTAGTAAAACAAAGTCAATCCACCAAATGTTGAATCTTCAGTGATTGCAGAAATGGATTCTTCTGATATTGGGTGGTGAGTATGTTTGGGACTGAGAGCGGTAGAGTTTCCTCTTAAAAGTACAGACTGCTTCTCCAGAATGTTAGTTCCGGTTAAAATCATTTGAGGCAGGGAATTCTCAAGATGGTGTGATACATGTTAATGTTGCGCTCAGACCCACCATTGTTCAGAACAATTAAGAGGAATTGGAAATTCAGCACATTTGGGTGGAAAGTTTGGGTACCAGTGAGTGGAATAAAATTACTTTCTCCACATTCTTTCCTCTTCTCAAACCTGAGAGTATCTTTGACATTGAAACAAATTGAGGTAATGTGGACATGGAGGGCTACCAATAGCTATTAATATCTCTCAAGGTTGTCTTAAAATGCATTATTTTGCTAGTGGAACACTGGACTTGATCAGAGGTCTTCAAACATCCTTAAGTACTAGAAAACAACAACATATACACACATGAAAGATCAGCTTGAGTAGGCATACTTGTATCAAACCTGGCTTCCTTTCCCACTTCCCCCTTCACAACTGCCCTTCTCTTACTTCACAAAAGAAAATCACACTTCTCTTCCATCCTGTGTTGCAGCCACTGTTGAATTGTCTTAGTGTAGAAGCCCCACTCTCTGCATTAAATAAAATGACCATTACAAATTTTGGTATTTGTACTGATGAAGTAAATGAGTCTAATAACAGCACCAAATCCATTTGCATATCACGTGGTTTCTAATCCTTTGCTTTCAACGAAATTGAAAAAGTACCTAATTGATTGCTATTTGATGATAGATCAAATAGAATAGAATTGATAGTGAACTCTATCCTATTCTAGCAATAAATAATATTCATCCCTGGATACACAAATTAATTGGGGAATAAAACTGCATTCATCTCATTAAGAGATGAATTTCTAATAAAATTTTGCAGATAACTATTACAAAACATGTAATATGTTCATGTTGTATTACTCAGGGTTGTATGACAAATAATTCTAACTCAATCCAAAAGAAACTTTTAGGACTTGAGAGCCTTGTAGTCACAAGAAAATTTTTAAAAAATTAAATTTCAATTTATATAAATATTTTAGGGTTGAAAAGTATGATAGTGGGTCAATAAAAGACAAAACCTAATAATTTATTACATCCTAATCAAATTGGGTAAGTAGAATGGATGTATGAGTTCAAGAGAAAATTCATGATGTTAAATTTCTGACTGTTGAAATTTTTTCACGTATTTTTAAAATATGAATGATAGCAAGTATAATGCTGCTATGATATTTAGATTCCATTTGTTACATTTTAAAATGACACTGGACTTTTTAAAAAATGTCAATAATTATAGCATGTTAGAAAGTATAAATTGAAGCTACTTAAGGTTTTATGAAGAAATTAAACACTGACTAAAGACTGTGTGAAGGAATTATACAGTCATTCAAAATTCATAGTATCTAAGTATTGAAGCAAAAGTTCAAGGACCTTTGGGCTAGTTCTGATCTATTTATGGGACGCTTCTTATCCACAATAAAAGAAAATTTATTCAACCAGTAGAAATTACAACCCAGAAATGAAGACTAATACAAATGAATGAAACCTCAAGTGACCATCTGGTCTAGCTTTTAGGTGACTGTCCAGATGGTATTATTTTTTTAATTTTATGAGCTGAGACTCATTTATTGTACAAACTAACAATTGTTGTACCAAATGGACTTGTTATGCTAAAAGAATCTTGTGAATATGAATCTGAACTTAGTTACACTTAGTACTTATTTACTGAAAAACTAACTGCTCAGCCTATGGAAAAATGAATAAATGTAATTATAGTAGTTTCTTATTATCCACAGTTTCGATTTCTGAGGCTTCAGTTACCTGCAGTTGGCCCCAGTATGAAAATATTAAATGAAGGGTTCCAAAAATAAACAATTCATAAGTTTTAAATTGTGTGCTGTTGTGAGTAGTGTGATGAAATCTCACACTATCCCTCCCAGGACGTGACCCCTCCTTGTCCTGTGTATCCTGCTGGTTACTCACTTGGCAGCCATCTTGGTCATCAGATGGACAGTCTTGGTATCACAGTGCCTGTGTTCAAGTAGCCTTTATTTTACTTAATAATGGTTCCAAAGTACAAGAGTAGAGATGCTGGCAATTCATATATGTCAAAGAGAAGCTATAAATGTTTCCTTTAAATTAAAAGGTGAGAGTTCTCAACTTAGTAAGGAAAGGGAAAAAAATTGTGTGCTGAGGTTGCTAAAATCTATGGTAAGAAGGAATCTTCTATCCGTGGAATTGCAAAGAAGGAAAAAGAGATTTGTTGTCGCACTTCAGACTGCACAAGTTATGGCCACAGTGTGTGGTAAGTGCTTAGTTAAGATGAAAAAGCCATTATATTTGTACCACAAGATATTTTGCGAGAGAGACCACATTCACATAACTTTTATTATAGTATATTGTTATAATTATTCTATATCATTATTAGGTATCACTGTTAATCTCTTACTGTGCCTAATTTATAAATTAAACTTTACCATAGGTATGTGTGTCTAGGGAAAAATGTAGTGTACATAGGGTTCAGCACTATCTGTTGTTTCAGGCATCCATTGGGGGTCTTGGAACTAATCCCCTAAGGATAAGAGGGGACTACTGAATCTGAATGTGATCCAGTACAAAAAAATTATGTACCTATGAAAACATATATACGTTTATATATAGTATGTAGAGATTACATACTATTATTAAATATAGTATAGGTATATTATTAAACATTATTAGTTATTATTAAATGATATAATACATACATACAATAGATGTTAAATTTCTTGTTAGGATAATGTATTACATAGAGTACCTACTCAGTAAAAATTGTTGATTGTAAAATATTGTTAGTTTTTGATATATTATGACATATATTTTTCCTACACAGGTTCAATTTTTCTGTTTCTATCCATATCAGTTCCTTTTAAAGAATTCATGCAAGTTCTATTTTATCTATTATTAGAAGATCCAATAAGACAAGATACAAAGCAATACACTTCAAAATTAGAAATTTCTTAACATTTTTCATTATATTTATTATGACAATGTTAATATTTATAGCAGTGATTATCATTTAATAATAAGTACTATAGTTTATAATTGATTCTGATTCAGTTATATTCCACAGTTAACAACTTACTCAATTATCCTATAGTATTTAGACTTCAGTATATCAGATATAATGGCTTAAAAAATTATTTGTATTTGGGTTGAAAAACTACAAATGGATGAAAATAGCAGCTGCCCTTAATAATTGGACATGATTTTATGTGCTTTAAATACATTTTTAGATTTTTAGTGACAGGCTTATTAGATGTGAGAAAATAACCATATTAGTGTGGTGTGTATTATTATCCTAATTAAAATTGAAAACGTCCTTAGTTTAGAGTTGTCTTTCAGAAAACATGTGCATTCCTTGGATGAGCCATATTTTATATAAAGAGGACGACTTACAAGTGTAACATTATCTATGCTTCCATGTGAAAACCAGCCTAATTTATTAGAAAGTATTTGCATTTAAATTAATTGCTTTGAGATCCTGCTTGGAAATTAGAAATATACTGATAATTATTGTTTTTTAATCAGTGTAAGTGTATTATGGCAAGGATCATTTATTTTTCTGATCTTAATGTTTTTACTGGGAAAATCTTGAGGTTCACATGTAGTGGGAAATAATCATGTAGGTAGAAGCATGAGCTCTGAATGAGGAGATCTCAACTTAGGCATGTGACTTATCCTCAATTTTAGTTTTTAATATTGTTTAAAGACGATGCTCAGATCGTGGGAAACTATAAACCCACTGCACACTTGGCTGGTCAAATCATAATTGCAGTACTGTGTTGACCCTTTGCCTCATAAATTTAAAAACTGTGTAATTGTGTATATATACAATGTAGTGCTCTCCAAATGTAAGTGTACATTTTAGGAGCACTAGCAAAATAGAATGCCTCCAGAAGAAGGCATTTAGGATTATAAAAAGTCTAGAAAGCATGTCATCTGGAAGCAACTGAAATTATTTAGCCTTGAAAGAGTAGACTCAACAGAACCACCTTTAAATATTTAAACAATTTTAAAAGTAATGAAAGGATTAGATTTTTCCTATGATGCTCCAAGAATTCAGAACTAGGATTAATAGTGGGAGTGAAAAGAATATAGACTTTGTCTTATCGTAAGAATTACCTTCAAAGCCCAGTTCTTTGGCAATGGAATAAATTGCCTCATAAGTTAGTGGGCTACTCAAGGTGGAGCTATCCCAGCCAATCATCTTTCAGAAACATTATAAAACACAGTAAACTCTAGAATTCCTATATATTTTAAGGTTTTTATAGTTTTTTGAAATTTCTTTAAAAATTCTAAAATTCAGTGTTTCACACATAGATTGTTTAGAAAATCTCTCTTTACTTTTATCTATGGTACAAAACAGTTTTAATTTTGAATGCACTTTCATTCATTCAATAAACAAGTTTTTTTGGAGCAGTTACTACATGCCAGGTGTGGAGTTAAATGCTGGTGTAGAATGGTGAACCAGACTAGACACAGAATCAGCCTTATGGAGGTCAGAGATTAGTAGAGGCAGACATTACTCAATAGTCATATAAACAAATGGGCAATTACAAACTTTGATAAATGGTATGGAGAAAGTGCAGAGTATTTTGTGACCTTAGTCAAAGCTACAAGCTTCTTTCCATTTCACCATTACCATCTAGTGCAGCCCACATCATCTTTTACCTGGAGTACCACACAGCCTACTAACTGCCCTCCCTGTTTCTACCCATGCTGAACGCTAACCCTTTCTCAACTCCACAAGCATAATTTCCTCAAAATGCAAATCAGATCACGAATCCACCCGGCCTGAAATCATGCAATGCTTCTGATTGCTCTAAAGATAAAGACCACTATTCTTAACACAGCCTGAAAAGATTTTTATAATATAGTCCATTTCTATCTCCATGGCTATCTCAAATCACTTTCCCCATTTTCTATATTCCAGCTACTCTGAGGATTTTCAGCACTGGACCATTACATATTATCTTCTGCAACAGGGCCTTTGCACATGCCAGTTCTCTCTCCTTGCTAAGCTCTTCAGCCCTTCTCCCTTCATCTAGATAACTCCATCAGCATAAACTCACAAGTTGCCCTCTGGTACACAATCACAAGCCATTCAGTCATTTACTCAACAAATATTTATTGAGCTCCCAATATGAACCAAGCATTATTCTAATTGTTTGGATTACAGGACCAAACAAAACAGGTCAAAGAGAACTTGCCCTCAAGGGAGATTAAACAAAGATTCCTGCTAGTTTATACTATACTTAGAAAGTTAAGCCATTATCTGGATGTTTAGATTAGATTGATAATTTCACTGGGTATACAACTGTATTCCCACAGATTTTTCAATGTTAAGGTTTCTAATAATTCTTAGAAATGTAAGATTAGATAGAAGACTATATAAAAACGGTCCTTTGACAAAAATACACACTACTCTACATTTACAATTTACAGAGAACTTGGCTCATTTCATGCCTTATGATTTCACAACTTAGTTGATAGTACACTAAAATATACATGTATATTTGAGCATGTATATTTTATGCATATATAAATATGTACAGTGCACATGTATGTTATGTGCGACAACATAAGTAGGTTATATACTATCCTCCACAGAAGGTGTAAACTAATATTTTACCTTGAAAGCATTAATGGATTTATTCAAAATTAGTCTTACTATTTGGGAAATTAAACTTTTATAGATAATGGTTGTAAATTTTACTTCTTTTAAAACAAGTGATCATTAATTAATTAACTATTTCAGGAAGCCAGTATTCACCACATTTTGTTCAGTATTGAACATGAAGGGAGGTTTAACAAATTAGGAAACCTCTTCACTGGTTTGAGGAATTTATAGTTCACATAGAGAGACAACATAAATGAAACAATATGAGGCTATATCTCCACAAAGTATAGTAAAAAGTGAACATAAAAGAAGAAAACAAGGAAACTTTTCCTCACCCCAGTTATTTTCAATATACTCCTTATTCAGCAAGATAAAAGCAGCGCAGCCACAAATTTAAGTTATACCAGATAAAATTCACTGGCTAGGCTGTGATTTCTGGTGAGAAATAACTGCTAAGTAGAGTTTTGTATTACTAAAAAAAAAAAAAAAAATGTAGAAGCAAGCTGGAATCTCCAGGAAGCTTCTGGAGGCACTAGATTGTGATTATATTCTCTTATGATCAGGATATATCTGTTTGAAGGCTTTACAAGTTATGGCTCTTAGGAGAAAAATAACAGTTCAGTGAAAGTTTCTCTTTTGTAGCTCACTGAAATGAGGAAAAAGGTTAAAGGCAGCCTAACACATTCATAGAGGCTTGGAAAGTAGTGATGTCAATTGAGGCCACTGCAGATAGGCTCTCACGGTGATAATTGTAGCTCTGCTTTTTTCCGTCGTCTTGAATGTGGTGAGAGCTGAGAACTTACAGCAATGGAATGAGAAAATACCATGAAATGAAAGGACCATTGGTCTAGATAAAACTAGTAAAAATGGAAAATAAACTTCCATGTGTTTGGCGTTTAGCAGCCTCAGAGACTTCAAATAATATTTCACCAAATTGCTTCTGAGTCCTTCATAGTTGTAACGCTTTTCCTTTGGGTCACTTGATAGTTTAAAATCTTTTAGCAGTTGTGAAATAGTGTAAAAGGGATATTGAACATATCTATTTTTTCTTAAATGCCACATAATCCAATAAAATTTAGGCCAAGGGGACATACAAATTTAAAAGTTATGATTTATTTCTACTGCTGATGATATGGATGATGTTTGTACTTTAAAAAGTCCTTTCTTTGATTCAGGATTGGCCAATCAAACTTGTTTTCATTGGCCTACATATTGCTTTCATAGGGCTCAATCCTATTAGTTGAAGAATTTAGCGTTACGCCAGTTTTCAGGTATTATTTATGCTAGATGGTTTTGTATGTAGGGCATACAGTTTAAAAGAGTGCACTCTGTAATATTAAATGATATGAAAAATGAATGCTGAGAACAGAATTTAAATTTGAAAAAACTAACATGCTGACAACTGAAAAATGGCCCAATTAACATTAGAGACATTTTACCAAGTTGAAAAATGAAAAGCAAACAAACAAAAAAATTTATTTGTATTAGAAGCAAAGTTTAGAAGTTTATAAAAATTATTTTTTTTCCTATTTCAGGGAAATGGCTTAGGATTATTTCTCTAAATTGCTTACTTATGGTATTTTAAAGAGAGCACAGTATATGTGATTAACTGCCTAATGATTTAGGTGAATTATTGAAAAGATCTCATATAAATTGAATATTTATGTCTTGAATCATTCTGTTCCATTGGATCAGCCTCTTGAGTATCTGAGAGCAGGGGTGTGGCTCACTGCTGTAGTTCCAGGAGCTGGACAAGTGTGGGCACACAATAAACCCTTGAACCCTCAAGACATTTTTGTTGAATATATGGATAAAAGCCCTAATAAGAAAATAAGCACAGAAAAGCAAGATATGACTGAATATGAAGCATTCTGAATAGATATGAATGGATAGAAATGATATGGATATGAAAAATTGAGTTCAGGAGGATGAAAGCAGAGTTTTGCCAAACTGATCATGAATAGAAAATGTTATAGTTCTCCCAAATAATTTCTACCATCAATTCTGTAGGGAAAAGCAAGTAATAAAAAATTAAAAGTACTCTAAATATGAACTTAAAATCACTTATGTATCCTCAATTGTAGGAACAGATAAAGAGAAACACTTAAAAGTAATACATCACTGTTTTTTTGTTATGTTTTGGTTTTGGAAAATTTCACCTTGATAGGAAAAGTGACCAAGAGAAGACAGAAATAAAAAGGTGGTGGATCCACAGCAAAACTACAGTGCAACATAGTTTGTGGTTTTAATTCTTTCATCAAAATTTATCAATAAAGACCATTTTGTTCCTTAGTTTGCTCCTTCTTCTTTCCTTCCTCCCTCCCTCCCTTCCTCTCTTTGTTCTTTCCTTCCTCCCTGTTGAACTCCAGGCAAATGGAAGCCTTATAAAAAGATTCAAACATCTGCTTTGAGAGCTGGACAGGCCTAAGGCACTTTCAGAGGAATCTATTCACTTTAACAGGTGCCAAGGATATGAGCCAGGAAAGTACAGGGATTTGGAAATAAAGGGAACTCTAAAATTCTCCTATCTTCCTTGACTTGCTCATTCCCTTCACAGTCTGTCTCTCCTATCACACTTTTACACTAATCCTGAAGCATCTATGGTGCATGATAAATACCTGCCTTGATTCTCCACATTTTCTTGGTGCTTCAGTTACCTTCATTGAACAGAGGGTCCTTTCACTGGTTCCATCAGGTTTATCCACATCTTTGATGGATATCAGAATATCATCAAAAACCTCATATGAATAAGTCTAATGCCAAGGCATGAACTCTTGCTTCCTATTTGTCACACCTCAAAGCCACATGACACAGTAATTCCTTAATTCTTGAGGAACATTTTCTTCTTGAAAATAATAACAGATATTGTAGAGAACTCAGATCATGTCTCAACTTTTTGGCACTGCCTAGCTTTGCTGGAAGTGCAGCTCTTGAGAGCCAGATTCCTTGAAATGACCTTATAGCATGAGAGGATGAGAATCAGTTCTCCTCCTGTCACTAAGAGTCTGCTGGGGATAATACCTGGGTATGGAGGTGCCAAACTCTTTTAAAAAAGTAAAGGGTTACCAGTTAAATGATATTGGACTACTGGGTGCCAGAATTTTCAAAGCAGATTCATCTACAAAATCAATATGGACACAAGACATTTATTGCTTTATTTCATTATACATCCATACATCAAACGTTTAACATGTTGTCAGGAATAATACTTTGAGCTCTTAAACCGTAACCAAATGTAAAAGCAGAAACCCATAGAAAATTAAATCTCCTGTGAACCAATATATCAAATTATATGATTTTTGTTCCTAGTTATTCCAGTGACTCCATGAAAAGAGAAGAGGCCAATAGAAATATGACTTAAAATGCAAATAAAATTTCAAAATATGTGCCAAATAATAGAAGTATTTTTTAGAAGAGCCACTGACCATAAAAAGCATCAATTAAATAAAATATCCTGGTTGATTTAACCAAAAAAAAAGGGGGGGGGGTGGGAAGGGAGCATAAAAGACTTACAGAAGGTGGCTTTAGAAATAAGAAGCATATTGATTTGAAGTAGTTCATTCCTGACAATTTTCGGCCTTTTGTGAAATAGGTCATAGGACAATGGTGTGGTTTAGAATAAGGCAATGAAGGGCAGTTATAAGAAAGGTCTATGGGTTGAAAGGTAGTGTGAGTTATGAAATCTGACTAGTAGTAATATTGTCTTGTAGAGGTTAAGACAGGTGAGTGCCTAAAGAGCATTAATCTGTGAGGAGAAACCATATGCTAGATAAATGCATATTTTGTTTGTTTTGATCATTAAATTCATGTTTAAATAATACCAAAATGCCTAAAGAATCTATCTGAATCTATCTATCATCTATCATCTGAATGTTAGGCTTTATAGTCTCTCTGTTCACAACAGACAATTTTATGTTTATCTAGTATATGCATGAAGTAGGTTAGCCAGCAATGCAAAAAATAAAAGGAAAAAATTAGGATTAAAAAATGTATTGCATCATGTTTCATATAAAATATCCATTAGGTGTATTTCATAGGCTTCACTCTATAGGTTTGTCTAAATATTTGAGCTGCATAGAACTTTTGTCCCAAGTATTTCTACTTTAAATAATGTTGAAAAATATGTCCTGTCAACCAACTAGAATTTTTAGGACTTTTTAAAATGACCCAATTTCGCTGTATAATCAAAGATTTTTATTTTATACAAATATTATTGGATGCCCCCACACACATCTAAAAGATCCAAATTTAATTATTTAAAATTATTAAGTCATTCCTATATGTCAGGCACTGTACTAACATGCATATGACATTTGTCAAATACAGACAGACATATGTATACATATACACATGAATGCATTCAACGAAAGTACACTCAGTTGATCAGATTGTTATCCACATTGAATTTTTAAGGAGAAAATCACAGGGAAATAAGTAGATATCAGAAAATTAGGTTTTTAAGCATCCCTACTTTAAATTAAAAATAACATTTCTAATATAAGATCTGGGGTCAATATACATTCAAATTGATTTTCTACAACTTTTATTTGTACATATTTATTATAATTAAATTTGATACCTGTGCTATACTTTTAGAATATTGAAAACTATCAAAATACCCTTTTCCTGAATATTACAACAAAGAGAGAGAGAGTATATTTCTCTCAGTCTTATCCACATGAAAAAATATATTGCACTGTGATGAAAGGAGATAAGAATATTATATTACAAATTTTAGCACAATCTTTAAGCATAGCATTGTTGCTGCTTTGGGCTTAAAAAAAAAGAAAAAGAAATTTCCCTTCATGGGTAATAAGTTCATGTCTGTTTGGTGAAGCAGTATTAATATTTTGATAAGAGCAAGATATAATATGTAATTTTGATGACTTGTGTCAAACATTGTGCTTTTTTGAGCACCATATTTCACCTACCAAAAGTAATCTCTTTTTCTGTTTGGAAATACTCAGGACTCTAGCAAAAGTGAAGATGCAGAAAATGATGACACAAGTGTGTGAGGCCCAAGTTCGATGTTGTGAAAGATATCTAAGTAATAATCTTGCTATTGATTGAAATAAAACAGGTTAAGTGTTATCTGTATCAGTTTATTGTGCTCTTCATTCATATATAAAGTACTTTTCATTGCAAACATGCAAAATTCACTTGCCTCATTGCAGAGGAAGGCACTGGAGTGAGGCCGGTTTTTGTTGATTATCTAATCATATCATCCTTCTCCAGTGTATACTGTACATAGAAACAATTAGGACTCTAAATATGAGTCTGGAAGAGAAAGACTTATGAGATTATGTGATTTTGCAATCTGTTTTCTAGCGTTTTACCACGTTAGTGACTCATGACATTAGGATGAGTTTGGTAAGATAAACGTCATAGGAAAATATCCAGAAGCATGTTTATATTTGCTTAGGAGCTCAGAATTTCTTTGCTTCCCATGACTTTTAATTTGCTGTTTTTCTCCCTTCTTCAGTTTGACCCATTATATTGAAATCAAAACTCAATAATCTGGAGTTTCAGGAAGTGGGAGGAATTGTCCAAGTTGTGAAATTGGTTGCCTCTTGGAGAAAAGTTATCCGTTTTTACTGACAGGAAGAACATATAAATAAATAACATAAGCCAAATAGAGTGTTTCCATGACAACTATATGGAAACGAAATTAGATAATGAATCATTAAGTTTCCTTGAGAATATTTAAACAAACGATAAATTGTTTTAATGCTTTTTCATACAGAAGCAAAATTGGGTTCCTGAGGTAGAGACAATTTTGTTAAATTCTCCCACACTCTGCCCTCTGTCCTTCCGCTACCCTCCCACATCCTACTGTCCTGCCCCTCCAGGGGCTTCTTATTTATATTTTAGTGTTCATTTCAAACATCAATCCACATTTAAGTCCCCCCTTTAAGTGAGTTTTTTTTCCTCACGTCTTGAGACTTCTTAAAGAGCCAAGCACCATGCTTTGTGCTTTAAAACATTAGTCCATTTACTCCCTAAAGAACACTATAAGGACAACAAGGTCCTACTGTGTAGCACAGGGAACTATATTCAATATCCTGTAATAAACCATAATGGAAAAGAATATGAAAAAGAATGTATATATGTGTGTAACTGAATCATTTTGCTGTATTGTAGAAATTAACACAATATTGTAAATCAACTAGACTTCAATAAAATAAATTTAAAAAAAAACCCATGAGATGAATAGTACTCTGTTTTATAAATTAAGAAACTGAGACTTGCTGAGATTAGATTACTTTCTTAAGCTTATGCACCAGAAAGTACTGGAGCCAGGAATTAACCTTAAGTCATTCAGACTCTAAAACTCATACTCCTACCACTACATAAACTTTTAAAATTTAATTCTCCAGGTTTTGTCCAAGAGAAAATCATGTTACATCGTGACAGCATTCAGATTAGTTACTCATTTGGTCTAGGAGTGCTTTCTAAGTACCTTAGGTGAACTCTCTGTAGGAGAAGAAATGATTAAGGGCATCAGAATCTCAGATATAAATCCTGCTTGAGCAGATAATGTCTCTGTATTTCAGTTTACTCATCAACGTGGGGGTAATAATGCTCACCTCATGGGCCACCATAAAGATTGTGATATTCCATGTGATAGACCTGACACATAGTAAGGAAGAGTTTTAAAAATGGATTATTATGCTATTGATCTTATTATGATAGAGTCCTGTACTATATAGGAGAGATGAGTGGATTGAGAGTTTAAAATCTGAGGAGACAAAAGACCGAAATATAAAATGATTTTAGGACAATTGTAATACATGTTAAAAATTATGCAATGATACACACACACACACACACACACATATACATATATACAGATACAGATACATTTCTAAATGAGGACTAAGAATAAAAATGTAATAAGAGAGAGAGTGGTATACACACAAGGATTTCTGGGAGCAGGTGTGTTACAATATATTAAGGTGACAAGTGACACGAGTTTAAGGGTATGAGAGTTAAAGGAGAGGCATGAATGTTCTGTAAAGAAGAACTGGAGGTCTCAACTAAAATAGAACACTGAGGTGTTTCTAATTCATCTATCCTTCAAATAAAATGATATTTGATTAGTGCCTTCAAATGCCAGACATTGTTCTAAGAACTTTGTGCTAACTCAGACCTCACAGCAACTTCATATGAGGGAGGTGCTATTCTTGCCTAGGGTCACACATCTAGTGAGTAGTAGATCCAGGATTCCAAATCCAAGATTTCCAATCCAGGTGGCCTGGTTCCAGAACTTAAAGAGTAACCAGAGAGGCACTTAGCATGCACTGGGGATTTGGGGGGATTGTAAGCATTGGAGGGATGCACTGTGGAACAGGCTTAACATTAAGGAGCTGAGACTGGTGCCACTTTGTTATGTCAACTGAGGGTCAAGCCCAAATGCTTTGTGTTTAATTCCTAAGAATCAAAGGATCTGAAAGCTATCTTTGAGACACAGACCATGCAGAGATTGACTAGGAATTCTGTTACCGAAAGGTATAAGCTGGTTGGATTAAAGGACTAAATCCCACCTCAGAGATAAGCAATCACAGAGAATGGTGCAGAGACAAGAGAATGAGCAAGAATGTAGATCACATTACAGAAGTCCAAGAAACTGGGCTCAGGATGAAGCTTGGGAAGGAAGTTAGAGACAGGGAAAGTTTCATTTAAGATTTAGTAATGAGACACAGATAGAAGTTTGGGGGAAATAGAAAGGAAAGAAGGGAAGATAAGAAGCAAGGCACCATTTTGAAAACCTGAAAGTTTTCAGTGAGTAGAGGTGGAATGGAAGTGCTAGCAATATTAAGCAGAATTTAAAAGGTAGAAAAATTAATGTGAAATGGAGCAGATATAGTTTTTGTAACATTGAGCTAGGGGCAACTTTTAACTCATCTATAAAATACATTTCTCTCTGAAAAATTTTTATATCAGAATTAAGTATTTCTAAATACAAGTTTTAATGAATTACCTCTTGACAAAATATGAGTGAAAAAAATGGTTAAAAGAGTATAAGAAGAGACACAATTTATTTGATATGGGAAACATAGGGCTCAAGAGTGACAGCAATTTTCATACACAAGTTATGTGTGTGTATACATATTATGTACATATAATATATATATGTATAAAATATGGAGGTCAAATTTTCACCAATGAAAATAGAACAAGAAAAATTAAAAGTAAGACAGGTATTAAGACAAGATGTGGATATTATGAAAAGTAGCCTCTCTATATGTATATCATTGAAAACGGAATTCGTATTTGGCTGGGATATTTTAATACATTTCAGTCAGACTGACCGGTCATATTCTCTTAAATTGTGTGGCTCTGGTTTCACTGACTTAGCTGTTGTCACTATTTCATATCCACAGCATAAAACAACTGCCCCACACGTCTTGAGTTTGGAGAGCCTAGAGGCTTCTTACATTCATGTAACTACAAGTTATCTAAGCCTTTGACCTCTGAGAAGTCCTGGGCTCTCTGTCTCCACTCCAGGGTGACCTTCCACAGAAGAAGGTAAACAGGTGGTAACAAGACTCTGAAAGCTCAGAAAATCCAATGCAGAAAGCCTCATGGATTGACCTCTTGGGATTCACATTTGTGGTCATTGCCCAATCCCTACTTAAGAATCAAAAGTTTATCATAAAATTCATGTTTTATTGCCTCCTCTTTTTATATCATGCAATTCCCAAATGGTTATCATCAAGTTCCATATTTGCTTACAGTGGTAACCAAGGCAAGCAGACAGCTAAGGGAAACTTTTCTCTCTGGTCAGTAACCTAAAATTGATTTTGGTTGAATTTTATTTAGTCCCCTAAAGGGAGATCCAGTTTGTATTTCAGCTGTAGAATTGGATTTCTTCCTTTGATGGTTATCTTTTCATATACGTAATGTTAAGTGAACTGGTCTTAAAGTGTGACAGCTGTAGTTAGGTGAGTAGAGAACCATCCAGGGTATTAGAGGTCAACTTGTACATAGAGCCAAAATGAACTCTTAAAAACACACAGCTTTCTGATCAGCTTTACTGGGGGCTGTTCTCCCTAGAACTCTTAAGAGATTTGGATATGGCCAGTGATCTGCAACTTATTACTGCTTGGAACCACACTGAATTTTATCAGAGACTGAAGTTAACTGGTTTCAACATTAAATGATCCTCATATGTCCTAACACTCATGCACTTACGCATCCTAACTTAAAATGAATAGACTATGCTACAAATATAAGCATATTTTGATTTCTGAAGGCACTTAATTTTATTTCCCCTCTACGTCTATTTACCAATTATAATTTGGAGGATGAATGTTGATCAAAACCAGAGAATAAAATCTATAATGGAATACTAGTTTGATAAGGGTAAGGATTTTATGTCTGTATATTGTTGTATCACCAGTAGAACAGTGCCTGGCATTTAGCAGGAAAGCAATAAAATTTGTTGAATAAATGAATAGTTTGTTTTGATTAAGATACAAACTTTTGAATAAAAACATTGAAAATTATGTAAATACTAGAAAATCCATACACACACTGTGTGTGTGTGTGTGTGTGTGTGTGTGTGTGTGTGCACATCTCTTCTGGTAGACTCAACAACTCCAAATGATTACAATATTGATTATACAACAATTTCTATTTATTACAGAATTATAATTACTGTGCTATTATTTTAAATCCTCAGTATATCACTGTCCTTCCAGGAGAGTTACTATAGCTTATAATACTATGATTCACTAGTTTATATACTATAATATAGTATATAAGTTTACATACTATAATACTATAGTTTTTTATTATTTTTTCATATGTGTGAGAGCAACAGGAATTTTCTGCCATTTTCTTCCTCTTTTACTACCCCCAAATCTGGTTTCAAACACCTTCCTAGAAGACCTGGTTTACGTTAATGGAGGGTGGTGCAGGGAAGGAAAAAAATCTGGATGTAGCTGGCCTCTTTAGACATAACATATTGGTCACTGGGTGAGACCACACAGAACTGTTTGGTTGTGTTGGTAGACAGGGAAGAAGACAAAAGAAAATTCCTTAATGTGATGCACTTGAGTTGATATTTATAAGTTACCTGAAAAAAGCTCTACAATTTCTTTTTCAGTAATTTCTCAATATGATTGGTTAAGGCATCATACATATATTAATTATCCTGCTAAATTTAGCATTATAATGCTAGAAGTTGCTCCCCAATCCATGTGTTTAAATTAAAGAGTGCTGTTCAGAGTTCTGGGCATCATCCACTTATGCCAAAACAGACCATCGCTTGTGCATTAGCCATTCTACGACTGGCTTTTTGAAGATTAACATGACTTACACATAGAATGTATGAGTAGAGCCTTCATGGAAATAGTGTGGTAAAATGCTTGTCTGCTTTTTCTTGTTCCTTCTTTTCTTTTTCTTGACCTTCAGTTATGTGTTTGGAAAGTGGCCCAGAAGAGTGCAGATTCTCCTGATTATTTCTGTCAGCCCTACCAGAGTCAACTTCTAGCTATCTGAAAAGAAAAAGAAATTCCCAACCTGGTTCCCAACCATAAGGACATAAGTCCCCAGGCTGACAAAAGAGCCCCTACTTTTTGCACCTGTGTTATTTATCGATCGCATTAGGATTGCCCTTTTCCCTTCTTTTTCCAGAAGTAAGTTTAGAGATGCTTATTTCTCTTATTTTGAAAAACTTGTATCTTTTAGCATTTCTATAAAACCACTCCCTTCCCATTCTTTCCCCCATAACATCATTTCAATTCTTCTTATGTATGTGTCTGTGCCCTTTTCCCCTGAATAGTACAAAGGTCTGTAGTTTGACTGTAGAGTCAAAAAAAAAAAAAAAAAATCAAACGTTTCCTACCCATATCTAAAGCAACAAATCTTACCAGGCAAAGCAAGTCCTAGGCAAACTCTGTTTCATACAAAATTAGGCTAATCTTTTCAGGTGAGCGACTAAGGTATCTGAGCTGAGGTTTTTCCAGTGAAACTTTCACCTAAATTTAGTTGCTTAAAGACACTTAGAGGACAACATTGAAGTCATATTAAGAATTTCTGGGGGGAAAATGTAGAGCTAGAATATAAAAATTCTTATCTAGAAAATTCACATGAAACAATTTCCATACAATCTTTTAAACATCACCTAGCTCTACAAAAAATCAAATTGCCAAAATTGTAGTTACACTGTACATTGACTTTACAATATCCTAATCCCACTACATGGAACCCCATGAAGGTTAATTTCTTCTTCCTTTCCCTCCCTCCCTCCCTCCCTTCCCTCCTTCCCGCCCTCCCTCCCTTTCTTTCTAGATGTTCACAGTGAATCGTATCACAAACATCGAATGTTTCAGTGCTAGCATCAGCTTTTTCTTTTTCATGAATTATAAAACCCACGTTACTTCCTTGAATTTTGTGTTCAGTATTAGTCACAAGTTACCACAGAGGTGAAGCACATTCTCACCTCAGAAAAGTTTACCTCGGCTGGGATCATCAGGCAAGAAACTCTGAACTAAGGAGTGATATATTTCTCAGTTCTTTATGCCATATACTTTTGTAATCTTTAAGAATATAATAAATTCTAAAACATACTTTATATTTGGCATTCTCTAAAAGAGGAAAATTGATGTTCTGTTTCCCTTTTCTTTCAGAGGAAGAGACAATGTCTTCAGGGAAAAAATCCAAAGGCACAAATCTTTCACCTAATAACTCACTGAAGGCATATGGCCTTTCTAATACATTTGCCTTTTTATAGTTGACATCCACCACACTGGGTCACTAGAGTTTGCTTCTGGTACTGAGGGTCTTCTTCCATGAAACAGAAATGGAAATTAGTCCTAAAAAGCAAAAACAGTGCCCCATTTCCCAAATAATACAAGGAAAAATTTTTTACTGACATGTTAAAAAGTCTATCTACTTCCACTCCTCAAAAAAGGAAACATATGCATAAATGAAAAGAAAAATCTTCTCCCAGACAAGGAGAATTTCCTACACCTAAAACAGGAAAAGAAAATCACAACAAAGCATGTGAGTAAACTAATTTTGGTTTAATTATTCAAAAATCAGATATTTCTCCAGCAAATCTGAACACAAAGCCACCTCAAGTTGTGTGATTTTCACTAGCATTAGGCAGAATTAATTGTTGAATGTATGTTCTCAGCCCATGTGAAAGAAGGAAATGGAGAACAAACAAACATGGGTAAGCAGCCCAGCCAGACCACATAATTGTTACAAACCACATGCTCATAGGAGAAGGGCTTTCATAAATTTAACAATAGAACTCTCTGTTTCCACATGAAAACTCCTTTTTATTTTTACTCTGCAGTTTCTGAATACTGAATGATTTCCTTAATACCTTTTTAAGTAAACCATAGAAACTCTAAGGGAGAGTTTATTTTATACTGAAGAAACAGCTTTTACAAAAGATTAAATACACGCCGTTTAATAAAACATAATTTAGATATACAATTTAAAACTAGGTACAGATGTAGGTATCCAGAGTATAAGAGTAAAGCTCAGAAGCCCAGGGATTTGTTTATTCCTTAGATGAGTTCTGGCCTCATAAGACAAATTCTATTGTCCCATGGGCCAGAGGCTTCTTGACTTCTACTAAGGGCCCATAGGATGATAATCCCATTTTATGCTTATCTACTGACCAGTAACTGTTGTTTGAAAACTGTCCTAGGGCTTCCCTGGTGGCACAGTGGTTGAGAATCTGCCTGCCAATGCAGGGGACACAGGTTCGAGCCCTGGTCCAGGAAGATTCCACATGCTGCGGAGCAACTAAGCCTGTGCGCCACAACTACTGAAGCCTGTGCTCTAGAGCCCACGAGCCACAACTACTGAGCCCACGCGCCACAACCACCACAATGAGAGGCCTGCGCACCGCAACGAAGAGTAGCCCCCCGCTCACCGCAACTAGAGAAAGCCCGCAGGCAGCAACAAAGACCCCACATAGCCAAAAATAAATAAATAAAATAAATAAATTAATAAAAAAAAAGAAAACTGTCCTAAACTGAAACCACACAGGCTAACTTCATCTAATTAAGCACATCTATAATGATATAACTTGTCCTCTCTCATTTTCCTTTCTCACATTTCTTATTCATTAAAAAACTTAATTATCCTCATCAATTACTTATTGGAGAATTCTCAGAATTCGTTCTGAGTGTTTCCTAATCCCTGGCCTTGGGCCTTTCCTGGGCCACTACGAGGTTGCTTTCTGGTAGAATTCCAGAAAATGACCAGCATCAGCTATTTCATTTGCATTTGCTGGTTTCAGTGCTTGTAATAATCTGAAAGCTGTGAGAATGCTCTGTGCCCCTAAATTGGACTCAACAGCCTGTATGTTTTGTGTTGGGTCTGCTGGCTTTGGTCCACCTCTACCTGCTCCCTCCTGCCTGTCCCGGAGCTACAAAAGAGTGAGGTAGGTGAGTTGGAAAAGGTCTGGAGTTCTAGTAAGGCCACTGTAATTACTTTCCAATGCTACCTGAGGACACCTGGGGATGTCTCTACTTCCCCCAACCTCAGCAAGTATACCTTCAGAATGACAAAATTGATGACAAATGTAGTGACATTATTTTTTTCTTATCAATGAAAGTCAGTAAAATAATTGAGAGTTTAATTATTATTGTTCATTACTGGGTGGTCTGTTGATAGGTTGGCGACATCTGGGTAAGTAATAAAATCATGTATAATTCACATATTTTATATATTTATTCCATAACATTTAATTTTCTTACCTTCATCATAATAAAATCACTGACTAGTTTATTATAATTAAGATGTTCATATTTTTATATTGAACATTTCTTGAAGCATTACAGTTCTTACAGTTTTATTTTATTAATTTCAAGTTAGAGAATTTTCTCTTGACTCAGGCAGTAGCAGATGGAATAAAATTACTAAAGCCATATTTAAAATAGGAAACATACAATAAATTTGATACTATGATCATACATTGTAATGGAATCAAATATAAATTTTCATGATCACAGAAAATACTACAAAATATTTTATCTTACAGTTCAATGTACATCACAGCTTTTACTGCCAAAGCAGTATATAAATCACAGTATTTGTTGATATTTTTCTTTTAAGTATTTCAAAGCTATGGTAGTAGAGGAATTAAATAACAACATATTGCTAAACTTGGCCACATATCTTAACTCAAGATTAAATCTTGATCTGTAATAGAAAAGTCTGTATAGGAATTAATTTCAGGATTTGTATATGCTCCAATTTCCTTACATTTTATTGAAATGTCATAGCGCACATAAAATTTGCTTCAATTTAGGAAAAAAATCCCCAAAGTTAAAATAAATTTAGGAATGTAAAGTAAAATAATAAAGCTTAATTACTTTTTATAGCCTATTCCTATCATGATTAATATTATTAGTACTTCATAACAAATAACTGCACGTAGCTCAAGTTAAAAATTCATTTAATTTCTACCAAAAACATGATTCAATTTTGATTTGAGGGTTGTTAGTATATTTCCTTAATTCTGCTAATGAATTTTGTCTTGTCTAAATTAATTCTAATGGTATTAACCAAACTTAGTCAGCATTCCATAATGTGTCTGAGAGTCATTATAAGATTGAATAAGATACACTTTTCACCAAGCTGTTCTACCTTTGGAGAGATCTGGAAAATATCATATAATCTTGACTTGTTCTAAAGATCATTACTGCTACTGGCATAATTGAGACCATGTTTCTGCACGACAATTTCAAACTATAAGCCATGCTTGGCACCTAGAATATACCTAGAGTTTTAGCCAAAATTCCAGCTTGTAGACACTTTCCTTTGAACAATTATGCAATTATCTTGAAAATCAATGCCTAAAACTGAAAGCTGTTTTCTCTGTTTTTCATTTCATTCAAAATATATCCTTTTTACATCAGGCAAAAAAACCAATCCAATGAAAATCTCTTTAACTTTGACTTCCATATTTTTGTCTGGTAGTTCAATATTTTGATAATAAATATTGGGGGTTTTTTTGAATTGTATTTTATTTATTTTTTTTATACAGCAGGTTCTTATTAGTTATCCATTTTAAACATATTAGTGTATATATGTCAATTCCAATCTCCCAATTCATCACACCACCATAAATATTATTCAGCATGATTTTTGCTACAAACTAGTTGAACTGTGTACTATTTCTTTTTTTATTGTAGGTATAATACATTCTCTCACTTTAATGCCCTTTATGTTAATAATATCATTCTGAATTATCTTAGATAGTAATAGTCTGTCTTAATATTTTACCTGCCTTAATATTTGATCATTCTACCATCATATTTCTAAATCATTTCTATTAAAGCTAATCATTTTCCACTGCTTTTTCCAATGGAAAAATTTTTCCAAAAATATTGTACTGCTATTGCCACAAAACGCTATTGTGCTTAGCTAAATATTGAAGAAACATTATTAATCTTTAAGAGCAACAGTGCTCTATTTTGGCAATTACTTGTCTGTGTTGAATACTATTGTTTTCTTATTGTTTATTCACTTACCCCTACCCCGTTCTAGTAATTGCTTGTGTGTATTTCTGTGCAAGCGATATTTCCCGTTTTATTCTTTTATTTGCTAGTTTAAATGTTTCCAGTTATAAATGAAGTCCAAAGTTGATCTTGAAGATTGGTTGTGAGAAATGTAATGGTAGAAACAAAATATTTTGCTTTGGAATTTATAATATAAAAACCTGTTTCTCCAGGGGCGTGGGGGGAAAGAACGGGAAGTTATTGTTTAATGGGTACAGAGTTTCAGTTTGGGGTGATGAAAAAATCTTGGAGATGGATAGTGATGATGGTTGCACAATAATATGAATATATTTAGTGCCACTGAGCTATACACTTAATGCGTAAAATGGCAAATTTTATATTATGTACCTTTTGCCACAATTTTTAAAAAGCCCATTTCTATTGTTTCTCCATTTGAAATAATTTTGACATAAATTTAAATAAAAATATTCTGTCAGGATAATAGAAAGGAAAATTGTGATAGTAAATTTGAATAGGATTATGTTTTGTTAGAAATATTTTCATGTTCTCAGAATGATGATTACCACTTTCCAGAATTAACACCCAGTAGACACAGTAAATCACCAAGAACTTTTGTGTTTTCCTGCCTAATTTACCAACTTCATGAATATGTTTTTTTCATATTATAACAGGCAGTCCAGGGTTGCATTTGTTGCTTCTGAATCATAAATTTGACATGAGTAATTCTTTTTTAATTTGAATTATTTTGATCATTAATTACATATCTAGTAAATAGTATAATATGTCTGGTTTCAGCTGACTTATTTAAGTTGAAAATTAGATGATAAATTTTTATAATTTTATAATGCTTATTTTTATTATTTTGATTAGTAACTACAGCATAATTAAATATTTAGTAACAACTCATTTGTGGATTTTATCTGTCATATTTGACAGAAGTCTATTCATTTTTTTTAACATCTTTATTGGAGTATAATTGCTTTACAATGGTGTGTTAGTTTCTGCTTAAAGTGAATCAGCTATAAATATACATATATCCCCATATTATTCATTTTTATTGTTAGAATTTTAAAAACTTGAGAAGACCAACTCTTGGAAGATTTCCTATTTTTTTCTTTTCAGCATCTTATTTTTGAGTTCCATTTACGTATCTTTTATTGCTATCATGATCTCAACTTGAGATCAATCATAACCTAAAGGTTTAAAAAATAAAATGTAATTGCATTTAAAGAATTCAGAATTGAATATATTTTCATCAAAAATGTATATGAAACAGAAAATGTCAAATTTTAAAAATTATATTCCATATATGTGTTGGTTAGTAAGTTATTTTCTCAATAATATGTGATTGCAGCAGTTGGGAGATAGTATCCTGAAACAACGGAGTTCTATCCAAGAGGGTGCAGTCTATGCTTGAATCAGTGACAAATTCATTACAATATTTACTCCTATAGCCAGAATACTGGTCTTGGAATCAAGGGTAAATACAGTAATAGTTCTTCTCATACTACATCTTACAACCCACTTACAGAATTTCTTTTTGCTTCCATTTCCTGCAACTTGGAGTTATGTTGCTTTGGAGCTCTTAGTTTCTAAAGGAGGGATTGCCTCTACCAGGGGTCATGACAAGAAGTCCAGTGAACTGGACAGCTTTGTGGCCGTTCTGGATTTTCATGGTTTTGAACCAACAGGCAAAGAAAACAGGGCCGGGTGCCACTCTAATGGATGTGGTATTAATCAAGAAGAAATTAGAATCCTCTTTACAATGGGGGTATGGTGGACTGTATCTGGCACCCTGTAGATTCCTGAGGTACATTTAATTATTTCCATATCAAATAGTAAAAGTTAATGAAAAACTATACCCAGGGAAAAAAAAAAAGGTAGAAACGCTGCAGATTCAGACTCTTTAGGAATGAAGTTTGGGATCACCTCACCACGTAAAGAACCCCAATTAGCCAAGATTCTGCCTGGGGGCAAAGGTAACATAAAGTGAATAGTGAAAGAGGAATAACTATGTCCTCATGGCTAATGACTGGAATGAGGGATTTAAACTCTAGGCATAGTATCCTTTGCTGTTTATGTGTGCACGTCACCTTATTGTTTTCCATAAGGTTGGTTGGCATTGTTTAATCCTGCTGTTTAATCTTTAGGTTACAGAATACTCAGGTGGAAATTTGACTGATTTTTAAGGAGGTATTAATAATTTCCAGAGAGAAATACTGCGATTGTCACAGAATATGCTAAAGTACCTATACTGAGTAGCAATGACTGCTTTTATATATATATATATATATATATATATATATATATTTTCCTCCTTTTACAAGAGAAAGTGAGAGTTTTAAGACGAGATGTATTTTGGTAGGCCAAAAAAAATTGTTATTGTTACAAGAAAGTTCAAATATATGCAGAAGATAATATGAGTACTAAAGGGGTATGAACCATGTAGGTTACTTACTAAGTTTTTGGTTCTCTGCTTCAAAATCACCCTTTTCTACACTACATTTTTATGCTGAGTCTAGGACTTGGCAATGCCCATTTCTTCTTTGTCAGCTAGTTCCCTGTTAGGTTGTCCCAGTAGGGGCACTAGGAAAGACTGGAAAGCAAAAGGAAGAAGAAGGACTAGGGTCTCTTATGATTTTAATTCCTGTTGCTGTCAGAATCTCTCTGGCAATGTTTCTGCACCCTAGTAGTGGCTGCTGGCTTCAATTTCCTTTGTTATTGTTTGTTTCACATTCAAAACTAACCAAACTAAAATGGAGTCACCTATGTCAGGGACAAAATGAAGATGATCAGCTCAGGCACATAAAGGAATCTTAACCTAACCTTATAGGAATTTATAACACTTTTCAGAAAGCAGCAGAGAACACAGGCCAATTCCCAAATGCCAAGTCTGTTCATGCCATCTCTGGACTTCCTTATTGCCCTGGCTCAGCTATTCTGATCCAAGTAAGAAAGAAGACCACTAGGTAACCAATCAGGTAACCAAAAGCCGAATAACTTCCATATGGATCCCTTAAAAATCCCTTAGTCTTTGAGCAACTTGGAATTCAATGCTCTCTTAGCCTTGAGTTTCCTGGCTTGCAGGTCAAAAGCCTTGCCATAAACTCATCTTTCTGTTTTGTTTTATTCAGTATGAAGAATTTGGTCTTGTGTCCCTTCAGAGATATCAGCTCCAGAAAGTTAGTGTAGTCTCCACGTATCTTTTTTTTTTTTTCTGCGGTACGCGGGCCTCTCACTGTTGTGGCCTCTCCCGTTGCGGAGCACAGGCTCCGGACGCGCAGGCTCAGCGGCCATGGCTCACGAGCCCAGCCGCTCCGCGGCATGTGGGATCTTCCCGGACCAGGGCACGAACCCGTGTCCCCTGCATCGGCAAGCGGACTCTCAACCACTGCGCCACCAGGGAAGCCCCTATACATATCTTAGTTCCAGCTCCATGGGGGCACTCTTCCAAGCTCCTGAAGAACTGGCTTTAAAGTTTTATGTCCCAGCTCTGTAGGGCTCCATATAAACTTCTAGGTTCTAAACACCCAATCTCTTTTCTTTGTTCTCCTAATCCTAGGAGTATTGGCTTATTTAAGCAGTAACTATCTCTGTGTTATATTTTTGCCCTTTTTCTTCTCTAGAATCTATTTAACTCATTTGGCATATTGAATTCTTTCTGTGAAAATAACTGGTGTGTATTCTGTTTTCCTGATTGCACCCTGACTACTATGCTATTAAATATAAATATATATTCTTTGAAAGTACTCAAATTCTATATTAAAATTAATTTTATCTTTAAAAGATAATATGAAATCTTATTAAATATTTTATAAAAATTATCAATTATAGTATTCAATATCCATCTAGTTATGTTTAGACCTAGGCATATGCATATTTAAGAGTAATATAAATAAATTGTCTAATGTTGCAAAATGTTTCTCAACCATCACGGGCAACTGTTGTAAATATCGCCCAAATTCAAGACTACTGCCAGAGACATTATTTGAAATACCAAGCAAAATAATAAAGTGAATGCTTGGCATTACTGAGGCTGATACTTTTTTACATAGGAATTTATTTCTTCATACTATCTGAGAGGAAAGATTTGATAAGAAAATTTACCATTTTTCTTATGTGAACAATGACACAGCTCAATCCTCCCCACTTAGTAATAACTGTGCTCTTCTCTTACATCTGCAGCAGGACAACTTGCAGGCCTCATGGAATTTGTACACAATGACCTGTTTTGAGGTCGTAGGGCAAGAGATGTGGAGAAGTACTTTCTGTGGTATGTCAATGGTCATACTCTGCCAGTGCTAAGCGTAACATCCAAGCACACAGTTGCCTATGTGTGGTTCAAAACAACTGTGTGTGTGAGTGTGCACGTGATAACATGGGGACCTATAAAACATGGGAACCAGAGCAGGAGCTCCTCTTACCTGGGGCCCGAGGACACTACAGTTCAACTTTAGTGTAATGAGATACTGCAGTATTTAGCAGATTTTGTTTTAAGACCCCATCATCTTTTTTTTTTTTTTTTTTTTTTTTTTTTTGCGGTATGCGGGCCTCTCCCTTTTGTGGCCTCTCCCGTTGCGGAGCACAGGCTCCGGACGCGCAGGCTCAGCAGCCATGGCTCACGGGCCCAGCCGCTCCGCGGCATGTGGGATCTTCCTGGACCGGGGCACAAACCCACGTCTCCTGCATTGGCAGGCGGACCCTCAACCATTGCGCCACCAGGGAAGCCCCCCCATCATCTTTTTTGATCTTTTCCTGTTCCTTATGTGATTTCTTTCTTTTCTTTACTAAGCATCAATTTCTCTTTCTCAAACTCTTCTTTTCTTTTTGAGTTTTATTTTCTCTCTCCAGGGAATTTATTTCTTCACCTTTCCATGACATAACCAATGCTAGATGTCTTTTGACCCCTTCAACTGGTCTTCAAGTCCTCTTTCATTGAGGCATTTTTCAAAGCAGCCATATCACTTCTTTGCAGTTTATACAATTCTAAGGCTCACTTTGCAATACACTTAGTATGTATTTACCGGGATCTGTAACTTCCTCAAAGGTTTCCATTGCCATTGATCACTTTGCTCCAGGAAGTCACAGCCTCTGAAAACCTTCAATACAATTACATTCCCTTTGGTACTAGGCTTAAGTAGAGCAGTTAAGTTTAAGGCTTCATTAGGGAGCCCCAAGTTCTTTTTCACTATGCAAAGGAATTAAAAGTCTACTCCTAAAGGTATGAAAACTTTGCATTTACAGCTGTTATCACATCACAGTTGTTCGCCTCCATCACTCAATGGATCTGCCTTCCTCAGCTTAAGCTTCCGTTGCCATGTGACCTCTGAAGATAAAGCTGTCAATATGGAAGTCTTCTATTCTCTTTATTCTCACATCATGGAAGCCTTTTACGATAAGAAGTAAACAGGATTTCCTGATTCTCAAATATCCAATTCAAGAAAGTGTTCAAAATACAGTCCTTGAGTTTTTCTGCATAGCTGAGTCTCTTCTCCATCCCTCAGACAAAACGTCCACGCAGGAAATGTGGTTTGATTACCAAAATCTTGTCATTTTATGGTCACCTTTCCTTCTGTATTAGACATTCCTGAGTGTTTATCTTGTTTTATTCTCAAAAAAAAAAAGAGCTTCATTGTAGTTTGACTGTAAGGGATCTTACTTTGTGTAAAATGTACCCATTACCGTATTTAATTGGCACCTATTAAGATGTCAACGAACAATCCACCTTGAATTTGACCTGGCATATTCCTGGGTGATGAAGTTTTTAATCCTCTTAAATGTTCCAGGGATTTTCTTCTTGGCTGTATTAACTATAAGGGTTTATCTTGAAGTCATGTCTCTGGCCCATATACTCTTCTAGTCCTAGAATTATGTTACATAAAAATATTTAAAAGAACTTAATATAATTTTTCAAACTTTTATATTTTGTTCTTTTTCTCACTCTGTACTGAACTCCAAAATTACCTATTCAACATTAATCCCTTAATATATCTATATTTCATAGTCAAATTTAGTCAAATAGAATTAAAATGCATCAATTAATAAAAATCTCTAATAAGTACATTAGGAAACAATAATATAAAACTAAGCATACACATTAAACTAGAGCAAACATGTTTAAATAATTTCTAGGCATTTTACCAAAGTAATTATTTTTACTGTATAAAGTGGAACTTAGTGAAATATAATCCAAAGGAAATTTTAGTATCTTTATTAATATCATAGACCACTGAAGTAGAATATACCAACATTCTCTTTAAAGTTTTTAATTTAAAAAAAATATTTGAACTTTTGTATGGTCATATATTTACTTTCTGATTATGTCAGAGTGATTAAATAAGCCTGATTTTTTTTTAATAGGGGTATAGTTGTTTTACAATATTGTGTTAGTTTCTACTGTACAGTGGACTTCCCTGTGCTATACAGCAGGTTCTCACTAGTTATGTATTTTATACATATTTTAGTATAAAAAATGTATATTAGTGTATATATATCAATCCCAATCTCCCAATTCATCCCACCCTGATGTCCATACGTTTGTTCTCTACATCTGTGTCCCTATTTCTGCCTTGCAAACAAGTTCATTTGTACCATTTTTCTAGATTCCACATATATGCGTTAATATACAATATTTATTTTTCTCTTTCTGAGCTACTTCACTCTTTATGACAGTCTCTAGGTCCATCCATGTCTCTACAAATGAATATTGGGATACATGTGTCTTTTTGAATTATAGTTTTCTCTGGATATATGCCCAGTCATATGGTAATTCTATGGGTATTTGCTGGGTCGTATGGTAATTCTACTTTTAGTTTTTTAAGGACTCTCCATGCTATTCTCCATGAAGACATCTTAAAGTCTTCACAGAATAATTGCAAAGTATATAATTCACAATCTTTTTGTTGACAAAACACTACTCACCAAGTGTAGTAGGACATAATCTTATCTCTTTATTCTCAAGTTGGGCAGAACAGTCTCATAGAGGCAGGAGAGGACTTAAGGGAGTATGAAGCATGTGTCATTTGAAAACGTAATTTCCCTCTTCACCAATATCTCCAAATACAGTTGAAAGTCACTGATGTTGTTGCAATTCTGTTGGTGCACTTTAGAACTGTTTTTAAAAAGCAATGATGGGAAATGCTCTTAAAATTCCAAATGTTCAAGTATAATTTGCCTGAGTGTGAACTTGATATCTAGACATGTGATAAGGGTACTAGTGACTTAATCTTAGAAGTTACAGGCAACACATTCTCTCATTGACAGTAGTAAACCCTAGGGAGAAGCCAAATATACTATCCAAATTACCTATCCCTCAAAATATAGCTTGTATGGCTCAAAATAAAACACATTATAAAAAACAGGTGTTTTACAAATTCCTTGGCTTAAACAGAGCTTTGATTTACATAGGCGGTCTAACCCAATGGCTCCATCTCGTCTTGAAAGCCCATCGCGTACCTTTTGCTGACTCTGCCAATCTCATGTTCTAATGCATGGCATTTCTTTTAGGACAATAATTAAACTACTACTTAAAATGAATTAATTTAAGCTCCAAACTGAGACATTTATTTATCCCAGACATTGGAGATTATATTGATATAAATGAAATTTAGAAAGTTCATCTGTTAAAAGAGACACGTAAACTTAAACTTTAGAAACTATATGAATCTGTATCAGGGAGTAGATGTGGTCAGTGTTCTCTTTTGGGCCTAAATTATCCACTTAAGTGTAGGTAAACAGAAGACAAACTAAAACTTGCAGATTCTAGTTTTATACCCTTGGTTAAGTAAAATTTTCTGTTCTTCCTTTTCCTCACTTATAAATTCAGGATATCAACAGCAGCATCACAGGGTTGTTTAATATTAAGTAAGATAACAAGAGTAGAGATCCTTGCTCATAGTAAGGACTCAGTGAGTGGTACTTATTTTTGTTGTGATTATTTTATTTATAATCTTTACAGAGTTTTTCTAGAGGTGAAAATTAAAGGAAACAAACAAATGACAGAATGTCAGTTGTACTGGAAAATGCACTAAACTAAAATCAGAACATAGGGTGTTAGTTTTGACCCCAAGAAGAACTTACAGGTTCATTCAATGACTCTGTAGAAGTCAGTTAAACTGGGCTTTTTTTGTTTCCTGATTTGTAGAATAGGATGATGATATTTGAGCCCCCAGCTCAGTTAGTTGTGAGGATAGTAAAATAACATGTGGGAATTTATGTTGAGAAGTATCAATATCCATCATATTTAGTCTCAAATACAAAAATGCTTAGAATTGATGTGAAACCAGTTATATTATCAGTATTTTAAAATTATGGGGCTTCCCTGGTGGCACAGTGGTTGAGAGTCTGCCTGCCAATGCAAGGGACACGGGTTCGTGCCCCGGTCTGGGAAGATCCCACATGCCACGGAGCGGCTGGGCCCGTGGGCCATAGCCGCTGGGCCTGCGCGTCCGGAGCCTGTGCTCCGCAAGGGGAGAAGCCACAGCGGTGAGAGGCCCGTGTACTGCAAAAAAAAATGTAAAATTTAAATTTGTAATAATAAAATTATGAGAGCACCCAACCAGAAAAACAGAGCATTACTGTTGCAGCTTCCTGTGTGCCATGTTTCCATAACCCTCTCCTGGCTTGCCTCCAGAGATAAGAGGCATCATGATTTTGATTTTCTGCTTATTGTTATCTTGTGCATATATTTATTACCATGAATAATGCATTTAAAATTTTATTAAAATGATAACACACTTTGGGCATTCTCTGTGACTTTAAAAGGAACTGCTTTATTGTGATGTAATTCATGTAGTATAAATTCACCTATTTAAAGTGTATAATTCAATAGTTTTTAGTATAGTCAGACTTGTGCAACCATGGACACAAACTAATTTTAGAACATTTTAATCACTTCCCAAAGAACCCTGTACTCATTAACACTCACTCCCTATACCTCCTCAGAGCCCCTAGCCCTGTGCAATCACTAATCTATGTTCTGTGTGACTTGCTTTTTCACTCATTATTATGCTTATGAAATGTATCTATGTTGATGCAAGTAACATTAATTTATTTTCATTGTTGATTTTCTTTGCTTAATCTATCAACTACTGGGAGAGATGTATTAAAACCTCCACCGATTATGATTGATTTTTCAATTTTGAAGCCACATTATTAAGGACATACACATTTAGAATGATTAGATTCCTGGTGATTTGAAAGTTTTATTTTCATATAGTGATCAATATCTCTTGAAGTGCTTTTTGCTTTAAGCCCTCTTTTATTTGCTATTAATAGAGCTATATCAAAGTTTTTTCTGACTAATGTTTGCCTAAATATCTTTTTTACACTTTTACTTATGATTTAGGTGTGTTTCTTATAAAGAGTATATTGGCTGGTAGTTATTAGATTTTGAAAAACATATTTTTCTTTTGAGAGCATTTCAGGGTAGAGATTTAATCAACTTATAGATGTATACATATGGGTGTGTATGGATCTACATATATTTATCTTAGGTTTTCTAGCCTGGCTTATGTTGGCATACCTGGTCAGTAGGGACCATAATAAAAAGGTTTTTGGGGGGTTGATGTACTAGCCTTTTGCTGAGAATATTTTTATATCTCATCACAGCAGATGTCTAATCAAAGGAGAGCTAATGGTATTAGTTTAATTCATTTCCCAATTTAATCTCAAAATGGAAACCCTGAATATAAATGTTTCACAAACTGGAAAGCACATGATTTCTAGTGCTTCCTGTAAACCCTGGAACAGTACTAGGAAACAAATTTAAGTTGTCTAGGCAACTTTTTAGAGGCAAAATGTGTGGGTGCCAGAGGCCAAGTGTGTGTATTAATAATACAAACACGTTTGACTATAAATGCTATTTTAAGCTAAGGTTTCCAGACTTCTGAGCAAAACAGTTTGTGTAAACAAAAATGGAAGTTTCAGAAAGCAAGTGGGGATAAACACTCTTAAAATTAAGAATTGTATTCCAAAGAATTTTGAGTCCACATTGCTTCACTGAAGAATAATTACTACCAGCAAGAAAGTTCTAGAATCAGTCAGATCCAGGTTAGAGCCTGGAGCCATCTTTTATCACACTTTGGGCATTGTTGGCTTCTTTCCACATCTGTAAAATGGGGACAATAAGGATATTTATCCCATCAGTTTCACATTTTTATTTTTTTAAAAAAATACTCTTTCATTATTATTTTATTACTAAAATTTATAGGTTATTAACTCTATGCCAAACATGCTACTAAATGTTTGTCTTGAATTATTGGATTTCATCTCACCCAAATTCATGGGTATGTACCAGTACTGTCCCCATTATTCAGATGAAGCAGTAGAGCTAGGACTGAAACTCTAATTTCTTAAAGCTATGCAGTGCTATCTCATAGTACTATTGATATTATACCCTGGTTTTCTTCCTAATCCCATGAACTCTTTAATTATATCTCTTCTAATAGCTTCTCTTTTACTTGCTAACTATAGACATTTCTTAAACTCCCAGCCCTTTATCCTCTTTCTCCTTGTCTTATGATCTTATCTAAATCCATGTCTTCAGCATTCTCCTTTATTGTTCCTAGATTTACATCTCCAGACTTGAGGGCCCTACTGTATTTCAGATTCTTATTTTCAACTATCTGCTGAACAGAGCTACCTTGATGTCTTCATACACTTCGAAGTCATTATGTCAGATCCTAAACTCATCCTTCCTCACAAAACTACTCCTTCTTCTGGCTAGGATATTGCTATTCTAATTACTTGCGTATGAGACCTAAGAAACTTCTTAGACTTGTTCTTCTTGGAGAGTAACACTCAGCCATTTGTGAGCCCTCCTTTATTGCCACCACTAGTGCATCTCTCCTGTTTCTCCTCCACTTTCTAGTTCTGCATCTATTCTGGCTTATAACATCAATACCTGGGCTATCTTCAGTAGTTCTTGACTCATCTCCCTCATCTATTAGCTTCTCTTCTTTTGATCCAATCAATGTATAACTTCCAGATGGATTTATCCTAAAGCCCATCTCTAATCATTTAGAAGAAAATGAAAGAACAAAAGCAACCTGTGAACACTACGGGGTCCTTTTACCTACCTACCAACTTTAGATCAATATTTTACAAGGACTCTTTTAAACCATCAAGACCATTCATAATTTGAATCAAACTCATCTTTCTAGGCTAGTCTTCCACAAGCTCTTTTTGCAAGTAGCCCCACTCAGCTGGTAAACTAGACTATTTCCATTTCTTAAAAATATCTTGTTTTTTATTTAAAAAAATGTGTCACATGGTTTTCTAATTCTGCTCTCTCTCTTTTCCTTTCTTTATTACCTAGCCTTACCCAAATAAATATCTGACATTATTACCTCCTTTCTAATAGGAAGGTATACATCTTTTATGGAGTATAGTTCACTTAATTTGTTTTCTGTGGTCATGTCTTATCTATTAAATTGTGATGGAGAAGAGAACTAACATTTAATGAGGACTCCAATGGAGCAAGCACAGTATCTTCTCAAGAACTGTATGTGACAGCATTAATTTCATTCTACAGAAAGGGAGGCCCAGAAAGGTCTAGTGACCGTTGATGTTTTGAATTCTACTTTGAAAAAATTCTGATAAAATTTAATCTCCAGGCCAGGATTCCACGTATTGAAAGAAGAATGATTCCTTAGGTCTTGCCACAGCATGCTTGTTTCTTATTTGACTTTTCATCATGACGACATTTGCAGTGGTGAGACTGAACTGTGACTGATAACTTGCCTATTTCACTTTGTTCTAATTTTCCTAGCATTACTGTGGAGTGACTTCTTGCCCTTTCATATAACAATTCCAATTCAATGAGGAAAATTTTTACAGTTCTGTAAATATCACTTTGATATTTTATGTTTTGTAGGAAAGCACATTTACGTTGCCGTTCATAGCACAGTTTGAGGTTTTTAAATGCCAACTAGAGACATAGAAAAGAGACTTTTCCTGGAGAAAACACCAAGTCTCAAATTCAGCACTGAGAAATTTTCAGAATTCTTAGGTGTTACTGTGAAGAGTGAAGATGTTATTTGATGAACGAACATAGAGCTCCAGCTTGCTTATTTACTGGCTCACAGGAGAAAGGATGGGTCGACATTTGAATAAAAGAAGGAGGAGTGGTTCTGTACTTTACTTCCTTTATAATCTACATACAGGATCACCTGGAACATTAGACAGTAGGTAGGAATCAAAATAGAATCCCCTGGGAAATAGCCATTTCTATATATCTTGGTAAATTATCATGAATGGAAGTATATATTGCAGATGTGAACATTTTAGAGGTAGATCATAAGAGTCTATTTCATAATCTAGAAAGAACAAGTTCAGGAAAATTAAGTTTTTGCAACAAACATTTAGATACTCAGCATGGCTTAAGATTCTTCTCAAATTATTGTTGCAGTATAATCAGGCTAGTTGACATATTAATGATAAATTATACAAACAGCTTTTATCTATCACATGGAGATTGTTTCTATGGTATTTTTGGAATTTAAATGTCAGCAGTTGTGGTAGCTTTAAGGAAGCATGGGCTGTGGATGTCAGCATGGCAATATTGATAATTAAAGTCTCATCATAGTATAAGGTTTACTGTTCCTACCATCATTTAGGAAAAAAGTGAAATGATTTAATTTTCACTGTCACTGTTTTTCTATTCTTTATTGTTTTCCCCAAACAGCATAGCATATGATCCAAAAACACGAAATAAAGAGAACAAAAAACCCTGTTTAACTGGCTTGTTGCTGATATTTTGCCTTTTCTCAGAAAGCAGCCTTGATTAAGAACAACTCAAAGGCACTTTTGGTGAGCACTCTGTCCACGAATACAGACATCCCAATGTTAGCAATTTTATATGTTATAGTTGGTCCTGAGAGGAAAAACCCAGGGTGATATTTGTGTTCATTACATACTTATGAAAGAGTATGATCTAAAGCTAATAGAGTCATGAACCGTGTGAAGTTGACATGTCTTTGAATGAGATTATTTATCACTGTGCATTCACATGTGTGGTGAATCCGTTTTAAAACAAGAGAACCCCATAGAAAGACAAAGACATTATTGTTTTGAAGTTGTTAGCAGGTAAGTTGACAAGATTAGTGTGGAAATGTCTATCACTGGTCCTTTCCCATTCTTATTTTTTCCCTGTGTTATTTCATTCTCAACTGTGACTTCAACTATCACCTATACACTGATATTCCTAGAATGCCAACTAAGATTTCAAATCATTCTCTATCCTGAACTCCAAACTGCTATGTTCAGTTACAGGCATCCCTCATTTTATTGCACTTTATTTTAGTGCACTTCACAGATACTGTATTCTTTGAAATTAAAGATGGTGACAAATCTGCATTGTCAAATGATGGTTAGCATTTTTTAGCAATAGAGTATTTTTTAGTTAACATATGTACATTTTTTTAGACATAATGCTATTACACACTTAATAGACTATAGTATAGTATAAACATAACTTTTATATGCTTTTTGGAGAAACCAAAAATATTCACGTGACTCACTTTATTGAAATACTCACTCTATTGAGATTGTCTGGAACTGGATATCGCTAAGGTATGCCTGTACTGTATTGTATTAGTTATCTACTGCTGTGTAACAGATTACCCAAAACTTAAGGGCATAAAACAACAAACTTTAATTATCTCACATTTTCTGGGAGTCAGGCATCTGGGCCTAGCTTAGTGGGGTCTTCTGACTGAGGGTCTCACAGAAAACAAGGCTGCAAGCACTTGTAGGCCTTGACTCTGCACTCATCTAAAGGCTCAACTGAAGGCGGCTTTGCTTCCAAGAGCACTCTCATGATTGTTTCCAGGATTCACTTCCATGAAGCTGTTGACCTGAGGCCTCTCTCAGTGTTTTGCCCCATAGGCCTCTCCATTGGGCAGCTCACAGTTTGGCAGCTGGCTTCCCTCTGAGCAAGAGAGTGAGAGAGGAGCAAGCAACAAGCCAGCCTTATTAAAATATAATCTTGCAAGTGTCAACCCATCACTGTCACCATATTCTCTTCATTAGGAGTAAATCATTTGGTCCAGTCCCCCCTCAGGTGAAGGGATTACCCAAGGGCCTGAATACCAGGAAGTGGACATCCAGGGCCATCGTAGAGGTAGCCTACCACACGTATGAACCAAACATTTCTTTCCAGTGTATCACAGGTACTTGAAATTCAACATGTCCAGAAGTGACTTCATTGTTATTGCTCCTAAAACTGCTTCTCGGGCTTCCCTGGTGGCGCAGTGGTTGAGAGTCCGCCTGCCGATGCAGGAGACGCGGGTTCGTGCCCCGGTCTGGGAAGATCCCACATGCCGCAGAGCGGCTGGGCCCATGAGCCATGGCTGCTGAGCCTGCGCGTCCGGAGCCTGTGCTCCGCAACGGGAGAGGCCACAACAGTGAGAGGCCCGCGTACCACAAAAAAACAAAAAGAAAACCTGCTTCTCCTTCTGTGATCTCTATTTTGAATATAAGTCACAGATTGTGATCTATATAGTTTCTGTTCGTGTGTGTAGGTGTGTGTGTGTGCGCGCCTTTTGGTGTTCATGTTTATTAAAGTTTTTTTTAATTAATTCATTTTTTTTGACTGAAGGGCTGGTTGATGTAAGCTTATAGTATTAGTACAGAGATCCTGGAGCCAGAGTGTGAGAAGGGAGAACAGCCTAGGTGTGTAATTCCAGGAGACTTCATGCTCAGTGAATTTATGTTGAAAGATCAAATATCTATACTCTGTCTGGGCTGGCTTTTTTCCCCAGATGTGTGGCATGATGATATCTGACCTCCTTATTGATATTGCTTTCACTCTCATGTCTGGTGGAAGCCCACTGCCCTTCCACTAGGTGAGGCTTATAGAACCTGTCTGTCTAGCACACTGATGTGGAATTCTAGTGGGGAGAATGAACCAGGAAGAGTGGATCCAATTTGTACTAGGACGTTCTCTCAACTCCAGCTCTTATATTTTCAAACTATAGGGATCAAAATTGCCTCTTCTTGCTTCCTTCATTTCTTAAGCAAAGAAGTTATGACATCTTTTGAAACTAATTGCACTATAATATTGTAGTTATTTCTCATTAAGTTTTTGAAATATGGATAATATTTTCAAGTACTGATCCCTATTTTTATATTATATTACAAATTTCCTTTGGGATCTGGAATGGGTTGGAGGTGAGGTGAATTAGAAGTCTAGGTTCACCTGGCTATTTTACAGAGTTTTTTAAAAATTACTTTCTCTCTTGCCTTGACAACAAAAGGGATTTTATTTTATAATCTATTCTACTATAGGTTTAATAACACCTTGAAAAATTTTCCTGTCAAAAACTATTACTTTCAAGTTCCTCCTTCTTCAACCATTTACTTGTTCTTTCCAAAGAACTATAGTAGATTAGTGAAAACTAACGTTGCTTTATATCAGTAGATTGCATTTCAAAAAATACCTCTATGCCTATAACTTCCTTGCCATGGAGATAAAGTTAATTTAATTGTGTTATCTGTTGCTTTTTCTGGAAGCTTTCTGAGAGTTGGGGCATATCTTGGCAAGTCTCTGGTTCTCAGAAAGTTGCTACTTGTAAGGCCATGTACATTAACCATGTTTTCTACATATATACTTAAGGTTTTCCCAAAATTTTGGTTAGAGATGCAGTTTTTGTACATCTGCTAAAAGATTATTTGAGATGGGAATGGTCTGTAAATTTTTTTCAATAAATACCAAAATAGAGTTTATAGAGTGTTTGCTATTTCCTTGTCATTCTTGAGCACAAATTTGGTACCATAAAGGCCAAATGGTCCCAATGATTCCACCTTTCAATTTATTTAGAGAACAGTCTTTTCATAGATTGTATCTTACATAGCAAGTATCAGCTAGGGGTGCCTAAATGTTCACACTCGTCTTGCTATTCTTTATTATTTGTAAAAGTTTCTTTAGATAGTCAGAGCCACTCTTTTCATTTTTCTCCTATTAAATGCTTAACTTTTACTTTGGTATTCTCTTTTCTGAAACTGAATAAACATGTCATAGATATCAATTACATCAAGATCTTCATTTACTGCAAACCACTGCAAACATTGATTTTGCTTTTATGCCTCTAGTATATGTCTGGAAGAATTTGTCTATATTTCCTGGCTTGGCATTTCTGCCACTTCCTATACTTGTCAGTCGCCTGAGCCATTTAGTAGATTACTTTGCTGTCCCCATTTTTCTCAAGTACATCATCAACTTGCAACAGACAACCTTTGCAAGGCTAGTGTCAATCTGAGTGCTTTTGCTGTTCTGCATTCATCCTTTACCACATTATTACCAAAAAATATACAAATTATTTTTGCCAACATTTTATATTTTAGGGACAGCAGATAGGTTACATTTCTATTCATACTCTCTCTTTTCCTTCAGTGAGTACTTCTGTTTATTACAGGAACATTTCTGTGGCTTAGGTCAAACTTCAAGTGGGTTCTCAGCACTTCCAGGTAATATCCACAGTATTTCCCAGTCAATTCACTCTAACATTCTTAAAGTAGACTCAGCTGATGACTTTGCTTTTTATTTCACTGAGAATATGATATCAGTGAGAAGAAAACTTTATCCTCCTGCCAACAACTTTACCACATACATACCTATGTATCTGTATACTCTATGTTTCCTCCTGCTACAAAGCATCGAACAGTCCTATTCTTACTGAGGGCACTATACTTACATATTTGATCTCATTCAATTTCTTCTACTCAAGGACTTTTGCTCCTGCAAATATATTACCTCTTTTCTGCATCATCAAAATTTTCCTATTAAAGGACTATTCCCACTACCTTGCAAACACAATATAATATTTTCCATGCAAAACAAACAACATACACACAATTAATAGCGGGCTGGTTGCCCTCATTTTTCAGTCGTTCTAATTTTACTTCAGTTAGACATTAAAATTAAACATATTGCCAACACATATACATTAACAATGTCACTTAATGGAATATCATGGCCCCAACTTTTTTCTATGCACTGTATATAGAAATTCTAAACATAGATCATACTCTGTTAAAAGTTAAATATCAGATTGACCAAGAACACATTTATATTATTAGATTATCACCAAAAGGAAAATATATTTAAAATTCACAAAATTTCTAGATTCCTAAATCTAGGACTAGAGTTTGAGAAACATTTCAAAAGAGGGTGGGGAATTAACTCCAAAGCTTGGGTCAGCAACAAATCTGGATTTATTTGCCCTGAGTGCCCTTGAGCACATCTTTCTCATGGATATAGAGAAGAGAACTGCTCATGGATTTGCATATTCAGGATCTAGCCAAATGTTCTTATATATTTTCATTATCAATGTTCAGTATTAAAAATGACCCTTTTATACATCTTTAGGTTGTGATTGTCACTGACAAATATAATATAATCACTCAAATGGAATCAGACCTTGTGATCATTCCACTAAGTACAGCAGTTAGTGTGGTCTAATAGATAAAGCAGAGAAAACAAAGCACAACACTCAGGAGGCTGAGTGCATCCAGGCTTTATGTTCTTTGCAAAATTGTTTTTGTCCTTTACAAAATTGTTTTCCTTCTCTACAGATTGACAGCGTTCGATTAGATGATCCATATGCTCTTTTTCACTCTGAAACTCAAGGAATATTTCTTTTGGCCAACAATATTTAAAACTAACCTTTTATTTTCAGCTCTCTAGTTACATTTCAGAACACCATTATAAGTGCTTAATATGGATCATGTAAAATTTAATCCTCACAACAACCCTTTGAATTTTGGTACAATTAATATCGCAGATAAAGACACTGACAATTAAAAAGCTAATTAAAATGCTCAGAGGATCTCAGTTGGTAAGCGGTGGAGCTTACCTTGCCATCTGACACAAAAGCTGAGATCTCTTAACCATCTCACAAGCCTACCTCTCCCAAAGAGTGGGCAGAATTGTAGAGTGAATTATAATATAAGTAGAATGAAATACTGTTTAATGAATATCTGTGGTGGGATTAAATTTTGAGACTTTATAAACCTGGTAATTTCCTTACTCTTACTCATAAGAGGCAAGCATTTCTTCAGGGCAATGATTATGTAGACTATAGAGAACAATGAGCCAGATTTTTGGCTTTTGAATATCTAAATTGACTTTCTAAACTATAGTGAGTTAATTAGTTTTTGAGTCAGACTTGTGATATTTAAGAGCCAGGATTTTAAACTTTTAAATAGTTAGGATCCTAGGAGTATTGAAATGAAGTTCATGTCTTTATCAATGGATTTAAAAGGGCATGAGAACAAGTCTACATCTTACTCAGAAATTAGGAGGTACAGTAGCCTAGACAGAGAAGAAGAATCAGGAAGGAAGGAAGGGAGCTAGAGCTGAGGAAAAGGGATCTATGACCTATTCTCCTGGGTCTGAAAATATTGGGGAAGGAGCAAGTGATAGAAGCCCCAAATAACCCTTCTAGGGAACTAGAGAGTAGTGGAGATGTAGGTTGATATTTTTGGCTGGAACCCTGGGAGTGTCAGCCTCTCAGAAGATCCTCATGGAATGGTGATATCTATGAAATAGATATCTAGAGTGAATATGCCTCCATAGAAGAACCAGGGGGTTGGAGGCAAACTCCACAAATTTCTGAACTTGTGTCAACATGGAAGAACACTTCATTATTCCTGTGCCGTCACAGAGTGTGTGGAAGTTAGGTAAGAGGGACTTTAATTTGGGGGTAGGCTCAAGTTTAGGATAAGGAGAATGCAGAGTGAAAGGGCATCAAATAGAGGGACCGGGAAAGGTGGATGGTGATAACCTGATGTCAGAAGAAATACAGAACTATCAGTCAATATGGAGGAGGTTATAGAATAACAAGTAACTGACTTCCCAATTACCATGTATGTACCCAAGGAAGTTAAATGTGTTTCAGAGAAAAGAGGAAGGGGTGTCAGATCCTGAAGTGACTGCATCCATCTTGAACTGACTGAAAACATTTTGGCAATTGAATTAAATCTATTATGTTTGAGAAACTGACTAGGAAAAACTGGAGTTAACTGAGTTTTCTATCATCATGTGGAAGAAGGGCTTGAAATAGAAACCGAGTACAGTTTGGAAAATATAAAGCAGTTAAATATTTCCTGTATTTTCAGATAAGTAGACTAACAACATCATAGTAAAGAAGGAAGATTATATTGAGAAATTAGGGAAAATTTCTCAGAGGATTTGGGTTCTGAATTGAGCCTTGAAATGTGAGTAGCATTATTAGACAAAAAAATATGGGAGAGAGGCAGGGGTGGAAACTGTATACCAGCTGCAGACAATATGAACAAAGAAGGCACATAGCTGCGAAAATTGTTGTCTTCAGGGACCAGTGTGACTAGAGCATAGGGCTGTTGGAGGGCATAGCATGATATATAAAAAGAAAAGTTGTTTTATCATGAATGGAAAAGAACACTATTCTTATGAGTTTGGATATTTTCCTACCTGCAGACAATGAGAGGCTGTTGAAAGATTTTGAGCAGGGAAGAGATATAAATTGCTTGCATTTTCATAAGTTACTCTTCTAAGTACTATGCTGGTTTATCCAACTTCCTACTTGACATTCCCACTTGGATGTCTCACAGACAGGTAAACTAAACCAGTTTAAGGGTAAATTCTTGACTTCCTTCCATATCTTCTCTTTCGGGCTTCTCTATTCCAGGAAATGACACTTCCTTTCCTTTATATGTTCATGCCACAATGCCCTTGCTCCATTTACCCCTCTATATTTAGCTTTTTTTTTCTACTGTGTCAACATTACTAGCAAAACAAATTTCAAATATGCACACTTATCTTCATCTTCCCTGCCTTCACTTCTAGTCCAAGTCACCAGCTCTCCTCATCTGGATCCTTGCAGTTGACTCTAACCTACTTTTCTCCATCTTCCACTCTTGCCTCTTTCAATCCATTTTTCCCATTATAGCAAGAAAAACATTTCTAAAGCCAAAGTAAGCTCATGCATGCTCTGCTTAAATTCCTTCAGTCTCTCCTTATGACCCTTAGAAAAAATCTCAAATCAACATTACCAACAGGCCCTGTGTTATATGCCCCTTGCGTACCTTTCCAGTGGCATCTCTTGCCTCTCCTTACTTTACCCGTTAATCTTCAGCTATACTGACTTTCTTCCAGTTGCTGAAATGAATTAAGCTCTTTCCTAGCTGATGGTATTTTCACATATTCCTCTCTTCCAACTCTCTTTCTGGTAACTTTAAACATCCTTTGGTTTCAATTAATATCATTCCTAGAGAATTCTGCTTTGAATCGCAATTCAAATTAAGACCTTGCTTTAACGTTCATCACATCATTTCCTTTTTTACATCACAGCTTATACTTATATATTAATTTATTTGTTGATTTGTTTAATGTTTGGCTCCCCTGGTAGATTATAAACTCCATAATCATATCTATTCTGTTTTTTGATCAGTCACTAGCTGCTATCCCAAGCATTGGCACAAGTAGGTTCTTCTTAAAACCTGATGAATAAGTGAATAAAGGAATGACAGTCAATGATGTGAAAGCCAGGTATCAAGTTTGAAGAAAGAAAATCTGTTTAAAAAACTTGGTAATAAAAAATAGTGAAAGTTGGAATTTGGTGCAATTGTATGCTATAGAAAAACAAGATAAAAATTTATCATTTTCATTTCATGAGGTAGGTGGTCCTAGACAAATACAGTGGCTCCACACTCATCAGATTCCTAGCTGCCATGTATTTTACTGACCTGCTTTCCCAAGCATGACACTATCTGAACCAAGATGGACACACAAATTCTACCAACAGGGCTACATCCCAGGCAGTAGAGAAATGGAAGGGGAGGCAAAGGGCATGCACCCTCTCTTTAAGGTTTTCCAGAACTTCCACAGAACACTTCTCTTTACATTGTGTCGGACAAATATTAAGTGGTCATAACTAGTTTCAAAGGCTCTAGGAGTATGTTTTCCCAGAAACGATTGGGGTTCTGTTATCAAGAAAGAAGGAGAGAATGAGAGTGTTGGTGTGGACTATGAGCAGTCTCCGCCATATGGTGGTTATAATGAAAACAGAGAGAGTAGAACAAACATGAGCCACCTTTTAGAAGTCTTGAGCACTCAGTTCTGATTAGATGAGCTCCACTATATCTCATTTTATAAATGAAAAAATGAGGTCAGTTAGAATGAATATCTGTATCTACACACTTTCTTACTTCCTGTCACCCTAATAACATAAGGCTCATTCTGGTCAACAAATGATTTCATTTATGTTGACATTTTCAACAAATTTCATTTGAACTAAAACTTAATGAGGAATTCACAAAACATCCTCAAAATGCTTAAGCAGTTTGCACAGTGTAAATATTTAAGACAAATATATCCAAATATATCAACACTGACTGCCTCATCTGTCTCATAGATAAATCCAAACATATCAATGGGGGCAGTGAAAAGTCAGCTATCTTTGCTCAGATGTTGTTTAGCATATCCCCAGATGCAGCGGAAAACATTTTGGGGGTGTTCTTTCCTTTCGGTTAATCCTTTTTATCATTGTATAATGTTTCAAAATTTGGAGATACAATCCTGCTAATAGAAAATGTGCCTAATTAAAATCTCATCCACATAAACACGTTTTGCTCACAAAACAAATTTTTAAAGTAAGATGAAAGGCTGAAATATCATCTACTATTTGTGTGTTTTGTTATACCTTATTACAATTAAATAGCATTCTGTGCTTACAAAATATCTGTACAATGTGTAGAGGTTTATCTTCTGATCATGTCCTTTGTTTTTCCTTTTGGGCAAATTTGGAACTTTTGGTTTAGTAATAACTTCTCATCTCAAGTAGAAGCTTTTGTCAAAATTCTATCACATTGATGTACAGTAATGTAGTAACATAATCCATATTCATATAGACATAAAACCATGACAACATTAAAAATAAACCAAATAACAATCAATTATGGAGTATTTATAGAAGTGTAGGCAGTGACCTTGGTACTTGACATGCATTATCTACTTGAAAATGATCGGTGATCATTTTCACATTTCATTGATGAGGAAACTAAATTAAAGCTATTAAGCATTATATCCAAGAATATAAAGCTCACCGAATCAAACCAAGTCTCTGTGACTCAGGTCTTATCCCATTCTAGACTGTGTGCATATCTGCCTGCCTTCCCCTTAATCTTGATGGACATTTGTCTTGATGGACATTACATTAATTAAAAAACCCAGAAAATATATCTAAGGATATCTGGCTAATTTTTTTTTCGCTTTTATGGAAGGTGTGGGTTCACACCTTATCAAAAGTTTTTCACTTGAGGTCATTGACCCTAGTGGGTTCCAGAATATGCTTTGTGCCTATGAACTTCCTGAAATTCTAAACATTTATTTAGGGAGAATGTTTATAGCCTTCATCAGATTCTTACAAGGATCTTTGATTACTAAACACCTAAAACTCTAAAAAATCAATAAATATTCATGAATGATCAACATGACAAGCTGGTAAGAAACATGTTCATATATTCCTTTGAAACACGGCACTGCTCTTTTTAAGAAACTTGAGTGGGTGAGCGGGTGAGACTTGTTGAAATATATCCACTACTTTAAATTACTATCGGAGAAAGGTCAAGTCAGTATTCACTAGAAGCCTGTTGCTCCATTGGGTGGTTCTGGAGTGTGTGGTAAGAACACAGAGGTGTGAGGATTGAATTCTACTTGGATTCAGAACCTTCCCTCTCTGACTTTTGGTTAAGTGTCTTAATAATTCTTTCCTCAGTTAAAAAAAAAAATTTGGATGATGGTATAAGCCCTGTCTAAGCAATTGCAAATGAGATAATATATATAACAAACAAACAAACACAATTATCATTACCAGCAAATTGAATTTCTGAACTTCCCTACTTCATTCTAGGTTTTATAATGACAGAGTAAGCAAGTCATTTTACTGATCTGGGACCTCAGTTCCTCTTAGGAAAATAAGAATCCTCTCCTCTGCTCTGCTTCCCAAAAGCAATGTTTGAATAACAATAACAATAAAGTGATATTTAAAGGCTATTTCTTCAGTGAAGCCGGCCCATCTGAAATAGTATCGAGTTCATTAATGCAACAATGAACTAGATGCCTAAACTAGATGCTTTTTAACTAGATGCTTAAACTAGAACTGGAATTGGAGTAGTAAACTAGATGCACTGAGTACTTTTAATTCAATAGTTAAATAAGTTAAATAATTAGTTCAATAAATTTGCGTAATTCAATAATCCCTTCTTCCTTGATCATGATCCATTCTTCACCATCCGAAGTTATATACGTTATCCATTTATTTCTTTGCCTGTTGTTTCTCTGCCCCACTACAATGGAAAATCTATGAAGTCAGGGAATTTTTTGGTATCAGCAGTGTCTAGAATAGTGCCTGGAACACAGTAGGCATGTATGGATGTTGGATAATTTACATGAACAAAATGCTTTGATACAATGAAGGAAAAATATTATCACTTACATTAAAAATTTTATTGCAATTACCTCTTCCCTTATTTCTCTGTTATTTAATTATTTTTCTCCTGTGGGCCTTTCCTTTCTTCCCAACTGTTAATGAGTGCTCCCTTAATTTCTTATTAGTTGCACCACAAATCTCCTCTTTCATCTCTTTTGGGCACTGTCACGTCACTGCTGCAAACATGATGCAGGAGCCAGAGCTGCGTGGTGACAATGGCTCAAGCTCTGTGGTCAGTCACGTGTGAGCTCCTGACTCAGCCACTAACTAGCTGTGTGTCCTGGGAAAACTTGATTAACGTTTTTAAGCCTTATTCTTTTCTAACCTGTAAAATTTATTTTTCAGTTTAGAATAGAGCAAGAGAAAGAATATAGGAAAAAGGGAATCACAAAACTTACCTTGGCTAGACAGTGGAGATTAGAAAATCATAAAAAGGAGTGTTCATAGACTAACCTTGATGACAATTGGCAAAAGGAGTGAATTTTAAAGTCATGGCATGGATCTCAGGTTTAAGTTTCAGCAGCAGCCTTTATAACAGAAAAAAGCTGTTATATCCATTAGTAACTACATCAATAAGCCCTTCTGTGGTTGTTCTTACTATTTGGACTTTAACAAATGCCTTAAATATGTGTGTTCTTCAGGGAACGTTTGACTACATTCTGAAGCACCTCGGGAGCTCCTACGTGGGCAGACACAGATTGCTGGGGCCAGATGGGCCTGTGGACTTTAAGTATAGTGGCATACTAACACACCTTCTCAGACTAGTTCTTCCATCCAAAAACTCCTACTTGGTGCATATTCCTCCTTTAAACCGCAGCACATAGATCATTCCATGCTGAGAGCTCTAAACTTACTCAATAGGAAGGTGAAGATATGTGGGATAATTCTGGGAGAAAATCAAGTTATTATAGATGCTATTTTAGTAAACAACTTTGATGGGAACAGAAAGTCCAAAAGTCAACTGTGTGCCAAGGTGGAGTTAATTTCTCACTTTTGAATACCAATTAAACATATCTTATTGAAGTCTTTTGGGATGATGGGTCCTAAAATGGTGGAGGCGTGTGGAGGGGTAGAATGAAAAAGGGTTAGGAAAATGTTACTGGATGAGTCTGTGAAAATGATCTTCCCACAGGAGTTGTGATGTGATGCCCATTTTCCCATGACTTCACAGATTTTAACAGGACTGATGACAAAAGAAAATGGTCTTTCTTTTTTATTTTTTGACCTATTTTGCTATCATGATGTTTACACTTGGGCCTTGATTCAGTTGGTCTTAATGGAAAACAATTTAAGAAGCAATGAAGTTAAGTTGTTTGCTTATTAGGGCAAAAAGGATGCTGCACTTATCTGCATACATATTTATACCTGTATAGGTAATTTGTCTCAAAATGATAGTAAAATTGTAATTGGTTTGGATTGCCAAAATTTAAGTCTATGCCATTTTTGTCATAGAGGGGTGGAAAAAGGCTGCAAGGTCTGTTGAAATATGAGAGTATACCAGTTAATTTGGATGCACTGCCCATTTCTTCTCATCATTTGTATACATTAATGGTGTATACAAACACCTGTGACTCTTGTCTCTCTCAGTTTTTTGTGGGACAAGCTTGAATTGCCTTGTTGTTAACAATTCCAGGAGTAGATCTTAACCAATGCTGGACAGGAGTTGGTGGATAAATACCCCAGCATTCTTTCCCCTTGGGTGGGATAACTATGAAGCTTACATTATTGGGTCTCCCAGAAGTCCCCAACAGGACTGAGCCCTAGCTGTGCAGCACACTGTGATAATCGGCTCATTGACAATCTACTCATTACACACTCCGTATAAACTTCCTTTCCTGTCTCACTCCTCTACCCCAGTACTTATGCTTCCTGGGATCACTTATCAAATAAACTATTGATATTTCACTCAAATAATTATCTTTAGCTCTCCCTCCAGAGGGATCCTAACTGAAGACATGGAGTCATAAAAAATGCAGAAGCGTTGTGGGTAGGATTTCAGAAAGAGTAACTTACGGATAAGGGTAGACCATTTCATTTGTTCATTTATTCATTCATTCACTTCCTCATTCATCATTTACTTGATAAGAGTCTGTAATGTTACCATAATTAAGGTAGACCTTGTAATGACTAATAAATACTTCACTCCCATTCAAAGGAAGCTCACGGTTAACAAAATATCTGGCCTTTGAAGGCTTTAAAAGGCTGACACTATTACAATTTTTTCCCCTGTGCTAGGAGCCAAACTCTAAATTGACAAGATGGAATAAGGGGGATTGGCTAATTCTTCCTTTACAAATAATGGAGGTTTTAAACATAAGCACAGGGCAGAGCTAAAACAGGACCCTGTCTGTGTAGACTACCATTTTTGTTTCGTATGCAAAGGGAAATCATTGCCATATGGACTCTCTACACCCAGCTCATAAGGGTGGCATTAGTAAATTCTTTTTTTGTGGATTTCCTGGATTTAAGATGCTCCATGAGTACAAGGCGTTATGTTCTCAAGTCTTACTATATTTTTTCCGTAAAAAATCACACAGGTTTTGTTTAAACTGGCATGTAGGAGGTTTTAGAAAACACATTTTATTCCCACTCTCTTGTTCTGTTCCCTCAGTACCATCTGGTATAAGGGAGTGCCTCCTTAATTGACACTAATGACTGGGAGATCCATTGCAAATTACTGAATTTTGCAGATTAGCAAACATGATTATAAAAATCAAGGAGTCTGCATTGAACTAATGTACTTTGTTGAGAACTAAGAAAAAAATTTAAACACATTATTAGAGCTTAATCTTCTAATATAAATAGATACTTTATAGGGGTTGACTGGGCCATTAGGGAACACAGGAACATAATGTTCTGTGGAAGAATCAGTTGCAATCTGAAAAGAAAATGTCCTCATGCTTTATGCTTTTTCTGAACGTTACCAATATTCACACTACACATGAACTAAGAGTAAATTAGGTCGTCCCATAAGAATCTTAGAGGTCATCTTGTACAATTTGTTCTGATGTACGAAATGCACAGAGATTATTTGTGCATGTGTGTCTCTTTATGTTGTGCCTTACTGCTTTATAATAACACTGCTTATGTTAATGGAAATTTTATGGTTTGTAAACATTTTAAATGTCAGCTGTTGAGGTTCTTAATGCTTATTATTCCAATTCCCATTTCTGTGTTAGCCTTGCTCTTTATCGGGCAATAAAATCTCTCGCTTCCTCCCACACACCAGTGTAAATAGTTTAACACACACAACCCATATTGCATACAACTTTCTTAGGCCCAGCTGTGTGTGCCTTCTGCATCCTTCAGGAATTCAATCAACAAGAGGGGTAAGGGGAGAAGGAAGGGAGGAGGAGAGAGAATGAATACAGAGGAGACAGTCACAGCATAGATAAGTTAGAGATTTTTTTTCTACCTTTAAGTATTGTCCTAAACAATACTGTGTATTATGAAGTAATAGTATTGCCAGCTTCTTTTCAAATAAGAAACTCTTTGAGATCATGTTGAAGTTAGGTGTGGAATTTTGAGCTCCAGAGGTTGTTGCTCTGACTGAGCTACTTTTCTGATCTCAAGGAATCTAGGATGAAAAAGGCCCAGTGCCATTTACATCACTGTGATATAGTCAAAAGCCATAGGAGGAGCATGCCCAGGAGAGGTAGTCAAGAAGTCACCCCATGTTCCCTCTCCAGCTGGGAACTACACTATGAAACATCCTGCCTTGTGTGTGATATGAAGTTAACACTTCTGAAACTAGAAGCAAGAGGAACAAAGGATGTACATCTGACTGTGTGAATTAAGAGAAATAATGTCATTTAAACAAATAAGAACTTACTTAAGCCATTACTTATTTTTCTTAGTCTAGATTTCTTCTAGTAGAAACTCTTAATCCACATTTGATTTTTTAAAATAAGCTATCTTTAAAAATTAAAATTAAAAAGTATAAAAGCAATTTAAAAACTTTATTATGGTATGTTTATGATTCAATTAACAATATATTAAACTTACTGCAAGAAAAAAATTAAGATAGAATGCACATGCATGGCACAGTTTTACCTTTGTTTTTCCTTACTGAATCTTTTGTAATCAGGTTCTGCTGAACTTTCTCATTTCTCACTGAGCAAGCTGGAAAAGATTAGAAGAGATTATTTTAGTCTTAGGTATTATGTGGATTTAGCTTTTCCCCCCTTCATTGTAATTCTTTAGAATACTTTCTCTAATGTTGTATTCTCTTTTCTGTTTTAAACACCGTTTTTAACAATTTTAAACACTGTCAACATTTTTGTTTGAAAGCTGTTCAGTAGTGAGAAAGTCATGAAACTTGACTCAAAGTATTTTAGATTATGAAATGTAAGTGACTTAATCACTGAACGAATTATGCTTTTAATAACTAAAACATCAGAGATCAAATGTATATGCTTAGATTTATTTAAATTAATCCAGGGAAATTTTTGATAAAAATGCATCATTCATTTATGCTCCTTAAAAACAAACAAAATAAAGCAAAAGATAATTTTTGAGCGCTTCATTTGTGCACATCTCTACAACAGTAGGAAAAAAATCAATCTGCATATGAATGGCTAGAATAATTAATGTTTTCCTATGGTTTTCTAGCACAAAATGTATCTAGTTCATGACGTCGTGACTTTTTTTTTTTTTTGAGTTTATATTGGTTCACCCCACTGAAAGAATTGAGAAAAACACAATACAAAAGAGGGGTTAATTGCCTAAGCTTGCATGAGTAATGCCTGACAGCCTGTGGTAACACTGAATTAATTGAATAGGAAACCAACTAAGAGTTGGGTGATGCAGGCTTAAATAACTATGGTGGATAAGGATGTATAGCATATTTTCAGGAAAGAAAAAGGAATCAGTGATGCACCAATCAATACAAGGAAAAGTAAAAGACGTGGTGAATGGAGAGAAGCTCTAACCTCTTTTCCTAAGGAAAACGTTCTCTTGTTATGAATAGATAAGTTGGTAAAGGAAGGAGCTGATGTTGAGTCTTGTCTTGGTATTCCTGTCTGTCACCGCTACGGTTGAAAAACAGTCATTTCTAAGACCTTGAGAGGTATACCCCAGCAGTCACCATAATGTTTACCCAGGGAGTTGGGCCCAACAAGTCCAGCAACCAAATTGGCTTAAAAACATTTCATCTCGAAAGGTCCCTGTCATGTTCAAAAAGAGCAAATCATCTTTAATCTACTGTTTAAATTGAAAGTGAAAGACAGTAGACATTAACCTGAGATCTCCACTCCAGTCACATTGCAAAATTGCATTAAAATGCCCCGGGTAGAATGACAGTCTATAATAACACTCTGTGCTGCTGCTCTAAAATATTAATCATTCTCTTTGTAGGCCTGGAAGATGGTATGCCAGTGAAAAAATATTATAACAAAAGCAGATGGTAATAGGGACCTTCCCCTTGAGCCTTAGGAAATGTTCTAAGCAATGAGGAAAAATATTCAGACCAGAAAAAGACCCTAATTATTGTATAATCAGATTCCTCTGTACTTAGGCAACACGCATTGCTTCTATCTCACCCAGATTCTCTAATGTAAGTATATATTATTCCCATTTCAAAGATAAAAACACTAAGACACATTTCTTTTTGCCATGGCTTGATACATTAACATTCTTAGTAAAACAGAGCCAAAGTTGAAAAGAAGATGGACTAAATCACCAAGGAAGACTCAGAAATTAATTTCTGAGGCAGGTTAATAACACTGAGCTCTTCAGTCTTAGTCTTTTGCTTATTCTGTCACTTCCTACCGCTTCTTTCTTTTAATCAGTCATGAATCCTTCTAAAAGGATTGTGTTCCGGTTAAAGATGTTCGCTTAAACAGCGTTGTTTCTGAAACCATGTGGGCATAAAATTGAGTCACGGTACAAGGTGAGGCACAGGCTCTCATGGTGTCCAGGGGCAAAGGACCCGGGCACTTTGTGGGCTGTTGTGAGGCTCACTGGAGTCACAGTCTGCTTTACCAACTTAAGCAGCTTCTAGCGTTTGCAGTATCAGCCACTTGGACTATTGCCGTCCATTCGGCATCTTCCAACACTCTCAAATCACTCCTGAGACAAAGGTAGAGAAGGAGTCCTAAGAGAAGAGGAAGAAGCTTAACAGCACGTCACTTGAGTTCCTGGGCCTTCTCTAGCTTTGCGCCCTAATTTGTAACGACCAATTGTTACCTACCCTTTCAAGCAGGGCTCCAACAAGGGCCCTCCTGCCCGGTGTCACTCTCGCCAATAGACAGAGTTCGGTTCAGAAGCAAAGGACAGCGTTTTTCTTTGATCAGAGGATGGAGAGGTGCGAGCTCACGCTCCAGAGCACATGCTGTACCCTCAGGCAGAGCTGCTTTCCCGGGTTCTCCTCCGTGGGGAGGGGGTGGAGCTCCCGGCGGGCACAGTCTCGCTGCTCACAGCGCCGGCGCCTGCGCGCAGAGCTGACGCAGCGTCGCTGTGCACAGCCGGCCGCCGCCATCTTGGCTTGTGGTGGTGTGCGCAGCGCTTCTCCACACAGGAGCCGAGGTGTGTCCCCGCGGCGGTTCTGCGCCGGGAAAGCCAGTCCGACGAGGCAGGTGCAAGGCCTCTGCACACGGCCCCCTACAGGCAAGTGAAACTGGACTAAGGACAAAACAAGAGGTCAGACCTTATTTTATCATTTAGATTCCGTCTTGTTTTTCCCGGAGACCTCAGTGGGCTTTGCCAGGAACATAGGCTCCAAACTTCCAGCTGCTTGTGGTGTCGAAGCAAGAATGTGGGCTGTAGTTTCACTGAAGTGGTTGCCCTCGACAATTTTCTTAACCTCTCTGAGACTTACTTGCTTTATATGTGTTTTGACACGTACTATAAAACCCAGTTCGCAAGGTTGCTTTGAGGACTTCATATTAATGCTCCTGGCACAGCCCCCCAGAGTGTGGAGCTCACTAAATGTTTGTTCTTTGTTTGCAATAACTGTACCTGAGTCTGAACGTTTGTGGTGGTGGCAGAGACTGTTCGTTTTCAGACAAAATCTCCAGCTCCCAGAAAATTGCCTAGAACGTGACAGGAACTCAGGAGATAAGAGGTCTCATTTCGTAGCCTCGCCTCATGCACAGCGCTCCACGCACACTGCCCTTTCCTCTTTCCCTTGAATCTTTCAAGATCCTTGCCACATCTTTTGCATTTTACAGCTGCTCTTTTCTTTTCCACAGCAGTTCCACAGCTCTAGATACTGTGGCCTCCTCTTTGTTATTTGGGTGCCAGCTTAACTGCCTAACTCCTCGGTGAAGCCTTCCCAGTTATATTTATATACAAACAGCTTTCCTCTAAGTGAGGAGTCCCCTCCAGGTCCACACCTTCTGTGTGATCTTTCAGACCTAACCACAGACCATAACAAGGGTGGGGTGACAGTGGAACAGTCGCCCTCTGCACACCACAAGTGCATTGCAGTTTTCTGGAGGGAGTTGCAGACAGGAGTCAGCCCCTCCCTCCCCCCCGACCAGGTCAAGCACGCTCATACTCTCATCTGTGTGTTCCTAGCCCAGGCTTCTCCATTCTAAGGTCTCTTTCTTGGGGACCTTGGCTGAGGCACATGTACTTTGACACAGCATCTTTCTCCTCCTAGCCCTTCCCCCTCTACCTTCTCCCAGCCCATGGATCTAGAAAGAGAAAGAAGCATTTCTGTATGGGCTCCTCTTCAGTGAGATGATTCCCTCATCTGTGCTTCATCCATCTGACACTCACCCTGTGCTTTCTGTGGGGAAAAATGGAACATTGGTAAATTGATGCTTCTTTTTGCCTCTTGCTTGCACTGTTTCAGTGGGTGAATAAAGGCTTGATTGTTATTTTATGTTTGCTTCATTGCCCATGAGCAGTTGACACTAAGAACTTATCAATATTTGAAATTATCTTGTTTGTTTATTGGTCTTGTTTACTGCCTCCATTTCCTGACTTGAATGCAAGCTCCACGATTCTAGGGACTCTGTGTGCTCTGTCTACTGCTACATCTGCAGTACCCAGACGGGTACCTGGCATATATTAGGTCTTCAGTGGAAATATGAACACTGAATACATGGCATACATACCTGGTAAACTCTACTTCATCTGGGCTCTTCCCAGCAGGCAGATCTGTGTGCACCATGCTTCTCACAAGGATAGGAATAAGATTCAGGCTGTTAATGCCAGTTCTCTGGTCTTCTTCATTTTCCTGATATGATCAATATTATACAGTAAATATACTCCACCTGCCTAGTTTTTTCATCCACTGCATCTTGTAAGACAACTTCAAACAACATTCTTTATAACATACAGTGGTCTACACTTACAGTTTCCATTGCCTTGTCTGCTACTGATGACTGGCTGGGACATTACTCAGTTGCTTATTAATTGTTGTTTCTTTTATTAAATAACCCATCTCTATAGGTCTTTCCTCTCCCATGTCCAGGGAATCTTACACTTGACCCATTTCACTTGTTACAACAAATGCTAAACTCTTAAGACAGAAGTCAGAAAATTATTGACAATGGGTCAAATCCAGCAAGTAGCCTGTTTTTCTATAGTTCTGGAGCTAAGAGTGGATTTTACATTTTCTAAAGGGTTGTTTAAATAAAAGTGATCAGGGATAGAGACAGTATTTGGCTAATAAAGCCTAAAATATTTACGTTCTGTCTGGCCCTTTGGAGGAAGAGATTGCTGAACCCTGCTCTAAAAGATATCCAGCCAGCCGGAATGGTAGCACCCACAGATCTACTTGCTATCAGCCAAAAGGCTGCACCAATATGGCTAGCTAGCCTTCAAAGAAGGCTATTTACGTAATTATTAGAGAAATTAGCTCTTCTGTCTTTGGCTTCTGTACCAGGAATTTAATCTTTTCAAAGTGACTTCCTTATATAAATCTGAGGACAAAGTTTCAGTTGCCACTTCAAATAGTAAGCCAACCCTACTATTTATCTGTTCTTCTAATTACAGCAGAGCTTAAGGCCTCCTTTGCACTTGATAGTACAGTGTTTGTCACTTTTGCTCTCTGCCCCTAGGTGCTGGTGGCAATTATTTGCAGCAGTTTACTATGGAGTATAGAAGATCATTAATAAAATAGAAAGTGCTAAGTTTCTAAATTTATGCTGGCAAATAAAAGAAGGGTGGGCCAAGGTGGGAAGCCAAGGGGATTATAAAAGTGAGAAAGACAATTTGCCAAGATTCATCCATCAGGAATATAAAACTGTGTAGACCTCCACTAAGTTTTCTGTTGTTTTGATGAAAATGCCTGAAAAAAAAGAGTTGACTGCATTTGGAAGGCATAGAATCGTCCTTTTGGCTGCAAAGAGCAGTTACCTTCATATATTGTTTACCAAGCATTGTTCTAGGTACTAAGATGAAACGGTGAACAGAATAATGTTCACACCTTGACACATCATTTTAGTGTGGGAGGCTGGCACATGTTAGGTGATGGTAAGTGTTACGGTGGTAAATAAAATAGAGTAAGGGAGATAGGAAGAGTCAAAGAGGGAATGTTGCTATTTTACGTGGAGAGTTTAAGGAAAGCCTGGCTGATGAGATGACAGTAGAGTAGAGAGAGGAAGGAAGTATGAGCATTGATATTGGGACAGGAGCATTTTATGGAGAAGGAACTGCAAAAAGCCAAGATATCAAGGTGGAAGCATGGTCTGTTCAAAGAATAGCAAGGAAGTTAATGCAACCAAGTAGTTAATGCAACCAAGTAGTTAATGCAACCAAGTGGAGAAGGTGAGGTCAGAGAAGTGGCAGGGAACCAGATGTAGAGGATGTTTTTGACTTTTATTCTGAATGAGACAGGAAGTGATTGCAGGCTTTTAGCATAGGATTAAAATAATATGATTTAGACTTTAAAAGGGTAGTTGGGACTTTTCTCTATGGAGAATAAATTTGAAGGCAGGGAGTTGGGAGAGCAATAGCCAGGACATGGAAGCAACCTAAGTGTCCATAGACAGATGAATAGATAAAGAAGATGTGGCTCATATATACAATGGAATATTACTCAGCCATAAAAGGAAACAAAATTGAGTTATTTGTAGTGAGGTGGATGGACCTAGAGTCTGTCATACAGAGTGAAGTAAGTGAGAAAGAGAAAAACAAATATCATATGGTAACACATATATATGGAATCTAGAAAAAAAATGGTTCTGAAGAACCTAGGAGCAGGACAGGAATAAAGATGCAGACGTAGAGAATGGACTTGAGGACATGGGGAGGGGGAAGGGGAAGCTGGGACGAAGTGAGAGAGTGGCATGGACATATATACACTACCAAATGTAAAATAGATAGCTAGTGGGAAGCAGCCGCATAGCACAGGGATATCAGCTCGGTGCTTTGTCACTACCTAGAGGGGTGGGATAGGGAGGGTGGGAGACGCAAGAGGGAGGGGATATGGGGATATATGTATATGTATAGCTGATTCACTTTGTTATACAGCAGAAACTAACATAACATTGTAAAGCTATCATATTCCAGTAAAGATGTTAAAAATTAAAAAAAATAAAAAACTTCAGTGGCTGTAACAGTAAGCTTTCGATGCCCAAGTGTCTGGGTTACTTTCTAGTTGTATCTGTTGAACTTTGCTGCACTCCCTTTATTGGCATCAGGCTTACCTAGGCCAGCTTCAGTTGGGACAATTGGAATAAATTAACTCTACTACCTGCCTCCTACACTCTAGCAGGCTGTAGACCAGGCCTGGTACTGACAGCAATGCAAGAGAGAGGGTAAGCTTACTCTTTCAAGCACTTCTCCAGCTTCTACTTAGTCACGTTTGCTACATGTTACTGACCCAACCAAGCCCCATGGCCAATCCCAGAACACTGCAAAGCTAGATTAAAAAGATCATGGATGCATGATGCAGGGAAGAATTGAGGCCAGTTTTTGCAATCTATAGCAAAAGAATAAAGATGTTAAATACATGACAGTGCAGCTTGGTACTCTGCTTATTGCTTGCTTGCTTTTTCTTTTTCCAAAACATAGACAGTTGGAATTGTGGCACCAATTAATTAACTCTTGACTTGGATTTTTATGTTCAGTTGGAGGTTTTATATCATTTTTTATTAATTAACTTTATTTACTGAGTTCAGCCTCTTTGTAAACATCTGTATAAAGCTTTGTCTTTTGTGCATGGCAGCTACTTAATAAATGTTGGTTTAAGTAGCAGTCTTGGTCAGATTCCTTGTCTACGTAGCACCATTCCTTATTTGTCTCCATTATCCTATATCCAAGAGACGTTTTAGGTGAAGCAAGCATTAGTCTGCTTCTCCAGTCCCTGATGTTTCCTTGCATGGGAAAGGATCACTCATTGGCTAATATTCTTGCCCTCTCTAATCATATTTTGACTCCAGTTTAGGTGGAATTGATTTTTCTAACTAGTAAGCATGGGAGAAGAAACTGGGTACTTAAAATCCCATCCCTCTATTTCTCTTTCTCGTAAGAGAACAGACTTACATCAAAAATATTTTCACTCCACTCTGTTCCTCTAGGAAGTCTGTCCCTATGGGAAGAATTCTAGGTAACTTGTGGTTGAATTTAAGAAGCCCTCTTGCCTTCAGATATAAACCAAGTCCTGTAATTCTCGCAATCAATAAGTGAGTTATTTTGGTTTCTATCTGTCTGATTCTGGTTCAGAACTTATGTGTGGAAAAAAACATGCTATTTATGACTCTTTCCTGAAAAACATCTCCAACAAGTCATATTTTATTATTCTACAATGACAGGTTGTATTTGTGATTAGAGGGTTGGTAGTCATGTGCATTTGATGTAATCCAAAGGAAAATATGTTGCCCAAACTACATAATCTGTGGCCCCATCAAACATTTTTTCCAGGATGGCAATGAATGCACAATACCAAACATTAGACTGAAAGTGTAAAATATAATTAATTATCTGGTCTATAAAATGTTTAATATCCAGAACTTGAAAATATTAAAATGACTGCCTTTCATGTGTTTCTTACAATGTCAGATTATTTCACAGAGTTTAATTCAAAATCACTTTCAGACTGAAAATTTCAGTAACCTCCATTTCCAATAACATGTTTCTTTTTATTTCCCAAATGATATACTAACTATAGTTTTTATAATGTATTTTTCTACAAGTATTTTCCTGAACAAGTTGTATAATATTAAAAAAGTCAAAGATGGCTTGCTAATCTTGCAAATAAAGATGCTGGATATAAAAATTTAAAGTGACATTAGCCCTGCCTCATCCTTGAAAATAAAGAATTTCTGTGATTTGATATGATTTACACTTGTTTGCTAAAAACTTATATTAAAGCTTATTTGTAACCATCAAAAAATATTTCCTGCTGTGTACTATAAGGGTTTGTTTAAGGATAATTAAATTATAATAATTGGGTTCAAGGATTACTTATTTGGCTCCATGCAGAATGATGAGTACTATCAAACTGAAGTAAACATTATGAATTGTGCTGTACTTTTTCATGACCTACGGTTCTTTCCAGTGGTAAGCAAGGGTATAAGAAAGATAACATCTATCATATGTTATGCTTCACAAACTCTCCATAGAAATACAGAGTTCATTTTCTTTTCTGGTCAAAATTGTTTGGATAGGGTTTGCTACTGACCTGAAATTTAAATAAAATTCTTCTCATGAATGGGAGGATTTTGTTTGTCAAGCATGTATTGTCTTTTTTGCTGATATAACCTCTGTTTTCAAGTGAATGACTCATTCCTCTTCAAAAGCTGATGGATTTTGTGAGGGGGAAAATAGCTACTATTGCCTTGAGAGACAACTATTTACCTTAAGTGCTTATTTCAATATTTTCTGATGCAAAGCTAAAATGCATCAAAAACAATTTTCCTGGTTTTATTTGTATCAGGTTTACCATTTTAGAAATGCACTAGGTATAGCAATTTGATGAAAGAGTTGTGGCTTTTCACAAAATCCTAAACTTGGCTTTTGATTTCAACATACTGAAATATGGAAGAGTGTGAGATAAAAAGTAATGTCGTTTGCTACATGATATTTCATAGTGGGTTCTATAGTTGTACTACACAGCTGAGCAGCAAAACAAATACATACAGTACTTATATTGCATTCTTTTCATATTACCTCTTTTATAGTATGAAAGTGACTGGTGTCTTTGATTAACCCAATTTCGGCTAAAAGGAGTTACAGCTTGTTTCACTCTATCTAAAAATGGTTTTAAATGCTAACTTCAGTCCAATATGTAAATAGCTGTTACCTATGTACTAGGGATAGCCTTCATTGTCATCAAAATTAAACCTTCATGTAGCAGAACGAAACAGACTTGTTCGTCTTGTAAAGTAACACTCTTTCACGCTACGTAAGGATCCTAGAGGCTAACAAAAATTGCTGTGGATTTAAAGTCAAAATTTTTTTTGTTCATAGAAAATTATATTTATAGACCAAAGATTTAACATTTTAATCAGTGTTGTTAAGGTTGTTTTTATTTGAATTCACAGTTACTATTCTGCTCAGATTATTTTATAGCTCATATAATTCAAAAGATAAGCATAAATTTTAAAAGCTTAAAAAGTTTACCATTGGGCTTCCCTGGTGGCGCAGTGGGGGGACGCGGGTTCGTGCCCCGGTCCAGGAGGATTCCACATGCCGTGGAGCGGCTGGGTCCTTGAGCCATGGCCGCTGGGCCTGCGTGTCTGGAGCCTGTGCTCCGCAATGGAAGAGGCCACAACAGGGAGAGGCCCGCGTACCGCAAAAAAAAAAAAAAAAAAAAAAGTTTACCATTAAAAAATTCTACAACTGTTTATATACAATGGGTAAAACTGTAAAACAAAAATCACTTTTTAAAAAACAAATTATTGTTCTTTTATTTAATCACTGAACACATATTAAGTACCAGCTTGTATGCTGGCTACAACACTCAGTTTATGAGATACAAAATAAAATGTATGAGTGCGTTTAACCTTTTTACTTATATTAGGATACTGGTGTGGGTACTGTTATAATATCAGTTTTATAGATGAACACACTGAAGTTTAGCAATGTTAATCAATTTCCAGACAGTACAACTGAAACGTGGCAGAGAATGAATCTGGACTCATGGTTTTTTTTTTTTTTTTTTTTTTTTTTTTGTGGTACGTGGGCCTCTCACTACTGTGGACTCTCCCATTGCGGAGCACAGGCTCCTGACGCGCAGGCTCAGCGGCCATGGCTCAGGGGCCCAGCCTCTCCGCGGCATGTGGGATCTTCCCGGACCAGGACACAAACCCGTGTCCCCTGCATCGGCAGGCGGACTCTCAACCACTGTGCCACCAGGGAAGCCCCTGGACTCAAGTTTTTGAGATTATATCATAAACACCTTTTTTACTGTATGCTTTATTTGTTCATTTTTCCCACCAAACTCTAATCTTGAATTTTAAGATTGTGCTTCTGCATTTTCCTCCTCTTGCAGATGCTTCACATGACACATTATCTGACACTCACTAAATGTGTTACAATAAATACTTGAGCAGTCTCAGTTGAAAAGTCCTTTTATCAGTGGGCCTTCCCTGATCATCCTACTTTAAATGATTCCTCCACCCTACGCTACCCCAGTTTTCCCTAAATTTAAACCCTGCTTATTTTTCTCATTCCACTTATGACTAGTCAACATGTATACTATACTGGTTTATAATTGTCTTTCTTCTGTCACTAGAAAGTGAGCTCTATGAAATAAAGTAGTTTTGTCTATTTTATTCACTGCTACCTCTGCTGAAGCAAAATAGTGCCTGGAACATAGTAGACATTTAAAAAATATTTGTTGGGGCTTCCCTGGTGGCACAGTGGTTGAGAGTCCGCCTGCCGATGCAGGGGACACGGGTTCGTGCCCCGGTCCAGGAAGATTCCACATGCCGCGGAGCGGCTGGGCCCGTGAGCCATGGCCGCTGAGCCTGTGCATCCAGAGCCTGTGCTCCACAACGGGAGAGGCCACAGCAGTGAGAGGCCCGGGTACCGCAAAAAAAAAAAAAAAAAAAAAAAAAAATTGTTGAATGAAGTAATTAATGAGCAATCTGTTATTGGAGTTTAGTATAGATATCACCAAAAAGCAGCTTGGAAGCCAATGCAAAAGTCCAAGTGCTTAGTTCCACAAGTCAAGTAGTGGCAATGAAAGGAGGAGAGTAAATAATGAATCTAGGAGACGTTTAATTGGATAGGGAAAGTTTAATTGGTCTTGCTTATCAATTAGGTAAATATTAGACAACTCTTTTAAATGTGCAAAGACTTACTACATAACTTCAAATGGATTCATGGGATCTTAGAGTCAGAAAAGCTTAGATTCCAAAGCCATCTCATTTATCCCCTCAGTGTACAAAAGGACACTGAGGGTCTGGTCAGTTAAGTAATATACGGAAGGTATACCAGTCCCAAAATTCTCCCCATATGACATTGTTCTGAGATAGACAGCAGCAACTAAATTTATAACACACTGTAATTTTTAAAGGTACAGTTTAGTGGGAAGATTTGGTTAATTTTGGTGCACACCAAAATCAATTGAGGGGCTTCCCTTGTGGTGCAGTGGTTAAGAATCCATCTGCCAATGCAGGGGACACCGGTTTGAGCCCTGGTCCAGGATGATCCCACATGCCGTGGAGCAACTAAGCCTGTGCACCACAACTACTGAAGCCTGCACGCCTAGAGCCCGTGCTCTGCAACAGAAGCCACCGCGATGAGAAGCTCATGCACTGCAACGAAGTGTAGCCCCCACTCACTGCAACTAGAGAAAGCCCACATGCAGCAACAAAGACCCGAAACACACAAAAATAAAATAAATAAATGATTTTTTAAAAAAAACTTAAAAAAAATCAATTGTGAAGTAATGACTCCTACTTAAGCCTTATATGATACTAGCCATTCTACAACTCCTCTGTAATTCAAATGTCAATACAACAGGTAGAATATAGAACTTTAGAATAGCAAAGTCTAACCCTGAACAACATTCTTATTAGGTAGTGAAAAAGTAAAATTACAAACTATAAAATAAAAAGAAATTTCATATCAAGGGTTTGATGAGATCATGTCTTTTGTACTTACATCTACTAAATGTTAAAGATTGATCTTTAGAGCCAACTGAGTATAAAGGCTTTTCTAATACTTAAAAATGTTACGAGAAAAAGTCTCATTTAGCATGATTGTAAATGAAATTAAAAAGGTCATTTAAGTGTACAAATTTAAAACATAGTATAGGGCTTCCCTGGTGGCGCAGTGGTTGAGAGTCTGCCTGCCAATGCAGGGGACATGGGTTTGTGCCCTGGCCCGGGAGGATCCCACATGCCGCGGAGCGGCTGGGCTCATGAGCCATGGCCACTGAGCCTGCGCGTCCGGAGGCTGTGCTCCGCAGCGGGAGAGGCCACAACAGTGAGAGGCCTGCGTACTGCCAAAAAAAAAAAAAAAAAGTATAGTAGAAACTCTAGCATTTTATTTTTTTAATTTCTTTTTTACACAGCAGGTTATTAGTTATCTGTTTTATACACATTAGTGTATATATGTCAATCCCAATCTCCCAATTCATCACACCACCCACCCCCCGCAGCCGCTTTCCCCACCTGGTGACCTGGTTTGTTCTCTACATCCGTATTTCTGCCTTGCAAACTGGTTCATCTGTACCATTTTTCTAGATTCCACATATATGTGTTAATATACGATATTTGTTCTTCTCTTTCTGACTTACTTCACTCTGTATGACAGTCTCTAGGTCCATCCACATCTCTACAAATGACCCAATTTTGTTCCTTTTCATGGCTGAGTAATATTCCATTGTATATATGTACCACGTCTTCTTTATCCATTTGTCTGTCAATGGGCATTTAGGTTGCTTCCATGACCTGGCTATTGTAAATAGTGCTACAATGAACATTGGGGTGCATATGTCTTTTTGAATTATGGTTTTCTCTGAGGATATGCCCAGTAGTGGGATTGTTGGGTCATATGGTAATTCTGTTTTTACTTTTTAAGGAAGCTCCATAGTGTTCTGCATAGTGGCTGTATAAATTTACATTCCCACCAACAGTGCAAGAGGGTTCCCTTTTCTCCACACTCTCTCCAACATTTGTTGTTTGTAGATTTTTTTATGATGGCCATTCTGACTGGTGTGAGGTGTTACCTCATTGTAGTTTTGATTTGCATTTCTCTAATAATTAGTGACGTTGAGCGACTTTTCATGTGTCTCTTGGCCATCTGTATGTCTTCTTTGGAGAAGTGTCTATTTAGATCTTCTGCCCATTTTTGGATTGGGTTGTTTGTTTTTTTTTAATATTGAGCTGCATGGGCTGTTTATACACTTTGGAGATTAATCCTTTGTCCGTTGATTCATTTGCAAATATGTTCTCCCATTATGAGGGTTGTCTTTTCATCTTTTTTATAGCTTCCTTTGCTGTGCGAAAGCTTTTAAGTTTCATTAGGTCCCATTTGTTTATTTTTGTTTTCATTTCCATTACTCTAGGAGGTGGGTTAAAAAAGATATTGCTGTGGTTTATGTCAAAGAGTGTTCTTCCTATGTTTTCCTCTAAGAATTTTAAGAGTATCCGGTCTTACATTTAGGTCTTTAATCCATTTTGAGTTTATTTTTGTGTATGATTTTAGGGAGTGTTCTAATTGCATTATTTTACATGTAGCTGTCCAGTTTTCCCAGCAGCAATTATTGAAAAGACTCTCTTTTCTCCATTGTATATCCTTGCCTCTTTTGTCATAGATTGGTTGACCGTAGGTGCATGTGTTTATCTCTGGGCTTTCTTTCCTGTTCCATTGATCTATATTTCTGTTTTTGTGCCAGTACCATATTGTCTTGATTACTGTAGCTTTGTAGTATACTCTGAAGTACGGGAGCCTCATTCCTCCAGTTCTGTTTTTCTTTCTCAAGATTGCTTTGACTATTCGGGGTCTTTTGTGTTTCCATACAAATTGTGAAATTTTTTCTTCTAGTTCTGTGAAAAATGCTGTTGGTAGTTTGATAGGGATTACACTGAATCTGTAGACTGCTTTGGGTAGCATAGTCAATTTAACAATATTGATTCTTCCAATCCAAGAACATTTTATATCTCTCCATCGGTTTGTGTCATCTTTGATTTCTTTCATTAGTGTCTTATAGTTTTCTGACTACAGGTCTTTTACCTCCTTAGGTAGGTTTATTCCTAGGTATTTTATTCTTTTTGTTGCAGTGGTGAATGGGATTGTTTCCTTAATTTCTCTTTCTGATCTTTCATTGTTAGTGTATAGGAATGCAAGAAATTCCCATGCATAAATTTTGTATCCTGCAACTTTACCAAATTCATTTGATTAGCTCCAGTAGTTTTCTGGTGGCATCTTTAGGATTTTCTATGTATACTATCATGTCATCTGCAAACAGTGACAGTTTTACTTCTTCTTTTCCAGTTTGCATTCCTTTTTTTTCTTTTTCTTCTCTGATTGCCGTAGCTAGGACTTCCAAAGCTATGTTGAATAATAGTGGCGAGAGTGGACATCCTTGTCTTGTTCCTGATCTTAGACGAAATGCTTTCAGTTTTTCACCATTGAGAATGTTTGCTGTGGATTTCTCATATATGGCCTTTATTATGTCAAGGCAGGTTCCCTCTATGCCCACTCTGGAGAGTTTTTATCCTAAATAGGTGTAGAATTTTGTCAAAAGCTCTTTCTGCATCTATTGAGATAATTATATGGTTTTGATTCTTCAATTTGTTACTATGGTGTATCACATTGATTGTTTTGTGCATATTGAAGAATCCTTGCATCCCTGGGATAAATCCCACTTGATCATGGTGTATGATCCTTTTAATGTGCTGTTGGATTCTGTTTGCTAGTATTTTGTTGAGGACTTTTGCATCTATATTCATCAGTGATATTGCTCTGTAATTTTCTTTGTTTGTGGTATCTTTGTCTGCCTTTGGTATCAGGGTGATGGTGGCCTCATAGAATGAGTTTCAGAGTGTTCCTTACTCTGCAATTTTTTGTATGAGTCTGAGAAGGATCGGTGTTGGCTCTTCTCTAAATGTTTGATAGAATTCGCCTGTGAAGCCATCTGGTCCTGTACTTTTGTTTTTTGGAAGATTTTTAATCACAGTTTCAATTTCATTACTTGTGATTGGTCTATTCATATTTTCTATTTCTTCCTGGTTCAGTCTTGGAAGACTATACCTTTCTAAGAATTTGTCCATTTCTTCCAGGTTGTCCATTTTATTGGCATAGAGTAGCTTGTAAGTAGTCTCTTAATGATGCTTTGTATTTTTGAGGTGTCTGAGGTGTCTGTTGTAACTTCTCCTTTTTCATTTCTAATTTTATTGATTTGAGCCCTCTCCCCCTTTTTCTTGATGAGTCTGGCTAAAGGTTTATCCATTTTGTTCATCTTCTCAAAGAACCAGCTTTTAGTTTTATTGATCTTTGCTATTGTGTTCTTTGTTTCTATTTCATTTATTTCTGCTCTGATCTTTGATTTCTTTCCTTCTACTAACTTTGGGTTTCTTTTTTTTTTCTTCTCTGTCTGGTTCCTTTAGATGTAAGGCTAGATTGTTTATTTGAGATTTTTCTTGTTTATAGAGGTAGGATTGTATCGCTATAAACTTCCCACTTAAAACTGCTTTTGCTGCATCCCATAGGTTTTGGATTATCATGTTGTTGTTGTCATTTGTCTCTAGGTATTTTTTGATTTCTTCAGCTCAGGTTATTTAGTAACATATTGTTTAGCCTCCATGTGTTTGTGTTTTTTAATTTTTTCCCCCTGTAATTTATTTCTAATCTCATAGTGTTGTGGTTAGAAAAGATGATTGATATGATTTCAATTTTCTTAAATTTACTAAGGCTTGATTTGTGACCCAAGATATGATCTATCCTGGAGAATGTTCCGTGTGCACTTGAGAAGAAAGTGTCATCTTCTCTTTTCAGATGGAATATCCTATAAATACCAATTAAATCTATCTGGTCTATTGTGTCATTTAAAGCTTGTGTTTATTAATTTTCTGGGTGATCTGTCCGTTGGTGTAAGTGAGGTGTTAAAGTCCCCCACTATTATTGTGTTAGTGTCGATTTCCTCTTTTATAGCTGTTAGCATTTGCCTTACATATTGAGGTGCTCCTATGTTGGGTGCATATATATTTATAATTGTTATATCTTCTTCTTGGATTGATCTCTTGATCATTATGTAGTGTCCTTCCTTGTCTCTTGTAACATTCTTTATTTTAAAGTCTATTTTATCTGATATGAGTATTGCTACTCCAGCTTTCTTTTGATTTCCATTTCCATGGAATATCTTCTTCCACCCCCTCACTTTCAGTCTGTATGTGTCCCTAGGTCTGAAGTGGGTGTCTTGTAGACAGCATATATATGGGTCTTCTTTTTGTATCCATTCAGCTAGCCTGTGTCATTTGGTTGGAACATTTAATCCATTCCCATTTAAGGTAATTATCAATATGTATGTTCCTCTTACCATTTTCTTATTTGTTTGGGGTTTTTTTTGTAGGTTCTTTTCTTCTCTTGTGTTTCCCACTTAGAGAAGTTCCTTTCGCATTTGTTGTAGAGCTGGTTTGGTGGTGCTGAATTCTCTTAGCTTTTGCTTGTTTGTAAAGCTTTTGATTTCTCCGCTGAATGTGAATGAGATCCTTGCCAGGTAGAGTAATCTTGGTTGTAGTTTCTTCCCTTTCATCACTTTAAATATATCATGCCACTTCCTTCTGGCTTATAGAGTTTCTGCTGAGAAATCAGCTGTTAACCTCATGAGTTCCCTTGTATGTTGTCATTTTTCCCTTGTTGTTTTCAATAATTTTTCTTTTTCTCTATTTTTTGTCAGTTTGATTACTATGTATCTTGGCATGTTTCTTCTTGGGTTTATCCTGCCTGGGACTCTCTGTACTTCCTGGACTTGGGTGGCTGTTTCCTTTCCCATGTTAGGGAAGTTTTTGAATATAATCTCCTCAAATACTTTCTCGGGTCCTTTCTTCTCCTTCTGGGACCCCTGTAATGTGAGTGTTGGTGCATTTAATGTCCCAGAGTTCTCTTAGGTTGTCTGCATTTCCTTTCATTCTTTTTTCTTTATATTCTGTTCCATGGCAGTCAATTCCACAATTCTGTCATCCAGGTCACTTATCTGTTCTTCTGCCTCAGTTATTCTGTTATTGTTTCCTTCTAGTGTATTTTTCATTTCAATTATTGTATTGTTCATCTCTGTTTGTTCTTTAATTCTTCTAGGTCTTTGTTAAACATTTCTTGCATCTTCTCAATCTTTGCCTCCATTCTTTTTCTGAGGTCCTGGATCACCTTCACTATCATTATTCAGAGTTCTTTTTCTGGAAGGTTTCCTATCTCTACTTCATTTAATTGTTTTTCTGGGGTTTTATCTTGTTCCTTCAACTGATACTTAGTCCTCTGCCTTTTCATTTTGTCTTTCTTTCTGTGAATGTGGTTTTCGTTTCACAGGCTGCAGGGTTCTAATTCTTGTTTCTGCTGTCTGCCCTCTGGTGGATGAGGCTATCTAAGAGGCTTGTGAAACTCTAGCATTTTAAAAATTTCCTCTTGTTCATAAAATTCAACTTGAAGGAGTGATTATAACACTATGTTCTTCCGATTATCAGAGTTGTTACACTTTAAATAAAAAGCCACAAGGATGATAACTAAATTATTAAATCCATAAAACATTTGTAGTTAAAACTAAGCATACCTTTAATTTCTATATCCATGTCTTAAGAAAATAACCAACAATCAACAATGAAATGATGATGTTAAACAGGTGGCATTTGATGTGTTTTTCTTGATTTTAATAAACCATGGGCAAATTATTAACATGGGTCCCAGAGAGGTGACTAAATTAGGTCTAGAGAGATTAACTGTAAAAGAACAAAGTTCACAGAAGAGCTAAGATCTTACTTTTCCTCCCCAGATTCTTTTAGTTTACAAGATTTGTTGCTCCATCAAAACAGCACAGGAAAAGTTAGGCTTGAAATTTAATTAATTACTCACTACTTACATATAGTTCCCCACAGTCCTCACACCATTGCCATATCCCCATGCTTATTCCCAATAATGAAGAAGACATTAAATTTGACTGACTCCCATGATTTGGGGGGATTAGAGAACCAACAACCATCTCACTCTATTCTAAGGCCTTTCAAAATGGGCATAGGTGCTATTTTCTGCTCTTAAATGAAGAGTTTGAGTTGTCATATAAGTGTTCACGTTTGCCTATCTACCCTAGTTCAACCTGTAACATCACTTGAACCTGAAGATTAACAGTGGTCTGACCCCACCTAATAGGTGTAACACCTTGGTTTGTCTGCTCTAAATATACTACTTCAGGACTATAGCCCCATAAGCAGCTACACTAGCCCTTCTTCTGATCTGGTCCTAGCTCACATTCATTCCACAATCACTCTTTGAACCTGCAATATTTTTTCTCCCATCCTCTTTCTTGGCTGATAACCTTTCTTCCTATTTCACTGAGAAAACAGAAGCAATCCAAAGAGTTTTCACTCACTCTTACCACCACATTTCATAGTCTAACTATATTTGTCCTTTTATCATGGATGCACTCTCCATGCACCTATGGAAGTCCAATTCCTCCAGTCTCTGGATACCATGCATTCAGAGACACCATTCCAGCCATTGATTGTCCCCTTTCTCATCTGCTTTTTAGAATATTTCCTTCACTTCCCATTAGCATCCAAATATACTAAAATATCTCCCTTTACAAATGTTTTCCTTGGAGATACATGCTTCCTAGTTGTTAGCTAATTTCTCTTATGCCCCTTTACCATAAAATTCAGAATAACTTACTCAAGAGAGTAATTGGCTTTAACTTGCACAACTAAATGTTGGGTCTTATATTCAGCAGGCTTCACTCTGTTGGCTGTAAGTATAAGTAATTTCTTTAGGTCTGCCATAGAATCTGATTTAAATAGAGTTAAAGTCCCAATCTTGTCTTCTTTTTGTAAAGCTCTCTAGTGCAATAAGAAATATCTATCCTTCCTCACAGCTTTGAAAGTCACCATTACCACCACTTTACAGCTGTAAAGTGCAACAACCATTTGATCTCTTAAGGTACTTACTTCAGTAGGCACTTTGTTACAAACAACTGCTTACAATTTAATTTACCATGATGACTCTGAATACGGTGGATTGCTAGAATCTTATTTCACATTGACATGGAATCTAGCCTGCATTCTAACACATTGCCAACCAACCCAGTAATCTTCTCAGTCAAGATTCATACTGGAATAGAGCAACCAAACTAGGTAGTTCAACAGAAGGAATTTAATAAGTGAATTGATTACACAGGTGTTGAAAGTCTGAATGAGAAACGGAACCCTTGGGTAAGATGATGATAATAACTGCAGAAAATAACTACTACATTTACAGGCAAGAGCTTGAGGTTATCAGTACATAGACGATTAAGGGAAGGCATCATGTAGTTATAATTTAGAATTTCTTATGGGACGCCTGTCCAACTGCCAAGGATAGTGGTGAGTGGGGACAATGGAGCAGTTCTGGGAATGCTCAAGGCAGTTAGAGTCTGGAAACAACTCCTACTGTTGTGTTGAAATGTCCTGACTAGGGCATTTCTATCAGGAACAGTATGAAGAGAGGAAAAGAATAAATTCATTCTCCCCTCCTCTGCCTTCAAGTCCTAATACTATTGATAGAATGTAATGGGTTGCCATTTGACGATAGTTTGCAGAGTCCCAGATTCAGCATCAAAGGGGAGAGTACAGAAGGACAGATTTGAAACTAAAGGTTGATAAATCAGTGACTGGCACGATTACCAGTTTTCTGTTTTCTTAGTTGGGGAGGGATATGTGCTCCGGCTTCACATCTCTAGGGCTCCTTCCTCTGTTGTTAACACTAAGTGTTCAACAATATAGACATGTGTTCTTTTGAGATCTGTGTCATCTGCTTCTCTCCCTCTTTTATGTGGAACTTCTTTTTACTTTGCACCAGTGTCTCCTTCCTGCTCAATGAAGTTTCTCTTTCCAGGAGTTTTTTTTTCAAGATGGACTGAATCCTTTAAACCAGCTACATTTGGTTGGTTTCTAGAGTTTATAGGGTCCGGACTGCCATGTACTGTCCACATTTTCCAGTGTCTCCTTTATTCACCTGTGAAATTTTGCATGCTGATCAGACTCTTTTTATTTGGGAAAGAGTATGGTTGATAGTTCCCTTCCTGATGTCTCTGACTCTTGGCTAGTGGGAATCTCTTTGGCTTCTTTCTGTGTCCTCCTGCATGGTTGCTGCTACCACACAGTCCTTTTGGCAGTTGTGCTTCGGCCCCACCTTCGTATGTTGTTATTTGGAGAATACTCTGTCATTGATCTTGCTGTAGAAGTTGTCTGTCAGATTTTTTAAAAATTGAAGTATAGTTGATACCTCTATCTTACCCTTCACCCTTTCCCTCTCCCCACTGGTAACCTCTAGTTTGTTCTCTATATCTGTGAGTCTGTTTCTGTTTTGTTGTATTCATTCGTTTGTTTTATTTTTTAGATTCCACTGTAACTGATAACATACAGTATTTGTCTTTCTCCGTCTGACTTATTTCACTAAGCATAATACCTTCCAGGTCCATCCATATTGTTGCAAATTTCATTCTTTTTAATGGCTGAGTAGTATTCCATTGCATGTATATGTGTGTGTGTGTGTGTGTGTGTGTGTGTGTGTGTACACATCTCACATCTTCCTTATCCAGTTATTTGTTGCTGGACACTTAGGTTGCTTTCATATCTTGGCAGTTGTAAATAATGCTGCTATGAACATTGGGCTGCATGTATCTTTTCTTTTTTTATTGAGGTATAGTTGATCTATAATATTATATGTTTCAGGTGTACAATATAGGGATTCAATATTTAAAGGTTATATTCCATTTATAGTTATTATAAAGTAGTGGCTATATTCTCTGTGTTGTACTGTATATCCTTGTATCATATTTATTTTATACAGAGTAGTTTGTACCTCTTAATTCCTTATACCTATCTTGCCCCCCCCTTCCCTCTCTCTATTGGTAACCACTAGTTTGTTCTCTACATCTGTGAGTCTGTTTCTGTTTTGTTATGTTCACTAGTTTGTTGTATTTTTTTGATTCCACTATAAGTGATAACATACAATATTTGTATTTCTCTGACTTATTTCACTTAGTGTAATATCCTCCAAGTACATCCATGTTGTTGCAAATAGCATTATTTTATTCTTTTTTATGGCTGAGTTGTAGTCCATTGTGTATATATACAACATCTTCTTTATTGATTCATTTGTTGACAGACACTTAGGTTGTTCCATATCTTGGCAGTTGTTACCAGTGCTACTCTGATTGGGGTGCATGTACCTTTTTCAATTAGTGTTTTTGCTTATTTTGGATAAATACCCAGGAGTGAAATTGCTGGGTCATAAGGTAGTTTTATTTTCAGTTTTTATGAGAAACCTCCATACTGTTTTCTACAGTGACTGCACCAATTTACATTCCCATCAACAGGGTATAAGGGAGCTCTTTTCTCCACATCCTCGCCAACATTTGTTATTTGTGGTCTTTTTGATGATAGCCATTCTGAGAGGTGGGAGGTGATAGCTCATTGTGGTTTTGATTTGCATTTCTTTGATTATTAGTGATGTTGGACATCTTTTCATGTGCCTGGTGGCCATCTGCATGTCTTCTTTGTTTTTAATAGCTTTATTTCACATACCATACAATTCATCCATTTAAAGTATACAATTTAATGGGTTTCATTATATTCACAGAATTTTACAACCAGCACCACAGTCAATTTTAGAACATTTTCATCAACCCCAATGGAAACCTATTAGCAGTCAGTCCCATTAAGTATGATGTTAGCTCTGGGGTTTTCATAGATCCCTTTATCAGACTAATAGAGTTCCTTTCTATTTCTAATTTGTTGAGTGATTTTTATCATGACAGGGTGTGAGATTTTGTCAAATATATATCCTGTGTCTTTTGAAGTTATCATGTGTTTCTTGCACTTTTTTCTATTAATATGGCATATTATGTTGATTTATTTTGATATGTTAAACCAACCTTGCATTCCTGGCGTAAATCTCACTTGGTAATGGTGTATAATTCTTTTTTACATGTTTCTGGATTTGATGTTCCAGTATTATCTTGGATTTTTTCTGTCTATATTCATAAAGGCTATTGGTCTGTAGTTTTTTAAAAATTTGTTTTGTTTTGCTTTTCTTGTAATATCTTGTTTTGATTTCATGGAAATACTAGCCCCATAGAATGAGTAGGAAAGCATGCCATTCTTATTGTTTTTGAAAGAGTTTGTGAAGAATTGGTCATAGCTTTTTAAATTTTTGGTAAAATTAACCAGTGATAATATCTGGGTTTTGGATTTCTTTGAAGTTGAAAAGTTTTTAATTATTAATTAATTCTCTTTACTTGATATAGGTCTAGTCATATTTTCTATTTCTTATTGAGTTAATTTGATATTTTATGTCCCTTTAGGAATAAATCCATTTTATCTGTGTTATCTGATTTGTTAGCATACAACTATTCATAGTATTCCTCATAATATTTTTTATTTTTGTAAAGTTAGTTGTGATGTCACCTCTTTCATTCCTGATTTTCTTAATATGGATTTTTTTTTTGTCAGTATAGTTAGGGTGAGTCATTTTTGTTGATCTTTTTGAAATCCAATTTTTGTTTTTGTCGATTTATCACTATTGTTTTTCTATTCTCCATTTTATTCATTTCCAGCGTAATTTTTATTTCCTGTGCTTGTGGCCTGTGCTTTTATTTGTTAATTTTAGTCTAGTTATCTTAGTTGCTCTGTTTTTATAGGAGGGTATGGAGGGATTTAAAAATGACTTTGGAGCCACTTCCATTTTAGGACCAATAGAAGACATTTTAAAGCGACAAGGGAAAAAAGCTTGTTTATACATTTTTTAACAGCACTTTCAGTAATGCATACTTTATCATGAGCTTTCTTGAGTAAAGAACAGCAGTGTTATTGATCCATCATTAAAAATATACAATTTCTTAGATGTTACTTTTAAGTCACTGACTATATTGTGAAAGTCATTTTGATCAGTTAAAAATTATTTAATTTCCAAGTTTTGTAGACCTGAGTTTGTTAATAATTAAACCAGGTTCTGCACATATGTATTTATACATATGTGTATATATATGCATATAGATATCCATATCTATATATTGTATATTAACATATATATTTGTATGAAAATATTATATATTCATATTATATATATTTACATGTATATACTTTATATTTATATATTATATACATTTGTGTATATATGTTTACATATGTAAATAATTTGCATTATTATATGACTGCTATCCTTTTAAAAGACTGAGCTCTGGGAACTTTGACTTCTTAGAATGTCACATGAGGAAACAACTCTGAAATGTGTCATTAATAATAATAATAAATTTTAAAACTAAAAAATATAGGGTATATGCTTCATAAACACTGTCTCACAGAGCTCTTACTACTCTGAAAATTGGTATTAACATGTCCATATTAAGGAAACTGAGGCTCAGAGAGGTGAAGATCTTGTTCATAGCCTCACAAGAAATAATTGGCAGAGCAAAGATTCAAACAATGTTTAGAGGATTTCAGAGCTCTACTCTGCTCCTTTTTAAATATAGCTCTGCAGTTTCAATGCAGAATTAGAGGTGAAGTACTTTTAAGTATAGTTATCATCCCTTTGAAGAGTAAACACACCATATTTAATGGGAATAGATTGAGTTACATATGAGGTGAGCTAACTAGACTCATTCTGTCTGTATAGAGAAATCTAGCCATCTATGTGGTAAAAATAGGGCAAAAAAAATATGGTAAAAATAGAGAACTGACCTTGCATCAAGATGTATTTCTGTAGTTTTAAATGTCTGGCACACATATCTCTTTCTAATTTCTAAGATGTGATTCTTTGGGCAGAGGTTGCCAGGTTATGCCATGTCAAAATGGCTACAGGGCCTTTCAAAGAACAAGTCATTGATGTGATTTGCAAAGCCTTAGAATAGGCATAAAGCTCCCACAAACAATGATGAGCAGAAATATAAAGAACCTAGTGATGTCTGACTTCTCCATTCTTGATATGATTGATTATGGAAAGTCACAAACAATACAGGAGTGATCACTAAATGGAATAGCCTCAAGGAGAGAGGTCCTTTGTCCAAGAAGATTAGTCTAAGAAGAGGGTACAGCACTGAAAACATGAATTATGGTTTGGATTAGGAAGTGATAAATGAGATCCTTCTGTTGATATTCAGTGGAACCCAGGGGCTATTTGAGATGGTTAGGAAATGTAACTGCATTAGGAGATAGACAGCTGCATGGTAAGAAGGGTCTTCAAAATACTTTAATTGACATAACCTATATCTCCTTAGGAGTAACACATTAGCTAAATTTTTTAAAGTCCTGGGGTTACCTGCATATCACAATTTTGTTGTTTCAATCTCTCTCCAATCCACCCCCCTCAGTGGTCAATTGCATATTGACCATTTCTGAAGAAGAAAAGAAATATTAATATTCCAGAAACTGGCTATGTGAAAGATTAAGTCACATCCTTTTTTTGTTGTTATTGTAATGTAAAGGTTGTAGAATTTTGCCAAGATTGGAGAGAGGGAGAAAGGGGAAGAGAGAGGGAGAGAGGGAGAGGGAGAGGGAGAGAGAGAGAAAGAGGGGGAGAATAAAAACCTATAAGCTCCACTTACTGCAAAGATATCCCGTTAAGTGGAATGATGACTAATTTTGATTTCAGCTTATGAAGTTTGTTGAGTATTTGAACTACTGTCATGTCTCTCCCTTTTCCATACTTCCTGCCACCACACTACTGCCCATGATCCTCACACCCAAGGGCATGGGGGTTTTGTTTCTGGATTTTTGTTTCTTCCTCTGCTGCAGGAGGTTTGCCTGTCTACCCCACTTAGTAGACACTGAGGGACTCTAGTACAAATTAGGAACAAGGCAGTTCTATTTTCACCTTTCTGAGATTCAAATTACAATTGTTGAATAAATTTATTCTCCTTGTTCAGAACTCCCTTTTGACTTCTGAGTGTGATGAAAGCTGTCAGTTGATCTTAGGCTAAACTGTTTCTCCCATTACCCCCTTTCCTTCTCTCTTCTTCGCACTGCTTCCTGCAGTCCAGCGCCTTCAACCACACAGGTAACTCTCCTGAAATTTCCTGCTGAATTTTCTGAATTTGCTTCAGCTATTAATTGAAGCATTAGGAACTTAAAAAACAAACAAATAAACAAACAATGTATTTTCCTTTCTTATTTTTATTCTTATATAGTACAAGGTAGGATGCCTTCCTCTTTTTATCTGGGGTAGACCAAATTAAAATAAAATGAAGAGCTAACTGCTTAGATGTGGTTGTAGAATTACAGAAAAGAAAAATCTAACTATGCCAATCACTGTGTCATGCACTTTTCTATATGCTTAAAGAAGACTTTTAGCTTTGTGGGCTAGCTGTCACATTAGGATAAGCAAGAAGACAGGAAACTAGATCAGAAGCTCTGGATGTTATTGAACTATCTGTTAATTTCTCTTCTTCATAGATTGATGGAGGAGCAATTATGGTACAAGATGATGAGTAAACGTAATCACAGTTTGTTAACTCAAGAAACCTAAGATTAACTACAGTATAGACATGTTCTGAATAGTCTCATAATTCAATCAGCAAGATGAAATTTTAACAATAAAATTCAAGTTTTCAGAGCAGATAATTTTCCTTCCTACCACTAGGTACACTCATACTAACTGAAGATGATGTTGTAGAAAGGATTCATTTTTCACTTGTTCTTTCCTTTCTCATGAGCTTGGATTTAAGAGAAGTAGACAGTGTGTATGTGGGAGGGAGGCTTTGGACTAATGTTTAATTTTTCTGTCCTTCAGTTACACCAGTGTTAAAATAATCTCACTAATCACCAAGATTTGTGAGAACATGAATTAGATAATGCCTGTCAAGTTCCTGTAGCTCCTTAGAGAAAGGTATTGTCATTTGATTCAGGCTCACTTGTAAATGGCTAGAGATGTAAATATAAAGAATTTACTTGCCTTCTTTTAATTTGTATTATAAAATTTCAAGTATATAGGTATTTTGTGTTCCCACTGTACATAGGACTCTGAACTCAGGTTCAAACCTAAGACAAAGCATTTATTATACAACATAGGCAGGTGTTTCACAATGAATGAGTGACTATAAAATAAAATTATTCACATTTTTAATGTTACATGATTAAAAGAATAAAGGCATTTATTTGGTTAAAATAGAGAAGGTATTCCAGTATTAATCTTTTTACTATAGCCTGCCATTTTGTCTCTACAGTCTCTTTTCTTAAATGTTTCACATTCAAAGTTTTAAAACCCAATTTAATTGGAAAAAAAATTTCACCACAGTTTTCTCAAGCAAATTGTTTTCCTTTAAGTTGTAGTTCCTACTCTTTATTGGGTCACTGATCCTCTTTGGTATCTGTTGAAAGTGGTGACTCCTCTGCTTAGGTAAAAGTGCTATGTCAACCAAAGTCTTCACTGTGAACCACCGGGACCAATTCTGGTTAGCTAAAGTAGAGACACGACTTACTAAAAGATTGTAAGTAGCTTACAGAATCTTTGAGTGGGTCAGAGAATTAGGCTAGGTGGCTATGTAGTTCAGAACAGTGCCCCAAACACACCACTGTATGTCATTGCCCACCCAGGGCTTGTATCACCAACACTGCAAGCTACTGCAGAAAATTTGACTTTGGCTGCTTTTGGAAACTAGATTGGGTTGATGCTACCTTTGATAGCGAGAGAAGGATGAAAAAGCATACTCTTTTGTTTGTTCATTGATTTAGCCAATATCATGTAAGATTTACCATGCTGTTAGGCACTAGGGAAATCATAGGGAATAAGAAAAGGAGATAGTCTGTGGATTTGATAAAGTTTCTTAGAAGCCTCAAAATAATCGTGGCTGATTCAACGGGATTTTGTAAGAATTTTCTCTGAAAGTATTTGACGTTGTTGCCAAAAGCTGTAGGCCTGCTTTGGGAAAATGAACTAGGGGAGAGTCAAGAAAAAAGCAGTGCCATTACTCATAAGACTATAATATAAAATGGAAAATTCCAAGAAAATGTAAGAAGCCCGTAGAGTGGTGGTATGAAAATAATGTCCACAATGGAATTAAGCAGTGACTTAACCAATAAAAATTATAATGAGACAAAATTGGAAATAAGCATATATATGTACATTTAGTCTGAAGAGCCAAGTAATTAGTTTGCAACATTATATTATTTTGCAACAAAATACCACAGACTGGATGGCTTAAACAACAGAAATTTATTTCTCATATTTTTGGAGGTTAAATATCCTAGATCAAGGTCCAGGAGGGTTTGGTGTCTGGCGAGAGCTCTCTTCCTGGGTTGCAGACAGGTACAGACAGGTACTGTCTCACTGGGTCCTAACATTGAGGCAGGAGATAGAGGGGCTTCAGGCCAGACACTTAAAACTAGCCTTTGGTTTGTATTTCCTGAGACAGGAGATAGGTGGGTTCCAGGTTAGGCATTTACAGTCAGCCTCCTGTTTGCCCTCCGAAATGGAAGTAACAACAGAAACAGGGTAAATAGCCAGGATTTGTCTCCTGTGGACACCTTAAGATAACAGTCAAGGCAAGAACAAAGAGAGGCAAAACCTTGTTTGAGTAAAGGATCAAGAGAACACCACTCCCCCCGCCCTTCCTTGGGGCAAGGGAGACATTACACATGCGCAGAAAGGCTCCTTGGGTGTCAAAAGTTAGGGGACAGCACCAGACCATAATGAATCTTGCTTCTCCCAGATGCCTTTGCATCGAGATCCACCTTGGCCGAGAGATGAGTGCACACCTAGGGGAAGGGTCCTGAAACAAATTAGCCACGGGGGACAAAACAAGTCAATTGGCCAGAAGGAAGACAAAGTCCCAGAAGAACTGCCCTGTATTAATGGTAGACACTTTTCATTTAAAGCACATAGTAGACTTTTAGCACTCTATAATTCATACTAACTTAAGTGAGATTGAAAATTTTCTTTGGGGAACCACTCCTACTCATGGGGACATAATGAGTAAGATTTAATAAAATATGACTTTATTTTATTTTATTTACTGTCCCAGGGGTTTCTTGAGAACTCTAAACCACAAGAACTTGCCTGTAGTTGGGATGTCATTGTATAAGATTGGAACTCAAAACCCAATAGTTGTTGAACACCAGAAGGGCTACAGCAGAACAATAATTGCTCTGAGACCTATAATTCCACACCATTGTTTAATCTAGCTAGACTGTAGATTTAAAAAGCCTTTGATGTCATCTCTCAAGGTATTTTCAAATTTCACATTTCAAATCTGCATGAATAAAGCAAAAAGGCATAATGCAGTATTAAAAATAAAAGCAATCAAGCAAATACGCAAACACAAAACCATGCCACACTCATCAGAGACTGCAAACTAGAGCATTGTTTATAATGATCATGTCAGTCTTAGAATACGAATTTGTCTTCCTCTAAGATAGTATTTGTATAGTTGAAATTATAATGAATCTCGTATTTCTTCCCTCTTTGCACCTACTTTGGAGTGTACAATCTGAAGTAAGTTTTCCTTTGCCTGATATGCTTGATAATATTTTAGGTACTATGTATTATTGAGATATCCCCAAAGGTTGATACATGCTTCCTGTTTGCCTGTGGCTAGGACCACAGGGATTTGTTGAGCTAATTGTATTTCTTTCCTTGAGGTAACTAGCTTACTTTGACCTATTTAGAGCAAAAGCCCCATTGTCCAATTTGTTTTCATCAAAGGATTTATTTTATTTCATGAATGTATTTATTACGAAACACTGTTTGAGCTAGAGCAGGTTTTGCTTATGATGTGTTATGAGCATAGTTAAACTGGTGCACAAAGACGGACAGAAAAACCAAGCTTTCTGATACCATGTATATGTATTCAATAATGTTAACTAAACAAAAATTTTCCACTAGGCTTTGGAAACAATGGATTTATAGTTTTATAAAATAACAAATATCATTAGTGCTAAGTTTAAGTAGTATTGACTTGGATCTTTTAATTTTTAATGAAGGAAAATTCTGGAGTAATAACATAATACATTTTATTCCTATTCTTTTCACCATAAATACTTTATCTTAAGGAATCCAAATTAATGGTTTATTTGGCTTTTCATTTAAACAGCTAAGTGATAATATTGTTATTACACAGTTACATTTATTAATTTTCAATGAAAAAAGGAACATTTTGCTGAAACATGTACCTACCAATATTCCTAATTACTCTGAGCAATAAGGAAAGACTTTTGGTTCTATTACTAAGGTACACAAATCAATTGGAAGATAATAAAGTTAAATACTAGTTGAATTTTAAATATATTTCATTTTTGTTAAAGTGTTATAAACATTTTTATTTATAATATTGGTTTAACTTATTAAAAACTATACCAATGTAGAGTAATTTACATAGATATGAAGAAGTTTCAGTTTTGTTGCATTTCAGTAACTTACAAAATTTTCTAAATATTCATCCTAGCAGTGTGATTAAAATTTTAGAATAAAATGTTAAAATTAATGTTTATGTTGTTTTTCTTTCATCATTCTAATGCCCATTTTTTGTTGAAGTATTTGATAGCCAGAATAATGGTCCCCCAAGGATGTCCACACCATAATATCAGGAATTTCTGAATATATTACATTACATGGCAAAGGAAAATAAAAGTAACAGATGGAATTAAAGTTTCTAGTCAGCTGACCTTAAGATAGGAGGCTCTTCCTGCATTATTTGATTGGGTCTAATGTAATCACACAGATTTTTAAATGTGAAGCGGGGAGCTAGAAGAGGAGGTCAGAGTGATTCAGTGTGAGAAAGGCTTGACCCATCCTCGCTGGCTTTGAAGGTAGAGGAATGGGCCACTAGCCATGGAATGTGAATGGCCTCTGGAAGCTGGAAAAAGTACGGAAACTTATTCTTCCTAGACCCTGAAGAAAGGAACACAGCTGTGCTGACACTCTTGTCAGCCAGGAATCACTCCAGTTCCTAGAGGCTGCCCTCAGGTCCTAACCTTTTGGCCCTCTCATAACACAGCTTAATTCTTCAGTTAGCAGGAGAATCTTTCCAGCCTGCTACAACAGTGTTTTGTATAATGTAATATAATCATCAAAGCAATTATCCCTTCATAGTCATAAGTCCTGCCTACGCTCAAGAGGAATGCATATACAGGGCGACTACACCAGGGGACAGGAGCCTTGGGGGCACTCTCAGAATTCTGTCTAGGTCTCTCTCTTTCTTTTCTATGCAGATGTATACACACACACACACACACACACACACACACACACATTTGTTTATTTTATCAATATAGACATATCACCTCCTTATATGGATTTTAAAATGTTTTTTACTAGTTTAGTCATAATATTTCTGTTTTAATTATCAGATCCCATCTGATTCATGAAAACACCGTAAAGAAGATAGAATTTCTCTGCATTCTTTCCCTTATGGCATTCAATTACATACCCATAATCATAAAAACCACACCGTTATTGAGACTAACATTTCAGATAATCTGTTTTAATATTAATTTATTAAAGAATTTTCTTCATCTGTGAGAGTTATGTAAAAATTAATTAACAGCTCTATTTCTGGTGACAGAAGAAACTGTAACTGAAAAATCTTCACACGAATCTGTACTTTATATTCTCAATGTGTCAGGTGATTAATTAACTCCTAACACTCTTATGAGGGAGATTGGGTATTTTTATAAAGAGAAAAATTACAGCTAAGGTCTTAAATCAAGGCATCCGGATTGTCCAGGAATGCATGCCTCCAAATTGAAGACTTATAGGAATATAATTTTAAAAATTTCACTGATAGCAAATGATATAATAAAATATACTTATTTCTACAGTAAATTTCTAAAAGTATGTGATAATTTTGTGAGTTAAAAGAGGTTACAGAATATGTAAAATACTGCGTGTGTGTGTGTAACATTTTTAACTGCACTTAGAAAACATGAATGAGGAGCTATGAAGCATTAGTTCTGTGCATATATGATAGACTCCTCTCCCTTGAGCCTAACCCTGTTTCCTGACTCAGTTATGGTAACTACAGACTAAAAATGAACCTCTTTATCGCTGTGAATGATTTGTTTTTTGTTAATGCAACTTATAATTTTTTATATAATAGTAAAAAATATATGTTTAATGTATAATGTTGAGATTTTACAGAAGAAATTGTAGTTTACATACATCTTAGCATTTTTCTAGAAGGATTGCAATCGTTCTTCAGTGTGAAACCATCCATCATCTGAAAGAAACTTATGTAGTTAACTAAAAAGAAATAATTCATTACGATCTGCAGGCCCAGGCAACCATGCACTACAAATCCCATTTGGTTACAGGATAAAAAACATCTTATTGATTTTATAAAAATCAAAAAGAAAGAAAAGAAAAAAGTTACAAGTAATCCCATTACTATCTTCCCCAAATATTACTGCTAATAAGGGTAGATTTCCTTCTAGTCTCTCCTCTTTATTTCAGATGTAACTGCCATGTGGATCAAGCATGTCTTGTGGGATATAATCACAAAGCACATTTATTCTTGTCTCTTGCTATCTTTCTTCATCTAGTGTGTTGACTAATTTTTCTCCTTGTCCTAGTTCTTTTCCTGGATGGAATTTAGGGCAAGTCCCCAGGCTTATCAAGTCATTTTCAGATAATGAAATCTTCTCCAAACAGTAATATTTTCAGTCCACTGTAATATTCAGCATTTTAAGCTCATTCAAAATACTAGATACTCTCCCTTTCCCAACTTGTGCCAGCTGTAGGGTAGGCAACTGCAGTGGGAGAGAAGGATGCTTTCCCCTCTTTCCCTGACTGATGTCTTTACCCCTTTTTCTTAGCTTTGTCAGTCACAGCGTTTGATCCCTACAGGGGAATGGGAGAGAGGAAGAAGAAAGGAAATGAGACACTCTTTTATCTGAATGATACTGTTCAGAGGTGGAATGTGCTCTTTATCAGGGAGATGTTTAAAACTTTCCCTCATAGAAAACTTTCTTGGGTTCTTTGGAGACTGCTCTGCATGACGTCTCTGCCTAATGGGAGTTTTTACCTGAAATTCCCTTGCCCAGGTAATGGCCTCACCTCTCCCTCTTGCTTTCTTTTTCTCCCTGGTTCTCAGTGTTCCACTGCCACATAAACTTTCTCTCACTGTTGGGGTCTCCTTGTCCCTCTGGATTGCAATGACTGCAAGCACAACAGGCTATCTCCCACTTGAGGGCCATATCTGGTCAGGACAATCTTGAGAATACAGGCAGATACCCATGTAAAAGCACCCCTACTTCCCTCAGCAGATAAACTTGTCAGGGAATTACTCATCCTCAGATTTCTCAAACTCATTCTGATATCGGCCCACCGTGTACAGTAATTGCAGGTGACAAATATTAAGTCCCTTGATAGTTTCCTCATCGTCCACTCTCTCTAGTTGACAAGGGAGAATACTATTCATTGTCCTTCCTTTGGTGTATGTACTCCACATACACCAGCACCCCAAAGACTCTAGCTAACTCTTCTAATCTTCTACTTGTCCTCTTGATGTGAATGAGAGGGTTGGAAACAAATTGTTTTGCACAACCTCCTTTTGCAACTTCTACATGATGGTCTCATGCTTCATTATGGAATCTGTTTTCTGGGTCCTCAGCAAAAACTAAAATATTTTTATTTTAACATTGTGTTATACTAGCTTTAAAAAATGAACACACACTTACCTATTTTAAATATGTAGTTTCCTTAACAATCTTGTGATTCAGTTGTGTATCATGTTTTATTCAATTAGTAAATTCTAAGCACTTTCTATCTTGCTGCCTTTTGTTTGAAAACATGATTTTAATAGTGGTGTAGTATTTAGTATTATAGACGTTTAACCATATTCCATTGTTGGGCATCTGTATGAAATCAGATTTTTAGGTATTACGTCGTACATGTAATGGGCATCTTTTAGCCAATTTTTTTGGTAAAAGGGTGTAACAATTTATATTATCACCAGTATTGTTTAAGCAGGTCCACTTTTTATAACCTTGACCACAATTTTTTCAATTTAATAGGTAAAATGGTATTTCATTGATTTGTTCATTTGCACTTACTTGATAAAGTGGAATGAAATGTTTTTGTGTGATTATTGCTCTTCACCTTATCTGATAGGCTCCATCTTTTAATAAGTGGGTTTATTTTTGTCACTTTTATATTTACATTTAGCAAATCAATTTATTTCTGTTTATAATCTTTTTTTCCTTTTCCTTTCTATTCGTCTTTCACTTTTTTTTTTTTGAGAAAGCTTTCTACATTCCCTCTGCTCTTTTCCTTGAATGGTGTAAAGCAGTCTGCAGTTGATCTTTTAGAGGTTATCCTAAAATTTTTAATATAAAATCCTTACCAAAAAGTTTTTTTTAAAAAACAAGGCCTGTATTTAGCAGCAATGCTTTCTCACCTAACTTAGGATAATTTACATGCCCAGTGAACAGGCCCCTATCACACACTCCTAAAATTTTATGCCAAGGGTTATTTAAATATATCAGTGTTTTAACAAAAAATTTCATTTTACCGGATCCCACTAGTTTCAGATTTCTTCTTATCGAAGGGCATCTTTTGTAGTTTTTCATGAATGAGTGTGAATGTTGAGCACTTTAGGTTAGCACTGCCCAGTAGAAATACAGTGCAAACCACAGATGTGAGCCAGATATGTAATTTAAAATTTTCTAATAGCCACACTAAAGAAAGGAAAAATAAATAGCAAAATTAATTTCAATTTTAATAACATTTTATTCAATGCAACATATTCAAAATAATACCATTTCGACATATAATTAACAAAAATGTTAATGGAAAATTTTACATTTTTGTACTATCTCTTTGAAATTCAGGGTGGATTTTACACATACAGCACTTCTCCATTAAGAGTAGATTTCAAGTTCTCATTAGCCACATATGACTAGTGGCTTGTGTATTGGACAGTGCAGTTTTAAGTCTTTAAAATTCTTTAATATTAAAAGCTCAAAGGCAAAAGTTGTTTCATTTTTATTCCCCTATATTTATCCATTCTATTGTTCTTCCTCCCTCCCTGATGGTTCAGGTTTCCCTTTGTTATCATTTTCTTTCTGATCAAAGAACTTCCATTAGCCATTCACTTAGTCTGGTCTGCCGGCAATAAATTATCTTAGTTATCTTCATGTGAAAATGTCTTTTATCTCCCTTTCATTCCTGAGGTTTATAGAAATTTGTTGCGGGTTGAATTTCTTTCCTTTCAGCACTTGAAAAATGTTTTGCCAATTCCTTCTGACCTTCATGGTTTCAGATGAGAAGTTCACTGTTTTTTTGATTTGTTGTTCCCTTTAGGTAATGTGTCATATCGTGCTAGCTGTTTTCAAGATTTTTTCCTCTATCTTTAGTTTTCAGAAATCTTATTATATATATTTTGGTGTGGATTTCTATAAATTTATACTTTGTGGTATTTATTCATCTTCTTGAATATGAAGGTTTGTATCACTTGCCAAATTATGGAAAATTTTAGCCATTACTTCAAATATTTTTTGAGACTGACACTTCTTTTTCTTCTCTTTCTACGACTTTAGTACATAAGTTTTAGATCTTATTTATCATCTGCTTGTCCCTGAGGCTCTGTTCATTTTTTACTTTTAAATCTATTTTCTTTCTTTGTTCAGATTGGGTAATTTTTATTGATTGGCCATCAAATTTATTGATTCTTCTGTCACTTTATTCTGCTGTTGAGCATATACAATGAGATTTTAATTTTGATTTGTGTTTTTCCATTCTGTAATTTCCATTTGATTCTAATTTTTTTTAAACTTATTAATGAAATTTTGTACTTTTTCCCCTTGTTTCAAGAGTGTTGGTAATTGCTCATTGAAGTATTTGTAGATGGCTACATTGCTGCCGTTATCAGATGAGCCTGATAGCTGATTCACTTGCAGGTTGCTGTCTATTGTCTTCTTATTCCAGTTGTGATTTTCCTGTTTGTTGACATGACAAGCAATTTTCAAATATATCCTAGACATTTGGGGTATTATGTTATTAGACTCTGGATCCTGTTTAAATCTTCTGTTTTATCAGATAGTCACCACATTTAGGTTTGGCATACAGGTCTGTTTAGTTTTCAGTCTTTGCAGTGCTAGTCTGCTATGCTTTGTCTGTGTGTGTCAGAGGTTAGTCTGAAAACCTCAGTGGTTTTCCAAATAGTAAACCAGCTCTCAAATATTCTGCTATGCTAAATCTGGTCAGTTTCTTATGTGGGCTACTCAGGAGTGTGCATAGAACTTCATGTATAGGTTTAATAAATCCCTTTCACTAGCTCCCTCCCCTAAAAGCCTGGTTGGGAGTGGAAGCAGGTTCCTCCTGCCTATGCGGGAAGGTGGTCTAAGTTCTCCATTTGGCCTCGGTGGACACTAGCATAATTAAGGTAGTGTAATGCCACCCACTAAAGCTGGGCAGGGTTGAAAGTCCAGACTCCCCACTTAGCTACCACTGACACCAGCTCAGCAGAAGAGGCAGAGCACTGCCTACTACCACCTGATGGTGGTGGAAGCCCAGGCTCTCTACTTGGCCTCAGATGATGTCAGAGGGGGAGAGGGAGAAGGTAGGAGAAAAGGGAGACATGGTGGTAGTGAAGTGGTAAAAATATGTTTTTCTGTGTGTGGTTGGTTAAAGAAGTTTTCTCTTCTTCCAGGTAACTCTTTTTTTTGTTTGTTTCTTTGGCTAGAGAGAGCAGTCTTTCCTTGGGCCTTTTTTGTCTGTACCTATCGGCATTTCTGGGTTGCCATCTTCTCTAGACCACTGTCTGGAATATATGAAAAGCAAAAATATAACCCAGAAAACACACTACTGTGTTATTCCTCAAATCCAAGATCTGTCTTCTTTTCTTCACCTTTTACACTCTTATGTTATTTGTCTTATTATGTTCAGTGTTTTACGTGTACTTAGCAGAAGTAATAGGGTGAAAGGATTCTGTTCCATTTTATCTGGAACTGAACTCCTATTGTTCAAATCAATTTACCTTCATTGATGTTAAAGTACCGCTCCATAACTAATTTTGAAACAACTCATATATTAATATTCACGAATGTTATTTCCATTTAGTGTACATATTTATTTTAAAAGTACTATACTCTAATAGCTGATCATGTTAAAGAATCCTAATTTACATAAAATATTATCCTTTAAGGTAAAACTTTGATTTATCAATTTTGTAACTGTTCTTCCAGACAAGGAGTGATTTTCCTTTAGTTAGCCTTTCTTCCCAATAATATTTAAGTCAACACTAAAAATAAGATTCAAAACTTGAAAATAATTCATTACTATATATATATATATTTTTTTTTTGTGGTACGCGGGCCTCTCACTGTGTGGCCTCTCCCGTTGCGGAGCACAGGCTCCGGACGTGCAGGCTCAGCGGCCATGGCTCACGGGCCCAGCCGCTCCGTGGCATGTGGGATCTTCCCGGACCGGGGCACGACCCCGTGTCCCCTGCCTCGGCAGGCGGACTCTCAACCACTGCGCCACCAGGGAAGCCCCATTACAATATTTAACCTTTCAAATGCTTTAACAATTTGAAAGAAATGACAAGGATTATTCAGGGTTTATGTTGTTAAGGAGCTCTAATTATGTTTAATCATGTTCTACTAGAGTTAATATTACTTGTTGAATGAACAGACTTGTGTATTGGAAGGGCTTATGCCAGTTCTGCAAACATTTTTGCACTGATATTTGCAAAGATATTTAAGATGTTTCAGGGGTATGTCCATGAAGCACTTACATGTTTTTATGATTTTTCTATATCTTTAAAAATTGTACATAAAGTTATAAAAGGAGTAATATATTATCATATATTTAAGACAGACTAATACTTTATAATGCAGACTTTTGAAATGTATGTTGTACCTGAGCAGTTGCCTCTTGATAATGTACATATTTATAGTTTTTAAATTTTATAGTATTATTTAACATATGTGCTATTATGTTGCTGACAGAGCTTTTCCAGGTGCTCATGTAAATATAAGATAAATATCAAAATGTATTTAAGCAATTAAGTCTTTTTATAGTTGCATTAAGTATCAGAACTATTCTGTTTACCTTTTGTTTGCCTACGTAATTTAGTTGAGAAAAATGTATACATTATGTATGTTGTGGATCATCTCAGAATTAGGATTTATGAGTTCATAAAGCATATTTTTGTTACTTGGAATGTTTATTGGCTATTGATTTTTAAACTTTATTACATGTCTGACATAATACTTCAAATGC